>NC_083352.1:77431050-77731050 GCF_030254825.1 Meriones unguiculatus
TGGTGCCCCACGGTCTGCCCTGGACCGTTCTGCAGCCCTCCTGGAGCCAGAGAGGAGGCTTGGCAGAACATGAATCCCTTTTCCCAGGCCAGGGAAGGCTCCCAGATATGAGACGGGGCCATGCAGATGACACACGGAACCTCTTAGGGTAGATTTCACGCCTCTGCCCTAATGCAGACCGGCTCTGCTTTGGCGGTGGGAAAGTCAGACGTCTCGCTCCAGCCTCCTGAAACCAACTGGGAACAAACCTCCTTTCCCTGCCTCAGTCTGTGTGGCCCTAGCACAAAACCTAATCCAAGGAACAATAGCACAGCTGGCTGCCCTAGGGACTCAGGACCTGGTGCCCTGAAGGGGCCCTGGCGTCCTCTTCTCCTTGGTGAGGGGTAGGGGTTGGCAGTGCTGATGAACTCTCCCAGCCATGCCCCCCCCCCCCGTCATCTGTCATCTGCCTATCCTCTGGTTTAATCGGGGAGGCCACAGAAAAGCGAGGCACGTGGCTCAGTTGCTAGGGCTGGGTTCGATCCCCAGAACCTCTTAAACAGGATGGGATTCCTAAGGGGGTGGTGGTGGAAATCTTCTGAGAGCAGAGGGCAAAGGAGGGGGTACACAGAAGTTTGTTGTGGGAAGGAAGGAGGAGGGTCTGGATAAGGGATAGAGACAGTGAGTGAGCCATGGGGGTGGGAGGGAGCGCAAGCGCAGAGGCAGGTCTTGGAGGTGGGGGGGAGGGGTGGTCCTTTTATGGGCGAATCACCAGTGGCAGGTGATGACATAAGAAGTTGCCTGGTCCCTGAGGGCAGCCAACTGGATCGCCTGTATGCATGACATTGTGCAGCCGCAATCCCAGCCCTTGTGGGGTAGAATCTGGAGGATCAGAAGTTCAAGGTCATCCTGGGCTGCATGGTGAATTTAAAGCTTCAGGCTAGGAGACCCATATTGTTGGACCGCCTTCAAGCTTCCGGTGGAGTGTGTGCCTGCAATCTGGGTTCCTGGTCAAAGCCCTTCCACTCACTCACGTCTGGGTCCCTGGCGGTCACTCTCTACTTCTTCCTGCCCGCTGAGCTCATTCTGTCACCGCACCGCGCTTCCTCCTCAGCCTGGATGGCCTTCTCCACAGGCTCTGAGCCTTGCTGAAATGAGGAAACTGATCCCCTGAGGCTGGGCATGGCAACATGTGACTGCAATCACAGCACTCAGCAGGTGGGCGCAGGAAGGATCCGGAGTTCAAGGTCATCCTTGACTACTTAGTGAGTCTGAAGCCAGCCTGGGATACATGAAACCACGAGTCAATAAAACCCCAAAACAGCAAGATAAGACAGAGGCAGTGGCTCGGTTGGTAGAGTGCCTGCTTAACACACACAAAGCCCTGGGTTCCAATCCCAGGCCTGCTCGCAATGGGGGTAGCCTTGCACACTTATAATACTCACACTTGGGAGGTGGAGGCAGAAGGACCAATGGTTAAAGCTTCCTCAAGTTCTAGTTCAAAGGCTAACCTGGGCTACACAAGCTCCTATATTAACAAAAGGAAACGACCCCTGCCCACCACCGCAAGGCTAAAGGAGGCCCAAAAGAGGATATGATTCAGTTGACTCTGTTCCTGACCAGCCATGGCCCAGTGCTACCACCAGTCCAACGGAGAAGCTCTCCAGGCTCTCCAGGCTCTCCCAACCTCCTGACCCCCCAGGATTCTGTTACCTTCCATGCAGCATTTACCTCGCACACTCACTTGCATTCACAGCGCTCTATTGACAAGACGCTTCCAGGCAGGAGCTCTGCCACGGGTCCTGAGTGGCTCTCAGACTTTATCCCATTCAGCATTTACCTCATACTCTTACTTCCACAGACACACAGAGCACTGGCAGCCAAAGGCCTGGGCTTGAACCCCTGGCTTCCCCGCACGGCCCAGCTGGGATAGCGGGAGGGCACAAGCATGCTCGCTCCAAAACCCCATTTCTTCATTCAACAGCGAGCGTGCTGGGGCCGTGGATCTGGTTCGGTGTTAGAACACTCTCTTAGCATGTGCAAATCCCTGGATAGGTGGGGTTGTGGGGAGGAGACGCCGTGGTAGTGCACGCCTCAAACCCCGACTGCCTGGCGGGAAGAGGGCTGATGCATGAGACTTGCAAGTTCAATGTGAGCCTCGTTCACAAAGTAAGTTTCAGGCCAGCCTGGGCCACACAGCAAGACCTTTATCTCACTGGTGGTCAGCCTTCCTGATGCTCTGACTCTTTAACATAGTTCCTTACCTTGTGGTGAGCCCCAACCACCAAATTATTTCCATTGCTACTTCATACTGTAATTTTGCTACTGTTATGAACCTTGATGTAAATATCTGATATGCAGATGGTCTTAGGCAACTCCTGTGAAAAGGCTGTTCAACCACCGAAGGGGTTGGGATCCACAGGCTGAGAACTACTGTCTCATTTCAAAAGTAAAAGGAAATATTAAATAAAAAAGGGGCTGAGGATGTAGCCTAGCAGAAGAATGCTCACTTAAAATCTTCCTCTTAGTGAGGGACTAGAGGATGTGGATCAATGTAGAGCACCTGCCTAGAATTCCCCAGTGGGGGGCTGGGGTGTGGCTTAGTGGTAGAGCACCTGCCTAGAATCCCCCAGCGAGGGGCTGGGGTGTGGCTCAGTGGTAGAACATCTGCCTAGAATCCCCAGTGAGGGGCTGGGGGCCTGGCTCAGTGGTAGAGCTCTTGCCCAGTTGCACAATAGCCAGAATTGCATCCTCAGTATAAGGAAAACTCTTAAAGCACTTTTTAAAAAACATGATGGTTGCAATCATGCCATATCCATCTCCCAGACATTCAAAGGTCACTGTAGGATTCATGCATCTGACAATACTTGATGAACTATAAAAAGCACAGTCCTGTCTCTGTGTTGTTTCTTGTTTGGTTCTGTTTGCAGAATTAGGCTTCATGCTGCCTGGGTGGATGGTGGAGAAGAGCTGCTTGCAGACAGGCGCCCAAGAGCATCCCTGTGCTCCTGATCTGGGGCAGGCCTCTGTGTGTCTCAGTGGGCACAGACTCTGGAGTGCTGTTCTGACCCTGGGGGCCCAGATGGCTTACAGGAGCCCTGGAGGTGGCAGTGGCAATGGCAACCCAACAGAGTGATTTCCGGCTCTGCTCCCAGTCTAAAGACATCCAGATGGTCCCTTGAAGAAGTAACCCAGGAAGCCGGTTGCCAGACGAGGGCTCAGAAAGCAGGTCCAAGGAAACACAGCCAGAGGATACCGGAGGACACACGTTATCCCCCAAACAGGAGAGCAACGGGAACATCACAATACCCAGAGCCTGGCTAGCTACCGTCAAAACATAAACACACGAGGGTAAACAGCTCAGCGATGGGCTGGTGAAATGACCGAGTGCCAGAAAATTCTGAATAATTGAATTATGAATATCCGATTTTGCAACTAAAAAGGAAAGGCAGCTTGGTGCTGTGGAGAGGTGGAGAGAGAAAGGGGCTCAGCGGATGACGTCTTCCCGAGTGACATGGCCAGGATGGAGTGAGTGTGGGTCACTTCTGCTCCTGTGTCATTTGGAAACTAGGATAGAGTAGGCATCAAACCTTAAGCAGGGGAGCCTATTAACCTGGAGACAGTGTGACCAAGAGAGGAAAATGTTGCAGATATTTAGACACATACACACACACACACACACACACACACACACACACACAATTATCTGGGGGTTCCTTAAAGTAGGCAAGGAGGGAGAAATAAAGAGACATCAAGCATGGGATGGTAAATAGAATCTATGGGAGCAATAACTGGCTCCAGGTGGACAAATATTAATCTGTAGTCTGATGCTATCACAAAATACTTGAGGCTCGATACTTTATAAAGAAGTGATACTTTATGCTCACTGTTATTAGGTGTCCTTATTCATTCAGCCTCTGGTTAGGGTGCCGTTGGCTGTGTCAGTCATGACATCATGGGGGCATAGCATGTGTGTGAAGGAAAGATGCATGGCAAATAGAAAGTTGGTACATGCCAGAAAGAGGTAATCTTCTTTTATAACATTTTTCTTGCCAGACATAACCAGGGTCCTGTGAGAACTACATTAATCCCTTCTGTGGGCCCACTCCCAATGACATAATACTTCCCACCAGTCCCTACCTCTTTTTATTTATTATCATCACCGTTATTATCTTTGAGATGGAGTCTCATGTATTGCAGGCTGCTCTCACTATGAAACCGAAGATGACCTTGAACTTCCTGTCCTCCTGCTTCCACATCCCAGATGCTGGGATTACAGATGTGCCCAACCATGCCTGGTTTATAAGCTGTTGTGGACCCAAGAATTTGTAGACACCAAATGAGTCCCAGTCCAGGCTCTACCCTTACATGTCGTGTCATCAACACTACCCTGAGGACCTCGTATCCAACACACAAGCCGTAAAGAGACATAGTGGAACAGCTGAAATCAGCCTCCTGGGGGGCACTTAGGAGGCAGGGTGGGGTAAGGATAAAGGAGGAGAAGGTTTAGTACTGAGTAGATGACCTCAACTTGGGGATTATGGGGTTTCAAGCGAGCCAACCAGCTGTACACGCCTGATGAAGCTGAATTGAAAGTTGAAGTTCACGATGGGTGCCGTGGCTGCCGTGCGCCTTTTCCTGGGGAGACGTGAGCAAATGTCTGCTCGCTGACAAGATTGTTCTAGTTTCATTTCTGTTGCCATGACAAACACCGTGACCAAAAACAGCTTAGGGGAGGAAAGGGTCTATCTGGCTTACACCTCCAGCTTGTGGTCCATCGCTGAGAGAAGTCAGGGCAGGAACTCAAATAGGACTCTGAAGACAGGCCAGCTTGCTATTTATTCCACACAGCCTCACCTCCAACTGGGGAACTTAATTCACAGCTGCAGAAGTACCAAAGGAACCATGGAGGACGCTGCCTGCTGGCTCACTTGCAGGCTTATGCTCAGCTAGCTTCACTGGACAGCCCAGGGTCACCTGCCTAGGGAATGGAGCTGCCCACAGTGGGCTGGGTCCTCTGACTTCAGTTAGCAAGCAAGAGCATCCCCCACAGACGTGCTTACAGGCCACTCTTCTAGGACAGCTCCTCCTCTGAGGCTCTCTTCTCAAACACCTCCAAGTGGTATCAAAGTGCCAGTTAAAGTTAACCAGGACAAAGAACCAAAGAAACCACTCCACCAAAGTCCACCATGCAGATCAGTGAGTTTCCTGGGGCTCCTGGCAGGAGTATTGGTGAGGAATTACCTACAGACCCATGGATGACTCCAAGGCAGCTTACATCACAGAGAGCCC
Source organism: Meriones unguiculatus (assembly GCF_030254825.1). NCBI lineage: Eukaryota > Metazoa > Chordata > Mammalia > Rodentia > Muridae > Meriones > Meriones unguiculatus. The sequence goes on from NC_083352.1 coordinate 77,436,322, forward strand.
ACCGCAGCACAAGTGATGACTCATGAAAGCCTGAAAGCTGGAGCTCCCTGCACAACTTGCAGGCAGCTCCTCAGAAGAGTAACTGCTCACTGCTCACATGACGTTATGGAGGGAGGCGCTGTTAGTCCCGTGAAGCTTTCTGAGTCTGAGGGGCCCTCTTCCCCACCGCACCGTGTGGGAGGGATCATCTTCCGTGAAGTCAAGGCTAGCTAGGCCTACAGAGTGAGATCTCTCTCTTCATTCTTAGTGACACCGTACAGGGATCAAGGACACGGGACAGGAAGTAGGAAAGAATCCAAAAAAGCCTGATCCCAGGAGGACTCAAGAATGTATACCACATCTCCTGTGGGGAGGTAAGTGAGTTGTTGAGCTTTCCTGAACTACGTATGTGCTAAGCACTTGAGACTGTCAGTGTTCTGGACCACGTGGGACAATTGATTGAAGAGAGAGAGACACTGCAGGGTGAATTTAGGCTTCTCAGAAGCAGGGGGATCAGCCTCTCAAGGACTGAACACCGACAGCTTCCTAGAAGCTCTTTTTATTGTTACCTTTAACAAGTCAATTTCTGGGTACCAAAACTTCTTATCTGATCTAGGGGTTATCTTGAAAGACCCATAACTTAACCAATTATCAGCCATACAAGACTTCCTACCTCGCCAGGCCTGTTTCTGGACTAAGTTATACAAAGGGTCTGAAAATCCTTCAAAAGAGTAACCTCATAAAATCTCAAATACCCATCACTGACAAAAGGCTACTTTAAAACTTAGACGCCATCACTCCATATTCATGTCAGAAACAACTGCCCTGCTCAAGTTCTGCTACATGAGACCGTGGGTTCAAATCCTTAGCACGAAATAACAGAAGATTCTGTGATGGTTAATTTTAACTATCAACTTGACACAACATAGCCTCACCCCAGAGCTTGTTCACATTGGGTTGGCCTGTGGACATATCTTTGGGAAATTATCTTATTTAAGTTAATTGATAAGGAACAAACCAGCCCACTGTGGGTGGCACCAATCCCTAGGCAGGGGATCCTGAACTGTGTAATAGTAGAGAAATAGAGCGGAGAACAAGCAACCACGCATCCATTTCTCTCTGCTCTCGACTGTGCATACAATGTGACTAGCTATTTGAGGTCGCTGCCACAGTGACTCCTTGCTGTGATAGATTGTAACCTGGTTTTGTAAGCTGAAACAAACCCCATTCTCTAAGAAGTATGGTGCATAGTTTCAGAGTTTAGTTCTTCCTAGCCAGGACGATGTGGAGGGAGTGATTCCATCTGTCCGTAGTGACAGGAGCATGCAGCACCTGCCTCTCACATCTTGGTAATTCAGTCAGCAGAGGGTGGCCCAGGGCGGAGCTATGGAAAATATATCCCCAAAGCCCTGCTCCCAGTGACCTATTCCTTCAGCCAGGGTCCACAGCCTCAGGGTTCCTCAGCTCCCCACAAGTGTCACCTGCTAGGGAGCAATTACTCATACAAAGGAGCCTAGCTTAGGGGGAAATAACAAACCAAAACCATAACAGATATATACTAGAATAATAAATAACTCTAGGGACTTAGGTGTTGAAGTAGCCAGTTTTCTTGTGAGTGTGAAAAAAAATGCCTGACAAAAGCAATTAAGGGAGTGTGCTGTCAATGGGACACAACCTAGAATCCCCAGGTAACGTTTCTGAGGCTAGAGAGAGATGGCTCAGAAGTTAACAGCTCATACTGCTTTTGCTGAAGATCTGTTCCCAGCACCCATGTCAGGCAGCTCACAATTGCTTTTAACTTCAGTTCTAGGACAATTGACACCTTCTTCTGGCCTCTGTCAGCACCTACACCTGTGGTTCTCAACCTGTGGGTTGCGACCTTTTGGGGCAGAGGTCAGCTCTTTCACGGGGTCACCTAAGGCCGCTGGAAAACACAGAGATTCACATTACAATTCATAACCGTAGCAACATTACAGTTACAAAGTAGCAATGAAAATAATTTTATCGTTGGGGAGAGTCACCACAACATGAGGGACTGAATTAAAGGGTCACAGCACTGGGAATGCTGAGAAGCACTGATCTATACTCATAATACACCCATATGTACATACACAAACAAATTGAAGATAAAAATTAAATCTTTTAAGTAACAATTTTATGGCTTTCTAGAGTGTGTTGAAGTCACAGGTTGTCATGAGGACAGAACACAGAAGACAGTACATTTGCCTCATCAGAGTGGTGCCCTGGTCATTGGTCTCAGAACGACTGGGTTGGCTGGGGGACAGCACAGTGTGGAAAGGAGAGGGCTGAAGGTGGCATCTAGGGGCATTGGCAGTCTAGGGTCCTGGCTTGGAGGGCCTTCAGGATCCCCTCTTTGTGCTTCCAGTTTGGCCTAGAATTTTCCCTGGCTGGTTCATCAGGTGATGACCACAAGTGACTGCAGTTCACCCAATAGTGACTTCAGTAAATCAAAACTTTATTGGCTCAGGAGCATGGCTGTGTCCCGAGACGAAAAATTGTGTCAATGGGTTTCTTTCTCTCCAGTTTTCATCTCCGTTGCTCATTTCCCTGGTGTGTGTAGACACCTCTCATGGGCAATCTTTCTTCATGAATTAATGCTCCATATAGAACAATATCCTCCCGCAACACAACAGATCAGATATGTGCTGGAGATGGAACCCCAGGGCAGGCAGCACGCTCAGTGAGCAGCACTGAGAGATGACCCCAGCTCCCCACTGAGGGATTCTAGGCAGGTGCTCTACATTCACAGTCCGTCCTTGCCTTTATTTTCTTTACATTAAAACAATTGTGTGTGTGCCTGTGTGCGTGTGCATTCATGCATGTGTTTACATGTGTATATATACATGTGTGTATGTGCATTCGTGCATGTGTATGCCTGTTTGCATATGTATGTATGTAAGTGTGTATGTGTATATGTGTGCATGTATGTATGGCGATCAGAGGGTCATTTCTCTCCTACCATGTGGCTCCTGAGGCTCAAACTTGGGTCATCAAGCTTGGCAACAAGCACCTTTAACCTTGAGCCATTTCCCCAACACAGGCCTTGTCTTTCTAAAGACAGGGCTTGCTATGAAGCCCAGGCTGGGCCTCTAGGGTAACATGAGTCCCATGACATGTGTGCATGTGTAAAGGTCAGAGGACGGCTTGCAGTTAGCCATCTCCTTACACCACATGGGGCTCAGGGATCAAATTCAGGTTGGTAGATTTGGTGGCAAGGCCCTTTGCCTGTTGAGCCACGTCCCTCACCGGGCTTTGACTTTTGCCACTCCTCCTTCATCTGCCCAAGTGCTGAGGTGACAGGTATCTACCACTCTGCCCTGCCTGAGCTGGACACTTTAAATGTGTATGAGTAAGGCCCTTTAGATCATTTTCTATTCTACTGAGGGCAGGGGAGAGTTTCTTCTCTCCTTTTGCCGTACAAGGTCCGGGGGACCCAGGGATGGAACTCAGGTCTTCAGGCTTGGCGACAGCCCCTTTCCCCACAGAGCCATCTCTCCAGCCTAATTTTAAAGCCCTTTAAAGGAGTGCTTTGAGTACAGGCTGTGGAACAGCGGTGCTCGGCACTTGCTCTGAACTGAAGCCCTGGAGAGGCAGGGATGACCACGGTTCAGTGGTTCAGATCTCCCCGGGGTGTCCACAGGCTCCGAGTGTTCTTTCTGCTTCCTCCTGCTGGCATCAGGGCATCTGTAACAATACAAATGTGCTCCCGGACCACAGTGCTTATCGAGATAAAAGTGGTCCTTGCCTTTTACCATACACCTGCCCATCTACCCCTGCTTTCTGGCTCCACTGATCTCTGTCTAGTCTTTAAAGGATGTGACCCAGGACCTTTGGACATCCCAACCACCTTAGGTCAAACCCGCCTCTCCTCTGCTTTGGTCCCAGAATGCTAGAATTCCTCCCCTCCCCACCTGCACAGAGCGGCTCCTGGTACACAGTTGTACGTTCTCACATCTCAGGAATGCGAGCTCTCTAGAACTGTGTGTGTTCACCCAACATAGAACACTCAAATAAAAAGGTGTCGAATGAATGACGACATGTTCTGTGTCCTCAGAAAAGCTGAAGCTGGCTGAGAAAGCCTCCACAGCTCCCGTGTAGTTAGGCGTGGGCTGGTGGCCGGGCGACCGTGTCCACCTGCGTCGTAGCCCGATGGGGTCTGCTGTGTCGCGGCTGTGTCTGGCAGGTGCGGAGCCTCGTAGCCAGAGGTGGGCGTGCAAAGATTGTGCTGCAGCTAGACACAATGGGAACTGGAGACTCTCAGACTAAAGCGATGTTTCAGGCTGGAAAATCGCATCACGAGCTTGCGACTGGCCCGGGGACAAGGCAGGCCTGAGTGCTGAGAAGCCAAGCGGCGGCCAGGGCAGGCAGAGAAGGCTTTTCTTGGAAAGTGAAAATCCCCAGAGGGGGAGGGCTGCTGCGGGTCTCTGAGCCACAGGCCAGCTTGATATGACTCTGGCATCTTCCCCAGTGGTGAAAAGACAGAGGTTGGGGGTTCTGGGCACCTCACTGTGTGGACAGTGCCTCTCCCCGTGAGGTTGGGGGAGGGGGGAGAGGCATCTTCTGCACACAGAGGGAAGCCAGAATGCATGCCCAGGTGGCCTGGCTCCCAGCCTGGACTCTTGTTTGCTTTCTGCCAGGTCTCTGTCGCTTCTTCCAGATGGGAAAAATCCACGTAGCAGCCATTCTTGACTCTGGGTGGAATGGCAGGGTGGCAGCGTGTAGTAGCACACCTGTGTGTGCTGAGTGTCTTCCCAATCTGTTGTCATTGTCATTGTAGTCATCATCATCATCATCATCATATCATCATCACATCATTATTATCGTCACCATCAGCAGCATCACCACCACCACCACCATCACCATCATCATTATCATCACCACCATCATATCATCATCACCACCATCATCATCACATCATCATCACCACCATCATCATCACATCATCATCACCACCACCACCATCACCATCATCATTATCATCACCACCATCATCATCACATCATCATCACCACCACCACCATCACCATCATCATTATCATCATCACAACCACATCATCACCATCATCATTATCATCACCACCACCACCATCACCATCATCATCACATCATCATTATCATCATCATTATCATCACCACCACTATCACCAAAATCATTATTATCACAATCACATCATCATCACCATCATCATTATCATCATCATCACAATCACATCATCACATCATCACCATCACTACCACCACCACCACCACCAGCAGCAGCATCAGCATCATCATGACAGGGACTAATGTAGCCTAGGCTATCTCCCAAATCCTTACCTAGCACAGGAAGAGCTTACATTCTCATCCCCCTGCCTCCACCTCCCCAGTTTTGAAATTCCAGGCCTGTCCACCATGTAAGTTTACACGTGCTGGGCATGAACCGAGGGGCCCGTACATGCCTGGCAAGCACTCTACCAGCCGAGCCACATCCCCAGCCTGAATGTTGAAACAAGGTCTTGCCGAGTAGCCCAGACTGGCCAAAACCTCACCAGTTAGCCCCGGCTGACCACTCGTACCCACTGACCACACCTCGCTCTCTATTTACAGGCACATGTTTTCACACCTTGTGTCTTTTCTTTCTTAGTACTTTTGGGTGGGATATATTTAAAAGCAACTCTGCTTTTAGGTCCCCGTAAATTGGCTTTGTCCCTTTAATCTTGGGGGAAAATGACTTTAAAAATAAAATTTGAGTTTTCAACAAAGTTGCAAAAAAATAATCACGAAGAATTCTTTTGTGAAGTTTTGTCTGATTGTTTTGAGACATGGGCTCATACTGTAGCTCAGGTTCGTCTGGGACGTAGGCAAGCAATCCTGCCTCAGCCTTCCAACTGCTGGGACCACAGGCCTCTGTAATTCTTTTTAAATCTGGACTTTCTGAGCATGGTGGTACTTGCCTTCAGCACTAGGGAGGCAGAGGCAGGAGGATCTCTATGAGTTTGAGGTCAGCCTGGTCCATATAGAGCTCCAGGCCAGCCAGGGCTACATACATACTACATACATACATAATTACTCTCCTAAACACATACACATGCACACACAAACTCTCTCACATACACATGTATGCACGCACATGCACAAGCACTCTCTCAGACACACATACACTCCTACCCTCCCAGGGTTTTGTTGTTGTTTTGTTTTGTTTTTTGAGACAGGGTTTCTCTGTGTAGCCCTGGCTGTCCTGTACTCACTTTTAGACGAGGTTGGCCTAGAACTCAGTGATCTGCCTTCCTCTGCTTCCCAAGTGTTAGGATCAAAAAGCGTGTGCCACTGTACCCTGCTTGCCACTTCTTTCTTATTCAAGGACTCCCTGGGTTATTTTAAGGTTTTAATTAAGGCTTACAATTCCAGCATAGGCTTGAGCCTGGCATCTTTTGCCAGCCTGGCTTGGCCATGGCTTTCTTTGGTGGGGGGACAGGCTTTGGGAATTCCTTACTCTCCGGTGATGTCTGTGTGTTTTATTTTATTTTTCAAGTGCAAACTACTTTCCAAAGCGGCTGCATCATTTTCAGTTCTCCTCAGTCCTCTGGGCTCATCGTGGCGCATCATCTGCGCTGCTTTGCTCTGACTCTTCTCTTGTGGAGGAGGACTTCTCAGTGCCCAGCCCCACACTTCCACTCCAGCCTTTTACACCACTTTTTAATCTATTGTTCTCAGTTCTATTTTTTATTACTATTGGAAATAGGTGAGCCGCAATGGGTTTGTGGCGGCCAGGGGACAACACTGGAGAGTTGGTTCTCTCCTTTTACTTTATTTTTTATAACAATTTTTTGTTTGTTTGAACCATGAGTTCAGGATGTGGCCCAGACTGGGCTTGAATTCATGATCCTTTTGCTGCGGCCTTTAGGAGGCTGGCACTATAGGTGTGTACCAGCACGCTTGCCGACTGCTTTAAACATTTTTATATAGGTATAAACATCCAATCATGACTAGAAGAATATTTTTGCTCTAGACAATCAATTATCTTTTTGAAAAGCACACTACATTCTTTGTTTTTTGATGAGGGTGGAATTAAAGAATCAAGCAAACACTCAATTATCCAGCCATCCCCAGCCTCTCACTGGGGCGTTCTAGGCAGGGGCTCTACCACTGAGCCACACCCCAGCCCCTCACTGGGGGATTCTAGGCAGGTGCTCTACCACTGAGCCACCCCCAGCCCCTCACTGGGGGATTCTAGGCAGGTGCTCTACCACTGAGCCACACCCAGCCTTCATTTACCTGATCTTTTTGGCACTTTTTGTCTCAAAGGCCTTCCATAGACAGGGTGGCTCTCTAGAGAATGCTGGCCATCCAGCCAGTCTAGCCTTTCTAGAAAGCTCGAGGTCAGAGAGAGACCCTGACTCAAAAAACACAAGGTTTATGGCATCTGGAGAACAACATATAAGGTTGTCCTCTGGCCTCTGTGCAGTGCATAAATGCATAAATGCACCTCTTCTGGCATACACATGAACACACACACATACACCTATACACACAAACACAACAGGGCTTAAGGGCAGGGGACTGAGATCCCTCTCTACCTTCCTCCATCCCCCTCTCCCTTTCTTCCCAGCCTACTTTTTTTATTTTTCTCTCCTGTCTCATGCTCTTGCTCTTTCTGCCTTCTCTCATGGGATAACACACCAAGAAAGGCCTCACCAGATGTGGAGCAGATGCCGGCACTGTGCCCTCAGATCTTTCATCCCCTCAAACTCAGAGCCAAACACATTTTTATTCATTATAAATTACTCAGTCTGTGGCGTTCCATTATAGTAACCGCAAATGGCCTAAGACAAGGTCATTGTTGTTCTTTTACCTTTTAGCTACTTGTGAATAGCACGTATGAATATTCATGTGTTTATATTTTTTTTCTTGGGCTGTGTCTGAGGGTAGTGACGGAGGAGCTGAGTGGCCACAGCTTGTTGCGGGTCTCATGGGCCCACAAACTTCGAGGGAAGGTTCCGCTCTCTGTCTCAGTCTAAGGCTCGTTACTGTGTGTTGTTCTGAGCAGAGTCACCCTGGATGGTGGAGACGGCATATCCGTGTGGTTTTGATTTGAGAGTCTCTGATGGTTAATGGTGTTCCATCCATATCTTCTGTGTGCTTGGGGACCCGGTGTCTGTCTGTCTTACTTGCAGAATCTGCACTTGTAGCTTTCACCATTTTAAAAATAGGTTTGGTTGTTGTTTTATTCTTGTGGATTCTGCATCCTGGACTCTTGGCAAATGCAAGGTTTCCAAGTATTGTCTTCCATTCTGTAGGGTGTTTCCTTACTTTCTTGATTTTGTGTTTGAAGCACACAGGCTCCTTCCCTCCCTTCTCTCCTCTCCCCCTCCTCTCCTTCCCTTCGCTCACCTCCTACCTTTCCTTCCCCTCCTCTCCTCTACCTCTCTTCTCCTTCTCCTCCCACTTCTTCTTTCCCCTCCTCTCCTCCCTCTTCTCTTCCCTCTCTCCTCTCAATCCCATTCCTCTCCCCTCCTCTCCTTGTTTCCCCCCCTTCTCTTCCTTATCTTTCTCTCCCTCCCCCTCTCCTCTCCTTTCCGCTCCTCCTCTCTTTGCTATGCTATCAGGGATTTCATATACTCCAAGTTCTCATCCTCCTGCCTCAGCTCCTGGTCAGCTGGGACTGTGGACAAGCCACAATGCCTGGCTTCCCCCTGTCACAGCCATCCGTTTCACTTCAGGCTCTGCCTCCTCGCCATCCCATGAACGCCCAACTGCCATATTTTGTCTTCATTCATCGCACAGCATTTCTAATTTGTCTCGTGATTTCTTCTTCCAAGAGTGGTCATTTAGGAGTGTGCTGTTCCATTTCCACATGCTTGTAAGGTCTCCAAATACCCTCTGTTATTAATTTCTAATTTCATGCCATTTCAGAAAAACATATTTGGTACGATTTCATTCTTTGTAAACTTACTGAGACTCATTTTATGGCCTACCATATAATTTACACTGGGGAATGCGCCATGCACATTTGGGAAGAATGTTCTACCCTGCTGTTGACTGGCAGAATGTTCTAGAAATATTTGTTAGGACTAGCTTGGTATGTGTCCTACTTCCCCAGCGATCGCATGGTCTAATTGCTATTGTTGCTGGTATTTGATTTTCTCTGCACATTGAGCTTGTGTGTGTGAGGTGAATGGATGCCATGTGTGGCAGGCAGAGGACGGCCATTGGGAGTTAGCTCTCTCCTTCCACCGTGTGGGTCCCAGGGATCAAATTCAGTTCATCAGCCTTGGTGGCAAGCTCCTTTGCTCACTGGGCCATCTTGCCAGACAGACCACTGCCCATTTGTGTTTTTAAGTCCATTTTTACCAATGTGTACTTTGGTTTGCTGATTTTCTTTTCTTTTTGAGACAGGATCTCATTCTAACCCCAATCTAACTTATACTCACAGCAGTCCCCCTGCCTCAACCCCCCAGGGACTGGGATTACTGTAAGGTAAAGTTAAAAAAAAAAAAAAAAACAAACAAACCCACACCTCCAGAATCAAAGAAACACTTAGGCCCTGCTTGTCTGTCTGCTCAGTCAGGATATGCTTAAACTGGCAACAATCCTCCTGTCTCAGCCTCCCCAGGGTTGGGAAGGCTCTGGCCCTTTTGTGGCTTTCTCCTTCTCATTGAGACTGTTAAAAGCCGGTTGTTCTGAATTCATCCTTTGAGAATTTCATACGCACATATAATGCGTTTTGACCCCCTCTCTCTCAACTCCCCGCGCTTTCTCCTCCCGGCAACTCCTCTCTTTACCTGTTAGTGACCCACTGAGTTTAATTCAGGCTGCTCGCACCTGCACCAGCAGCTTTCCAGTGTCTACACACTGATGGAAAATGCCCGTGCGCACAGGGCCCGCATCGGCCATCGCTCCTGGGCCAGGGCTCGGCTTCCCCCTGCACATGCACTCCTGCGCTCTGTCTCGATCCAGGCCACCGCAACTTTTCTTTTTCTTCACTCTCACTTCACTTTTCTGCTTGTCTGACTCAGCTGTTGGCCGACTTTAATCTTTCGGGTTTTTGTTTGTTTGTTTACTTGTTTGTTTGTGTGTGAGTGTAACACGGGCGTGGGCCTGTAACACATTGCGTGGGAGTGTGACAGGGCATATGCCGAGGTGCAGGAGCATCTGGCAGGAATCCGGTTCTCTCCTTCCATGTGGGTTCCCGGGGTCAGACTCCAGTTGTCAGGGGACCCGGTGGCAGGCTTGGTGGCAGGCTCTCTTCCCCACTAAGCTGCTGAGATTTTATTTATTCCTCTCTCTGAGGACTTCAGCATCGTCACTGTACTGGGTCTAGGATTTCAATTTCTTTACCAAAAGGCGAGATGCCTTTGGAGAGGTGCTCTCTCTCTGTCTGTCTCTGTCTCTGTCTGTCTGTCTCTGTCTCTCTCGTCTTTTTGAGTCAGGGCCTCACTCTGTCGCACTGGCTGGCCTGGAACTCACTGTGTACACAGGCTGGCTTTAAACTCACAGAGATCCACCTGCCTCTGGAGTGCCGGGATCAGTGATGTGCACCGTCAGGCCTGGCTCTTTGTCTTCTCATTACATGGCCAGAATGGCCTTGAATTTTAATATCTAGCCTGGCTGGACTTGAACTTGTGGTCACAGCAATGAGAAACTACAACACTACCCTAAGTTACATGGTAAGGGCAGAGTGGGCCTGGGCTACATGAGACCTGGTCTGAAAATGAAACGCAACAAAAATCGGTTTGCATTTCCTAAAGTACTGCTGACTAATGAGAATATAAGTTACTATGAGTCAGATATTATACTTTCTTCAGAGTGGATGTATATATATATATATGTGTGTGTGTGTGTGTGTGTGTGTGTGTGTGTATGTATTTGTGTGTGTGCATATGATTTTAAATTTTTGAGGGCCAGTGACATGGTTTGGTGGGTAAAGGTGCTTGCTGCCAGCACTGGTAACTTAAATTTGATACCAGAAACCCACAGGTTAGAAAGAGAACAGACTGTTGCAAGTCATCCTCGGACTTCATACATGTGCTGCACATGCCCACATACATGTATGCATGCACACACAGATAAAGAAATACCGTAAATAAACTAAAATGTAAGATCTGGGAGCTGACGCCGTGGCTCAGACCACTTGCTGCTGGAGCATGAGGACCTGAGTTCAAATTCCTGTTATTCACACAAAAAGGCGGGCATGGTCTTGTGTTACTCCAGTGTTTCCGGGGCAGGGACAGGAGGCTCCCTGGCACTTGCTGGCCTCCAGTCCGGCTCCAGGTTTAATGAGAGACCCTGTCTCAAAGGAATAGAGCAGAGAGCAGAGAGCGATGGAGCAGGACATGTGACACCTTCCTCAAGACTCTGCCCACACGCACATGTGAATACACAGCGCACACACACAGCACGCACCTATGACGCAGAGCTGTGGCAGCATTCCTTGTTGAGGAAGACACTAAAGAAAAATGTTTGCCTGGTGTTCAGTCATTTGTCCTAGGAACTTTCAGCAACTGAAATGAGTCGACAACGTGATGTGAAATTTGTCTTGTCGTGGGAGGGGGGCGTCCTCTGAGATCGGCAGCCCAGGCTGACCTAAAAGAGATCTTACTCCAGAGTGCCAGCTTAAAGACGTGCCACCGTATCCAGTTCCGATTTAAACCTCATAAAACCTAAACACAGATGAAGTATCTCCTATGCCAGTGTGTTTTTTGAATAGAGACAAATTCTAGCCACAAACTGGATGCCAAATGCTGAAGATTAGGAGCATACCTATATAAAAACGTTAAAAAACACTAGTTTCTAATTTTTTCTTTTCTTCTTTCTCATTTCTGATTTGACAGGGTCTCACCATGTAGCTCTCTGGCTGGCCTGGAACCTGAGCTCATGTAGACCAGGCTTGCCTTGAACTCACAAAGCTATGTGTCCCGAATGCTGGACTAAAAAGTTATGTGATATTTCCAGCTCATTTCTGACTTCTTATGCTGAATACATGCTAGAATAATTTTTTGGATATAATAGATTAGAGATAGAAAATCAATTTCACTCTGATTCTCTCTCTTTTTGATGAATACTGGATGGAGATTGACCAAAGGACCCCAGTGCACGCCCAGGAGCAGTGTGTCACTCAGCTTTAACCCCGGCCTTTCTTTCCACATCTCAGTGTGGATATTGAATGTTTGTTTTTATTTATTGCTTAATTTTTTTTTGTTTATTACTAGTGTGAGGGGGTGTGTGTATGCTGTGCATACTTGTAGTGGTCAAAGGTCAAACTTTGGGGACTTGGTTCTCTCCTTCCACTGTGGGTTCCAGCACAGACCCAGACCCCCACGCTTCCATTCACCTACTGAGCCTCTTCATTGTCCCTCGACATTTACATTTGAATCAGACATAACATTCATGCCTGCAAGCCCAATACTTCAGCAGCTGAGGCAGAAGCTTAGCCATGAGTTGGAGTCCATCTGGAGACTATATTGATGGCAGGCCAGCCTGAAAGAGCGTGTGTGTATACTTAGTACTTTTGTGGTGTTGGGATTGGAACATAGGACCTTGTACACGACAGACAAGCACTTTACCATTGAGCCATGCCCACATGCTCCTCACTGGGGGATTCTAGGCAGGAGCTCTTCCATTGGCCCACACTGCTGGCTCTAGTCAATTAATCCTTTTGTCACATTTGTCTCAAGTTACTTTTATAGTTAAAAAAAAAAATCAACTTGTTTCCTAAACATTTAGCCATGGAGTATATGAATAAATGGACACATGTCAGGGCTGGGGATTTAGCTCTGTGGCGGAGCACTTAATTAACAAGCACATGGCACTGGGTTTCATCCTCAGCTCTGGGAAAAAAAAAAAAAAAGACACGCTCTTATATCTGTCAAAGAAATGTTTAGCCTAATTTGAAAAAAAAAGTTTATGCTACAAGAGAAATAGATCCATGGCTCTAGCAAGTGCCTGTCCTTTGCCAATCCATCGGGGCTGATGTAGACCATAACAAAGAGTTCTTGAGCTGTTCACTGCCACTCAGGATCTTCTAGCATTTAAAAGGAATTGCTAGATATCCAATGATCAAAGGCACAAAGCATCCTGGGATTTAGGCTCTCACCCATACCACAAAACAGATGAAAATATTAAACTTAGCACTCCATGGAAAACAAAAGTTTATTTAGATCTTAGATATACGGGCTTAACATTTAATATTGAAATTAAATATTTTTCTTAATACAACAAACATTGTTTTGCACATTTTTCCCCAGATGAATCAGTCTACGAAAGGTTTTAATCATACCCAGGCGAGCTCTGTAAGCCGGCTACAGAGCTCAAAAGAAAAATCTGAAGAATTCTTTGTTGATGCTGATAAATCTAAGATCACTTCTTGATTGATGCGATGCTCCTTTAAATTCAATATCGGTGAGCTGACACAAGAATGAATGACATCATTTCACTTGGCCCCAGCAATTTGAGACTGATTATTTCAAGATCAACTCAACTCTTCTACAAAAAATGTGCTGGTGGGCCAGTGAGACGGATTTGCTGCTCCATAAAGGTGCTTGACGCCAAGCTTGAAGACCTGAGTTTGATCCCCAGGTCTGGCATGGCGGAAGAAGAGATTGAACTCTTGAAAGTTGTCCTCTGGCCCCTACACAAGTACACCCACCCACCCACACAAATAAATATATGATGCTGAAAAATTAATTAACTGACTTTTGATACTTTTAGTCTTGTATTCTGTGGACAAGTTTGTGGTGACTTAATTGAAGCTTTTTCCCCATGAGTGAAATATTTTTCATCCTTTCCTCATAATCTTCTAACACCATTCCCATATCTAAAATTATTAATTTTTTTTTCTTCACCTCAAGATAATTTTCTATAACCAAAAAGGTTTATGCCAGCCATGGAGACACACACCTTTAATCCCAGCACCAGGGAGACAGGGGCAGGCAGATCTCTGTGAGTTTGAGGCCAGCCTGGTCTACAGAGTGAGCCCAGGACAGCCAGGGCTACAGCAAGAAACCTGTCTCGGAAATTTTAAAAAGAGAAAAAAAAAAATTTATGAGGCTGAAAAGATGTCTTAGTATTTGTTGCTACTGCAGAAGACCCAGGTTTAGTTCCCAGTACCAACATGATGGTTCACGATAAACCATAACTCCAGTCCCAGGGAACCTTCTTCCGACATCCACCAGCACCAGGCAAACACCTAGTACGCAGATACACATACAAGCCAAACACTCACAGGCCCAGTGGCCCACACCTGTCATCTTAGCACTTGGGAGTCAGATGCAGGTGGATTTATGTAAATTAGAAGCCCGCCTGAGCTTCAGAGTATGATGTTATCTCAAAGAACAAAACAAAACAAAATTCATGTTAGAAGTTAAAGGCAGGCTGGAGAGATGGCTCAGCTGTTAAGAGCACTGGCTGCTCTTCCAGAGGACCTGAGTTCAGTCCCCAGCATCCACATGGTGGCTCACAACCATCTATAATGAGATCTGGTGCCCTCTTCTGTCATGCAGTCATGCATATAAAGCACTCATAAACATAAAATACATAAATAAATATTTAGCTGGTTGGTGGTGGCACAAGCCTCTGATTCCACCGCTCAGGAGACAAAGCCAGCCTGGGCAACAAAGCTGGTCTTCAGCCTGCTCTACAGAGTTCCAGGACAGCCTGGGCTACACAGAGAAACCTATCTCAAAAAAGCAAAAGAAAGAAAGAAAGAAAGAAAAGAAAAGAAAAGAAAAGAAAAGAAAAGAAAAGAAAAGAACAAACTTGGGTGTGGGTTTAATCTCAGCACTTGAGAGACAGAGGCCATCCAATCTCTGAGTTCAAGGCCAGCTTGGTCCACAAAACAAATTCCAGGACAGCAATGACTACACAGTGAGACTCTGTCTCAAAACTCCTACAGTTATTTTTATGGTTTTTAATGTATACATTTATATGTATATGTACATATATATGCATGTGTACTTATATGTGTGTGTGCATGCGCATGCGTGTACTCGCCCGTGTGCCCGTGAATGCAGTGCTTTCAGAGGCCAGAAGAGGGCATTGGCTTCCCTGGAGCTGGAGCTCTGAGGTGTTGTGAGCTTCTGGACCTGGGTGCTGAGAGCCAAACTCAGGTCCACAGGAGAACAGTAAGTGCTCTTAACCCCTGAGGCCCAAAATGGTTTAGAACACTAAAAACAAAACAAAATAACTTATCATTTCAGCTGACTAAACTTTTCACTTCTATTTTGACTACAGAGAAGAAACTTTTAATTCAATTTATTGAATAGTTTTCAAAAATGCCTTTTAATACTGTCTGGCTTATCTTCGCAAACACACACACACACACACACACACACTTATATACAGATGACAAGCCCAGAGTTTCCTGTTTTGCTGAGCTCTGCATCACCGAATTTGAAATATATCGCATTCCAGTCTCTGCCACCAGAGCCTGTATCTCTATTTGGCCTGTGACCATAGAATTCCCCATTGTTATTGTTTTGTTTTTGTTTTTATTTTTTAGATTTTATTTTTATTTTGTGTGTACAGATGTTTTGCCTTCATATGTATCAGTGTGCTCCATGGATAGTGCCCTCAGAGTCCAGAAGAGGGCATCAAATCCCCTCTAACTATAGTTACAGAGGGTTTCGAGCTGCTATGAAGGTGCTGGGACTTGAACCAGGGACCTCTGGAAGAGCAGCCAGCGCTCTTAACTGAAGCCATCTCTCCAGTACAAGAATTCCCTTGTTTAAAAATACAAAATTTGGGATAGTGATATAGCTCTGTTGGTAGAGTGCCTAACTAACATTCAAAAAGTCCTCGGTTCCATACCCAGCATCTCATAAACCCCCATCATGATGCACGCCCATCATCCCAGCATGTAGGAGGTGGAGGCAGGAATTCAAGGTCATCCTCAGCTACATAGTGAGGTCGAGGCCCGTCTGAGCTTCTCAAAATAAAGAAGGAATGTGGGAGTGGAGAAGATGGCTCAGAGCACTAGCTACTGGGTTCAATTCCCAGTGCCCAAATCACAATGGCAGCTCACAACTGTCTGTAACTCCAGTTCTAGGGGATCTGACACCCTCACACAGATATGCACACAGGCAAAACAACAGTGCATTTTATTGAAATAAAATAAATAAATTATCTTTTTAAAGAAAGCCAGGCAGTGGTGGCTCACATCTTTAATCCCAGCACCCGAGAGGCAGAGACAGGTGGATCTCTGTGAGTTTGAGTGTAGCCTGGTCTACAAAGTGAGTTCCAGGACATCCAGGGCTACACAGAGAAGCCCTGTCTTGCAAAACCAAAAGGAAAGAAAGAAGAAAGAAAGAAAGAAAGAAAGAAAGAAAGAAAGAAAGAAAGAAAGAAAGAAAGAAAGAAGGGAGGGAGGGAGGGAGGGAGGGAGGGAGGGAGGGAGGGAGGGGAGGGAGGGAGGGAGGGAAGGAACGAAGGAAGGAAGGAAGGAAGGAAGGAAGGAAGGAAGGAAGGAAGGAAGGAAAGAAGAAAGAAGGAAGACGTACTTATAGCTGTGGTTGTGTTTTATAGAGTTTTCACAGTGATGCTGAGTTCTTTTACATGTCATTACTGCTTTTCTGGACCAAGTGGTTTCACTGAGCAGAACTCTTAAATTCCCAACCAAAACACCATTTTTTTTTTTTTTCTGTTTCCACTTAGGTTCTGACCGTTTTGGCTTCATGAATTTGAGATTCTGCTCTTAGTTATGTTCACATATAAAACTATGTTGTAAGGCCATCGAGATGATGGGGGTGGGGTGGGGAGGGGCAACAGCTCTCGACACACAAGTCGGGCGACCTGAGTTCCATCCCTGCACTCTACGTAAAGGTCAGAGAAGGGAATCAACTCCACGAAACTGTTCTCTGACTTCTACACATGTACACACATTCACCCCACACACTGCTCACCCACTAATAATAAATAAAAACAAAGGTGCTATGTTGATGTTTTTATTTCATATTATATTAATTAATTATTTTTCAAAGACGCACTTTTTCTTTTTATATGTATGAGTGTTTGTGTTCATGTGTGTACATCTACCATATGAATGGCTGTGGTGCTTGTGGAAGCCAGAAAAGGCTTTGGGTCCTGTGGGCTTAATTTTCTCAAACACCTACTTTAAGATTCTTAAACGCCTTTATCCCTCTTCCACCCCCCCCCCCAGGTGAGAGATTAGTAGGAAAAGGGGCTGTAGACCTCCTTTATCTCCTTCCTGCTGATAAGGGTTGATGGGTCCTTTGGGGGTTACCAAACTCAGTCGTCAGGACACCAGCAGTTTAGTCAAACAGCAAAGCAGCAGCAGCAGCATGCAGCTGCAGAGCAGAATGATTCAGTAGAAGCAGGTGCCCAAAAGACACCAGTCTGCCAAAGGCGCCAAACTCCACCAAAGCAGCCCAATGGGTTCTCTGGAGTGTTTCTCTCTTTGAAAACCGGGTTTCAAACCGCTGCAAAGAACAGCAATGCAAAAGCGCGAGATGCAGAAAGCATTCTCTCGCTGTCTATTTGGCCCTTCTCATCAGTGGATGTTTTCCAGCTCACAGAAACCGCAGTCCCCACATGAGGTAGTTTTTAGCTGACAAACACCACGCACCTTTTCATGGGGGCTGTTTTTCAAAGGGAAAGACATTCCCACATCCCACACTTGGGACAAAAGCAAAAAACATGTTCACATGACACAACTGGGCTTCCGAAGAAACTGGAAACCCCACTTCACGGTCTCCTAGAACTGGAGTTGCAGATGGTTATACACCAGCATTTGGGTGCTATAGGAGTGAACCCAAGCCCTCTGCAAGAGCAGCCAGGGCTCTTCACCACAGAGCCATCTCTCTAAGGCAGATCCTAAATCCCTTCCGCTGTTAATTTTTGTCGTGTGTGAAAAAACTTCTCTGTCATCTTTTAGTGCAGGTCTGTTGCTCATGATGCTCTTGATTTTTTCTTAACCTCAAATTACCTTCATTTCATATTCATTCCTGAAATATATTTTCATTAGAATCCATATAGAATTATGGATTACCTTTTTATTGTTGTGGTTTTTCAAGACAAGGTTCCTCTGTTTTAGCTTTAGCTGTCCTGGAACTCTGTAGACCAGGCTGGCTTCAAACTCACAAAGATCCATCTGCCTTTGCCTCGTGAGTGCTGGGCTTAAAGGCATGTGCCACTACTGCCTGCTGGATTAACCATTCTCTCTCTCTCTCTCTCTGTCTCTCTCTCCTTCTTTCTGTTTTGTAGTGCTAGGAATTGAACCTAGGGCTTCATGCAGGCTAGGCCACCACTGAGCTACAGTCTCACCTACAGGACTGACATCACTTTCAACATTAAAATATGTTGTGGTACTCATGGCCCTCATGGCTTCAGATGATAACTCGCTTGTCATTTACCATCTTTTAGATGGCTTCTAACTTTTCTCTGGCTGCTTCAGGATGTTTTCTTTGACTTTATCCTGTTTGTGACGGGGCAGAACCAGCTTCTGTGGTTGCCCGTTGATCTCTACCCATGCACCATGGTGTGTTCACGGGCCCATAACACACAATAAGTAAATGTAATAAAAATTTTGTTTGTTGTTTGTTTATTGACAGTGTAGTTCTGTCTAGCCAGGAGCTCACTATGCAGAGCAGGCTGGCCTCTGTCTCCTAAGTGTTACGACATGACTCCTAGGGAGATTTAAACAAATTTCTACTCAATCCAGATAGGAAACCAACAACAGACCAAAGTAAGGGCACCAGCGAAGCCTAACTTAGTGAGACAATGAGCTTTTCGAGGGGTTATTTCCAGGAAAATAAATGAGGTGTTACCTAAAGAAACAAGTAGGACTCAAAGATAACTGTATCAGATAGCTGAGCTGCCATTGTGAGTTGGGTGCTGGGAATTGAACCTAGGTCCTCTGGAGGGGTAGCTAGTGCTCTTAACCTCTGAGCTCAACATTCTTTCTTAATTTTGAGAAGGAGTCTCCTAAAGCTCAGACTGGCCTCAACCTCACTATGTATCTGAGGATGACCTTGAACTCCTGCCTCCATCTTTCGAATGCTGGGATGGTGGGCGTGCACGACCCCCGCTGGTTTATGAGATGCTGGATATGGAACCCAGGACCTTATGAATGTTAGTTAAGCACTCTACCAACAAAGCAGACCGCTCAATGGGTTGGAGGATGTTCTTTTTAGGCAGCTCTGCTAGCCTGAGCCTCTTCTATGCCTGTCAACCTGTATTGGAGTGTCTGTCAACAGTTCTTATAACTTACATACATGAATGGGGAGGAAGGAACCGAGAGAATTTGGTCAGTTTCAGGGACTTCCTGAAGGTGCTTGAGTTGTCTTAAGGAGCTTTTATACCAAGAAAGGTTTTACCAAGTTGCTTCATGTTTGTGTAAACATTCTGTGTCTTAATGAGCTTCCCTCCAAAATGGAAGGTTTTAGTCTTGGAAGAAAGTATTCTGTAACACCCAGTGCTGAGATGAAAGGCATGTGCCACCACACCCTGCATAACAAATTTTTCCTTTAAAGATTTAGATCCTCTTGAATTTACCGAGACTGATTTTGTGGCCCAGAATATAGTTTTGTTTCCATGGTGAATTTTCAATTTACGCATTAACTCTTCTACTGTTATTAGGTGTATGGCTCCATAAATGTCCTCCAGGCCAGTCACTGTTCATTACCGATGGCCTCCTACCGATTGCGGAGGGCTCCAGCAATTGTTGTCGACACAGCTGTTTCTAGTCAGAATTTTTTTTTTTCTTCATCTGTTTTCAATCTCTCGTCTTAGGGACGTAAACATTTAGGATTGTTTGAGCCTTTTGATGAACTGACTCCCTTGTTACTATGACCCAGACTTTCTCATCTCTGGCACTAGTCATCCTGAAATATAATTAGATAACTACTAATTTAAGCACCCTGACTTTGCTTTAACTAGTGTTAATGTACTCTATCCTTTTACTTTTAAAAATATTTAATTACATTTTTACACTGTTTGTCTGTGTGTGTGTTTCTGTACATATTTCTTGGCACGTGTTGAGATCTGAGTTCAAATTGGAAGATTTTGTGATTTCCTTCTACTCTGTAGGTCTAAGAGATCAAACTCAGTTCATTAGGCTTGGTAGTAAGTGCTTTTACCTGCTGAGCCATTTCATCAGCCTTTATCCTTTACTTTTAATTTATCTGTATCTTCACAAAAATCATTGGTTTCTTGTAGACAGCGTATCTGGGGCTCATTCTTTTACCCATCTGACAATCTCTGCCCTTTATGGGGACATTTTGAGGAGCACTTTAGAATTTTTTCTGTAAGGGTAAAAGAAAAAAATGTTTTGTACTTTATGAGCCACATCTGGTTTTCACTGATTTCTCTGCTTTTCTTTTTTCTTTGCTTTGCTTTTTAAGCACTAACACATGTATATGCCATTATTCACTGAATGGCCACCTGAGAATATACTACAGGACTTGTTTGGTTTCTAGACTATTTTGCTAATTGCTTATAAAAACTACTTACAGTTTATGTAATGATTAATATGATAGGGTTTTAATTTTCCATTTGGATATTTTGACTCCTTGATATCTTGGGTTTTATTTATTTATTTATTTATTTAGAAAAGTCACACAGCAGTTAGGCGCATCGTAGTCTTGTGGGCTATGGGGGGGCGCCCCCCAATAATAAACAAACAAACAAAACCAAGAGAAGCATGCGTGTCAGTGTAGAAGGCGCTCCTTTGTGTGCATACATTTGCATGCCTGCAGGTGTGTGTTCTCCAGAATCACCTTCAGATGCTGCTCCTCAGGCGCTGTCCACCTTGGCCATCCTGAGAGGCAGGGTCACTCCCTGGCACCTGGAGCTTGCTGTTTTGTCTAGTGTGGCTGTTCAGCAGGTCTCAGGGACAACTTATGGGAGCTTTCTCCTTCCATCATGTGGGTCCTAGGGGATCAAACTCAGGTCTTCAGGCTTGGTAACAATGCCTTTCCCGGCTAAGCTGATGCCATCTTCCTTTCTTCCTTCCTTCCTTCCTTCCTTCCTTCCTTCCTTCTTTCCTTCCTTCCTTTCTTTCTCTCTCTCTCTCTCCCTTCCTTCCTTCCTTCCTTCCTTCCTTTCTTCCTTCCTTCCTTCCTTTATGTTTTTGTTTTACAAGACAGGGTTTCTCTGTGTAGCCTTGGCTGTCCTGGGCTCTCTTTGTAGCCCAGGCTGACTTCAAACTCACAGGGATCTGCTTGCCTCTGCCTCCCTGAGACCACATTTCTTTTTAAAATTTGTTTTCTTAATATCCTTTTTTGGTTGTTCATATCCCCAAAACCTACTCTTCATTTTTATATATTTAATCTTATCTTATTTTTAAGTTTATTAATAATTTATTAATTTAAATGATTTTAAAATAATTTAATAAATTTATTAGAAATTATAAAATAAGATTATTTTCTATAAGATAAAATAAGATTATTTTATAATTTTTCTGACATCACTCATTACTTCTAATGGTTTTGTGTGTGTGTGTGTATGTGTCTAAGCTTTAAGATTTTTTTAAATAGATTTTCTGCAGATGAGGTCATATCATGTGTTACTAGAATTGTATTTCATCTTTTCTAACCTGGACACCTCTATTTATTTATTTTGCCTAGTTGCCCTAGATAGAATTTCTAGTACAAAATGGAAGGTAAGTGGTAAGACACAGACATCCTGTCTTGTCTTGATCTTTGGGGAAGATTTTTCCGTCTCTCACTATTACATATGAAGTTAATTGTGGCTTTTAGTTGTTGGTTTTTAAATAACTCTGCCATATAATCCAGTTAACCCACTTTTGGTTAATATATCCAAAGGAAATAAAACCAGTGTACCAAAGCCCTCCCTGCCTACCCGTGTTTATTATGGCACTATTCACAGCAGAAAATAGCTTAGATATGAAATCAATCCAGGTGCCCGTCCATGGATGAACGGATAAGGGGAATACGATACATATATTCACAACAGACTGTTTATTATTCAGCCACGGAGAAGAGTGAGCCAGGCCTGATGGTGTAGGACTCTGAGACTAGTCACTTGAGAGGCCAAGGCAAGAGGTTTGCAGGTTTATGATGTGTCTGGGCTCCGGAGTGAAGGCAAAAGCCAGCCGGAGGAACCCAGTGAGACCTGCAGCTTGGAAAGAAAGAGGCCTGGGCTGTGCCTCCACTGTAACACCTGCCTGCAATCCCGCAGGGAGGGTCTGCGGGCGTGGCCTGGAGCCTGCTCCGACTCCCTCCTTCTCTCACTTCTTGTAACTTTTCCTGCCATGTTCGGTTGAATCCCTGGGAGACCCACTCTTTTCTGAAGGTAAACAGAGGACTCGATCTGGGCGAGAGGAAAGATGCGGCCAGGGGTGGCTGGAAAGCGTGGCAGGAGGGAATAAATTCTTTTCTTTTTTTTTTTTTTTTTTCAAAGAATGACCCAGTGATGGGGGGATGAAGGTTAGAGTGTTTGTGTTTGTTTGTGAGAGAACAGCAGTAATCCATTTGTGAGGGTAGACCCTCCTGACTCCTCCCACCGAGTCCGGCCGTTGCTGTGTTAGGAACCAAGGTTCTAGTGTGTGAACTTTGAGGGAACACATTCTAGGCAGAGCATCTAAACCCTAACCTCCAACACTGTCATCCTTTGAATGCATTTGTGTGCACAAGTGTGCAGTGTGTTCGTGGGGGTGTTTTCAGGTGAAAGTGCAAACATGCCAAACATGCGCACAGTGCTGAGGTCAGAGGTCATTCCTCTGGACCGTGTCCAGCTCGTTTTCAGAGGAGTCTCTGGCTGGGACTAGAATTTGCCAAGTAGATGAGCCTGGCCATTCAGTTGGCCTAAGCCTGGGTCAGCTTCAGGGATCCACCTTCCCCACCTCCCAGGCACTGGGGTTATAGTGTGTGACATCACTCTTGGCTTTTTTTTTACACAGTTCGAGGGATGGAACTCAGGTTCTCACGGTTGTGCTGAATGAAGCATCTCGCCAGCACCACAAGCCCTCCTTCTTATACAATATAAAATATGTTCGTTTTATCCCCAGTGTCCCATAAATCGTCACTTGTTCCAGGTTCAAAGTCCAAAGCCTCATCTGAATCAGACATGGATGGGCTCAAGGAATGATTCATCCACAGACTTTCCAGTTGCCGGCCCGTGAAATCAAAACAAGCTATTTGCTTCCAAAATACAGGGACGGGACTAGGCTCTTCCTGCTCTGAAAGGATAAGAATAAAGAAATTGAGGGTCGCATGCACAGCTGTAATCTCAGCACTCAGGAGGTAGAGACAGGGGAACTGAGAGTTCAAGGTTATCCTCAGCTATGCAAGAGGCTCAGGGCCAGCTTGGGCTGCATGAGATCCTCTCTTGGGAAAAAAACAAACAAAGAGTCACAGACAGGGTATCCTGGCACACTTGGAATTCCAGCACTCCAGAGGCTGAAGCAGGAAGATTTGGGCATTCGAGGCTAGCCTGGGCTACATAGCAAGGCTTTGTCTAAAAAAAAAAAAAAACAGGAGCAGGGGAGGTGTCTCACTTGCTAAAGTGTTTGCCACGGAAGGATGGGGCCCAAGGCTTGTTGCACTGGCACATGCCTGTAACTCCAGTGCTGGAGACACGGGGACCGGTGGGTCCCTGGTGCTTGCTGGCCCGGCCGCTTAGCTCTACTGATGAGTTCCGTGTTCAGTGATAGAATCTGCGTCAGAATTAAGGGGGCTCGGGCCAGAAAGATGGCTCAGCAGGCGAAGATGCTTGCCGAGTAAATATGACAGCCTGAGTTCAGTTCTAGGACCCCACAGCAGGACAGAAACAGTCCCCAGACTGTCCCTATGTGTGCCGTGGCATCGAGTCTGCACCCGCACAAACTCGCATTTCCCACGCTCACAGGACTAGTACTTTACTAGCTAAGCCTTCTCTCCAGACCCTGACTCAAGACGTTTCCTAATTCTCCAATAATATTTTTTTTCCTTGATTGAGGAGTTGTTTACAAGTATATTGATTTTGCTAATATTTAGGGAGAACTTTCTGGAGTGCAGGGCTCACTCTTCTTTCTCTTCTCTCGCAATTTCTCTTTGAGACAGGGCTTCCCTATGTGAGGCCGGAACTCTGTGTAGACCATTTTGGCTCATACAGAGATCTACCTGCCTCTGCTTCCTGGGGGCTGGGATTAAAGCTGTGCTCCACTCACCTAGCAAACATGTATTTATTTATTTAAAAAATATTTGTATTTATATGTATGTGTCTCTATTTGTGTGAATGGATACCGTGTGTGTGTGTGAGAGAGAGAGAGAGAGAGAGTGTGTGTGCCCCCCCCTCCTGGAGTCCAAAAGAGGGTGCTGGGCCTCCTAAGCTGAAGTTAAGGTGATTGTGAGCTGCCTAGCGTGGGCCTGGGAGCCTTGTGTCCTCTGCAAGAGCAGAGAGCACCTTCAACCACGGAGCTGTCCCTTCAGCCCTAGCTCGCTCACGTTTTTAAAAAGGTTCTTTTGCCATTCGGTGATGTATTTGTTATGTGTGGACAGCACACCTGAGTGTGAGCATTGAGTCCAGAACTTAAAGAACAGCTTGTGTGTTGGGGGTGGGGTTCTCGTCCATAAGGAGGGTCCTGCAGATCTGACCCACCTGCTCAGGCTTGGCCGGCAAGCCCCTTTAACCAGTGTGCTGTCTCACTGGCTCCACTGCCCATGACTACAAGTGGGTTTCCACCTCACTATAGCAGTGCTGGAAATACAGGTTCCAGCCCCTGTACCTGGCTTTTTGTTTGTTTTGTTTTGTTTCAACATGGGTTTTGGGAACCAAACTCAGGTCCTCAGGCTTGCATAGAGAATGCTTTTACCCACGGTGCCATCTTACTGGACAGTGAAGGCTAGGTTGACAGCCTTTCTGCAGCCAGCCATTCAGAGACATCATTTGACAGTGCCCCAGTTTTCACTGTGGGCTGTCACATGGGTTCTAGGAACCAATCCCAGGTCCTCTGGAAGAACAGCCAGCGCGCTTAACCCCTGAGCCACCTCCCACCCCTGCAGCAAGCGCTCCGAACCTTCGAGCTGTCTCTCCAGCCTCTCTACATCATTTTCTGGGGCAGGGTCTCCCTCACTGACCCTGCAGTTCACTGCTTCAGCTAGTCTGGCTGGCCGGCAGGCCCTGGGAAACAGGCTTAGTGTACTGGCAGATCTGAGTCTTCACGAAAAGGTCATCCGCATAGTCAGCCTTCCCTGGCCTCCTACCCATGCATGCCAGGCCATCTCTGTGGCCCACAACCCCCACTGACGGTTCAGGTCTGTGGCTGCCTATAATGCCAGCACTCGGGAGGCAGAGGCAGGAGGCGCTCTGTGAGTTTGAGGCCAGCCTGGTTGCCAGAGTGAGTTCCAGGACAGGCAAGACTACATAGTCTCAAAAACAAATGAAGAAGAGGAGGAGGAGGAGGAAGAGGAGGAGGAGGAAGAAGAGAAAAGTGACTCGAACAAGCCGGACTGTGGACACAGTGTGGCCAGCCGCTCACACACCTGCCGCCACCACCACCATCCCCCCCACCATGAGGGACCTTCAAACTGTGAGCCACAGCGAGTGCTTCCTTTCTTGAGTTGCTTTCATTCAGTTATTTGGTCTCAGAAGAAATTTCAAAAAGAAAAGAAAAGGAAAGAAAGATAAGTAAAACTTGGGCAGTAGGAAGTGGAGGAGAATGTTCTAGAAGCAGCGGAGGATGTTGGCTTGCATCTCAATAAAGCTGTAATTTCAATAAAAGCCGAAAGAGTGAACTTACGAAAGGGGTTTGGGGTTGGCTGTGGGAAGGGATTCCGCTGTGTAATGGACAGTGGGATGGGGCACAACAGTCCCGTTACTCATCTGCCTTATTTGCCAGTGCGCCCAGCCCTGGAGGCAAAAGGAGGGAAGGGGCTCGCCCAGATCTCGGGACGTGCTGTCCCAGCATGCCTTGCACCCTCTGTCCTCTGACTAACTATATAGCATGGCCTCCATGGGTGACAGATTAGCCGAGCAACATTTTTTTCATGCTGTTCCGATCTTCCCCGGTGAACATGAGCGGTCCTCCCTCCCCGGGCGGCTCGCTTCCAGGAAGGCCGCCTGGGAGGACCCAGATTGCACGAAGGGACAAGATGTTTGGTTCTCTGGAAAAGAGGGGTGGGAAATTGAACCTGACACCTGGCAAGGCCCCCGGGCCGGGCAGCAAGCTGGGGAGGCTGGCCTAGACTCCACGGCAGGGCTGTCTAGGCCAGCGTCTCGCCTGGGGTCTTGGCAGAGGCCAGAGCAGGCCAGCCCTGGCTGGGGGCGGGGTGGCATGGGTGGCAGGTAGCCCACGGGTAATGAAGAGCCTCAGAGATTGCCCGTGGCGGGCCTGACAGTATTCCGTGTGCGTGTTCACAATAAGGGGAGACCCCAAGCTCTCGCCAGAGACTCCGTGACTGCCAGTGACAGCCTTAGAGCACATGCTCGGGCCCTCCTGGAACATCCTCGCCGCCATTGCTCCTTACTCCCACTGCGAGCAGGACACCGGAACTCCTCGGCTCTGACGTCGCCCTCAATCCCACAGTCCCACACCCAGGCCCGGCTTACGGCTGGTACCCACATGGCCTTGTTTTCTTAGCTTTGTTTTTATTCTTGTTTTCTGTTTGACACCTTAGCCAGGCCTGTCTCCTGTCCATGGTAACCTCTTCGGTTCTGGGCTGTTCTGCGTCTGCGCAGAAGAGTTTCTGCCAGACCATGTAGCTGTGGTCACAGGCTTGCTTCCTTCCTGGAGTTAGAGGGCGTGTCTCCAGCTTCTACTCGCCACTCTCCCGCAACCAAGATGCAAGTCTGGTCCTTCTTGGGTGACCACCCCTGTCGGCCGGAGCAAGTTCAAGGCCTCCCTCAGATTAGCCAACACACAAGGTACCCGGGCCATCTTCTTTTCCAGTGTTTGCCCTGGAGACAAATGCTCATCAGACACACTGGCTGGGAAAAGGGTTTCTAGAAAAACAGGAACAAGTCCACACCATGTCTGGGTGAGCACACACGTTCAGAAAAAGGGCCCCGGTTGCTCTAAGGGACACTTTGCACGAGGCTGTTCTCACCATTAGCCTCAACTTCAGCTCTGTGCCGCAACAGCAGCAACACTCCACCAACGTGGCCACCAAGGTCGGCATCACCCCTATCCTTTATTCCACTCTAGTCTCTCTCATTGCCTTCACACCACTCACTGTCACCTCCACCCTCACACCCACACTCACCTGCATCTTCACCCTCACCTTCACAGCCACCCTCACCTCTATCTTCACCCTCACCTTCACAGCCACCCTCGGCTTCACAGCCACCCTCACCTTCACAGCCACCCTCGGCTTCACACTCACCCTCATCTTCATTGTTATAGCCACCTTTACTTCCATCTTCACACCCATCAGCATATCCATCTTTACATTCACCCTTACTTTCACTTCCATCTTCACCTCCACCCCTGGCTCCACTATCTTGGCACCACCCTGACTTTCCACCCTCCCTCTACCATCAGCTCATGCCCACAACTGATGTTCCCAGTGCTACCATCTAATTCCAGGCCCTGACATTACTAAATACCGGGTCAGGGTGCCCGTGGCTCACATCTACTCATGAGCTGAAACTCTTCCCTTGACTAGCACTGTTGGTCGGATGGTGGACATCTGTGCTGCTGGCCTCCACCACCAAGCAACCGATGCCAGGGAAGCCGGGGTCATGCAGCTGTCTGTCAGGGATGAGGATGGGGCCGAGTGCTCTAGAGTCCAGGAGCTTTATTCTCTGCGAGTCTGATCTCAGAGAAACCAGGTGACCCAGGGAAGAACCACAGCTAGAGTCGGCCCCTGGCTGGAACGTTTTGTTCTAGATCTTTCTCACTGCTAAAAAAGTCAGAGCAATGCCTCTTCCCTCCATAAGACAGTGGGAAGCCTGTTCCCAGCCTGTGCACTGACAGAAGCCAGCACAGCTCCCACTGTGTGTCAGAGATCCTTTTCTCTGCATGGAGCCCTCGAGGAAGCTGCTCACTGTCTCTGCTAAGCCTCTCCCCTCATCCATAAACAGAGGATCAGTGATGAAATCTACCTCTTGAGACTGCCATGGGCATCAACTGAGTCCAGGTTCTGTCCTGGGATTAAATTCTCATCTGGAAGCCAGGCATTCAGGGCAGTAGGAGGTTGAAATATAGCTCTGTGTCTCAGCAAGGCTCAGTGGAGACAGTAGCACAAAACCATCAGTTGCTAATAGTTGGCAGAGCCACACCATGAGCCCCCTGTTACATTTTGAGCTCCTGCCAATTTAGAAATTTAAGGGATGGGCCAGATTGTCAATAGTCAGTCCTTATCCTGGAGCCCATGGCCTGGGCCAGAGAAGAAAGAAGGCTGAGCATGGGCTGGGAGAAATTGGACAATTCTCTCTCGGCAATAGAACTCAACAGAAAGTGTTTGATGGGTCTGAGGCAAGAGTTCTAGAAGGCCCTGGGATGGCAGGAAACTAGGAGCATTGGAAAACCAGAGATGAGAAGGAAGGACATTCTCCAGGTAAGGAAATAAGACACCCAAGAGGGTGTCCATGAATGCAGAGAGGGAGAACAGGATCTTAGCATGCAGGCAACAGAGAGCCCAAGTGAGGAAAGGGTCCTGAAAGCTCATCATGTCAGAGTGAGAGGGGGCCAGGGCAGAACAAGAGTGCTACCAGGACTAGCTCCTGACCCCCACGGTTGGGGCTGACTCTCTCATCAGGAACTGAAGATGCCCATGAACATAGCCACAGCTTCTCTGGAAGAGCACTGTGTATTCTTAAGTGCAGAGCCATCTCTCCAGCCGAGATTCTGGTAATCAAACTCGGGTCCTTACGCTTACATGACAAGCATTTTACTAGCCGGTGTCTTCCCCAGCGTTTTCCTTCTTTCTCAGAACCTTCCTGTTCTGAGGGTCCATGTCCAGGGGCCCTTCCAAGAGCCCTTCCCGAGAGGTCTTTGGGAACCACAGAGTGACAGTATTGGGATTTCTGGCTCTGACACTCCAGGAGAACTTCCCCTCTCCCCTGCACTAGTGAAGCCATGGAGTGCTCTTCGTTCACCTGTGCCCAAAGCTGCCCTTCAGGCTTAGAGAGACGGCGCTGTGCTCCAGAGCATTTGCTGCTCTTCCGGAGGACCTGGGTTTGGTCCCCAGCATCCATATCGAGAAGCTCAAGACTGCCAGTGGCTCCAGCTCAGGGGAATCTGTCACCCTCTTTTGGCCTCTGCAGGTACTGCACTCACATGAGCATAACTAGCATAACACACACACACACACACACTCACACACATAAGTAAAAGGAAAAAGCTGCTCTTCTTGTCATCTCCATGTCACTGAAGGAAACTGAGTGGTTAAGTAACTTGCCTGAGGTACACAGCAAGACAGCTAGGGATGGTCATAAGCCCATACGATAGGAGACACACATTTGTGCCAGAGCCCATGGGGAAAACTATGAGCTGGCTGGTGTTCTGGGGAGGAGTAGACGGAAAACAAGGCGAGCAGCTGGTGCTAGAGCCAGCCACCAACAGGCCAGGGCTCCCTGCCACCTACAGTCTAGCCAGCTGCTGCCAGGGTCCGCTGCCGGCAGCCAGCACTCCTGGGTTCCTTGGGCTGCACGCTCTCTCCCCGTAGGCCTGGCATAGCTCCCCATATCATGGGCCGGAATGCTCCAAATAGCAATCCCCAAGCAGGCCCAACGTTCGCAATGAGCCACCGCCAGCCATGGGGTCTGAGTCATTTTCTCATGGCTCTTCAGAGCCCCATCTGAACTGGGGTACGAGCCTCCGTGAGAATAGCATACATGTGGCTGACTTGGCACCCCTGTGGCCCAGACAAGGTCTCATTCTCTTTTCAGCTTCCCATTGTCCTCCTGGGGCACAAGTCCGGGGAGGGGTCAGGTGAGGTCCAGTATGTGAGAAGGGAACCAGGACCTGGGAATCAAGGGTACTTAGGGAAGGTGTTTCAAGTAGGGAAGAAGTGGGGGTCCATTCCTCCAAAGACACCCTCTTCTGCATCACCAACTGCTGCTCCACCACAGTATGTCCTGTGAGCCTCACCCTGCTGCCAGCTGCCAGGTTCCCTGTACACATGGCCTCCCAGATCCACCATGCCGCTAGACCAGGGCCACAGCTCCTGAGTCCATTTGTTCATCTTCTCTCCCCCCACTTCTTTTTCTCCTCTCTCCTCTTCCCTCTCTTCCTTCCCTCTCTTTTCTCTCTCCTCTCCTTTCTCTTGCTCTGCTCTCTTCACCTCCTCTCTCCCTCCTCTCCCTGACTCCTTGCATACGAGAATGCAAGCTTGATCCTTAGCACCCATGTAAAAAGCCAGATGTGGTAGCACATCTGTAATCCCTGCCCAGGGAGACAGAGGCAGGAGGATCCCTGGGGCTCTCTGGCCAGCTCAGCTAACTTAGATAGTGAAGTTCGTGACAGTGGGAGACCCTACAGGAAAATACAAAAGGTGGTGGTGCCTGGGTTATCTTCTGGCACACACACACACACACACACCCCTAACCCACACCCCCTGCAGGATCTTCAGTGGTTGATGGGATCTTGGAGGCAAGGAGAGGTGTGGATAATTGGTGTCTATCAGGGACATCGTGGCTGCCTGCCTGATGCGGGGGCTACGTCCTGGCGTGGCTTGGATTTGAGTTTACTCTCTAGCCCTTCCTGGCCGTGTGGGTAAGCTGTTGACCCCTGTGTTAGTCTGTCCTTGTAACTAAATGCCCGAAAGAAGTAGCTTAGCGAAGGAAGGAGTCCTCTGGGCATCAGGAGTCCCCGTGTGTGGTTGGCTTGGAGTACTATGACAAATGGCAGATGAGAACCGCTCACCTCTTGGTGACCCGGAAGCAGACAGGGAAAAAGGAGGGATGCTGGGAACATATGTGGCCCTGAAGACGAGACCCCCAATGATCTACTTCTTCCAACTAGATCCTGCTTCTGGAAGTTCCTGTCCCCTCTCAAAGGTTGGCCCACACCACAGGGTGTCTCCCAACCTTCTGTAACTCCAGTTCCAGTGAGTCCAGTGCCCTCACGTGGCCTCTGCAGACGCACACACAGAGTACATATATACACATGCAAGCAAATCGCCCAAACATATAAAATAATAAATAAATCTGAAAAAGAAAAGAAATTGAATTGTGTTCATAGCCACTGCCACTGACCAGATACCAGGGCCACCTAGTTCCAGCCGATGGAGTAGAGGAGAAGCAAGGAGTTGCCTGTACCTTGGCTGGCATGACGCCCACTGCCCGCAGATCCACTGGTGATAAAGGGCCCGGGGAGCATCTGGCTACAAAAGCCACTCATCATGGCCGACCAGAACTGTGGCAACGTGAAATCAGACGCTATCAGAAATCCCTGGAAATTTGTATTCACAAACCCCCCTCCCAGTGTCTGGTGTGAGATATTGCTCAGGACTTCGAAACAGAGCTGCCTTCCAGAGTACAGCTAGCGGTGTTTTGCAGGAGGCAACCGAGGCCTCTCTGGCTGGCCTTTGTGAAGATACCGATCTGTGTGCTATCTGTGCCATTCGTGTAACGGTCAAGCCAAAAGATGTCTGGCCGGCACGCTGCGTGCGTACACTGAGGCTGTGCTGAAGAGTTCACTGTGAGAGGAAAGACTTCATTCTCAAAAAAAATCCGCTCTTTTTCCTTTTATCAGTCGTTCTGAATGTTAAATATTTCCCCACGGGGACGAAAGGTACCTAAGATTATGATTGTGAGTGAAAGAAATAGGGGACAGCAATCAAGAATTGGCAGCTTTTGCATTTTCATTTGTGTGTAAAGTTTTGGTATAAATGCAAGATGTAAAGCATTAATGCAAGTCAAAAATGTTCCAGTGAACACATTTCAACAGTTCAACTTTATAACAATTATGAATAAACCTGTTAAATTCAGCATTTGAATTTTTTTTAAATAAAAATTTTAATTGATGGAAATTAAATAGTGTTAGTAGCATTTTGATCGTATAGTAGATTTCATCCATTCACCATTCACTTTTCTGAGCAAATGCAAGTGCACAGTTTTAACGTTCTCTATTTTTTGTGTTGTTTCTGTAAGTCTGCTATTAAAATACATTAAACTATACAAAAAAATAAAGACTTGAGTCCCAGACTTGGGACCAGGGCCTTAACACATGAGCCTTTTAGAGAACACTTTGTATCTATGTGAGTTAATTTTTTTTTTTTTTTTTTTTTGTTACTGCTGTAACAAAATGCCTAACAAAAGCAACTTAAGGAAGGGTTTATTGCGGCTCACAGTCTGAGGGTACACAGTCCATCGTGGCGGGGAAGGCATGGGGCAGGCTTGGACTGCAATTACCTGGCTTGTGTCCCGCTGAGCCGCTTCCCCAGCCCAAGCCTGGGAGGCGATATTTGAGAGTGGGGGATGGTAGAGATGGAGGTCCATGCTTGTTGCCTAGAAATGGGGGCATGCTGTGACCTGGAGCCAGGGGACAGAAGAAGCTAAGGAGGAAGAGTAGTATTCAGAAGACCTTCCCCTGCCCACAGCCCAGTTCTCCGGAGCTGAGCCTCCGATCTCCCCAGCAGCCCTTCAGCTCAAAAACAGCTCTCTGGAAATTTCCAGGTAGAGATTCTCCTCAAAGGCCCTGTTGTTGTTTTCTGGGCCACCACCTCCAACCACCCCCAGCAGTTCTGTGGGCTCCAAGATTCAGTCCGCTGGAACGCTGGGCCCTTCTCTCAGCGGGGGCAATGACCAAGAAAAGAGAAAGACAGGCCTCCTGCTGACCCCCGTTCACCTCTTCCTACTCCCCACCAAATCTCCAGACACATTTGCGATTTATCTTTCTCTGTTGTTTATTGTGCTGAGTCCAAGCCTCCTGGCCAACTCCCCGAGCTGCATGGGCCAGCCGCGGCCCGAGACGTCTGTCCCAGCCAAACCCCGAGCAGCCCCCCGCCCGCCGCCCCTCAGCTGCCCCCGAGCCAAACGAGCCCTGAGCGCTGGCCTGGCCGGACGGCTTTCTTTATGGAGCCCCAGGGCCTGTCTCCTCTATTGTCTGCTCGTGTTTACAGGCTTGTTCGTGTTTGCCTCATGATTTTATTCTGGGTGACGCCCCAGTTTGGAAGGGGCCTGCATGCCATCCTGCTGAGGCTCCTCATCCATCATCTCCCCATCTCCCAAGCCTCACGGTAAGAGGGAGGGCCTGTCACCCACAGAAGAGCTGGTGAGAGGGGTGCTCTCCATTTGCAACATAGATGTCTATGTGTATTTATGCATGCGTATGTGCGTCTGTTAGGATCTGAGGAGGCTTACCCCTCCACCTACACCCTGTGGCCCACCGAAAACTCCCCAAGCTTGGAGCGCTAAAGACATGGACACCACAGGCCAGGGCTGGCTTCCTCCCCTACACAGAAATATGGCTTCAGCCAATTTCTTCACTTCTCACGATTTCAATTTCCAAGTTTTTCATCTTTGCCACTTGGGAGGCTGAGTTAGGAGGATCATAAATCTAAGACCAGCCCGGGTGACTTTGCAAAACCCTATCTTAAAATTAATAATGAGATAATAATAATAATAATTTTTACATGGAGCCCAACAAGATGGCTTAGTGGGTAAAGGGGCTTGCCTCTAAGTCTGGTGACCTATATTCAATCCCCAGAACCCACGTAAATGTGGAAGGAGAGATAAACTTCCTCAAGCTGTCCTCTGACCTCTACAATATGCCCCATGCACCAATATTGCCAGAATGTAAATAAATCAATGTTTACAAAATGGTTGGCAATGTTCTGAGTCATAGAATCCTGCCAAAAATCCCCCCCAGTGAGGGATTAGGGTTGTGGCTCAGTGGTAGAGCCCCTGCCTAGAATCCCCCAGTGAGGGGCTGGGAGTGTGGCTCAGTGGTAGAGCACCTGCCTAGAATCCCCCAGTGAGGGGCTGGGGTGTGGATCAGTGGTAGAGCACCTGCCTAGAATTCCCCAGTGAGGGGCTGGGGTGTGGCTCAGTGGTAGAGCCCTTGCCTAGAATCCTCCAGTGAGGGGCTCGGGTGTGGCTCAGTGGAAGAGCCCCTGCCTAGAATCCCCCAGTGAGAGGATGGGAGTGTGGCTCAGTGGTAGAGCACTGTCAGACTGTCAACACACCATAAAGATGAGGGACCAGTGTGTGCAGGACAGTGGCTCACGGAAGTCTCATCTTTATGGTGTGTTGACAGTCTGACAAAGCACAGAACACTTCCTAAGCACATTACTGTCCCTGACGGCAGGAGTCCTGGAGGCTGACTATGGTGGCCAGATGACTACCTACCCCAAGACAACCTGCAAACTCTCAGGATTCGAACCACTAGAACTCCAGCACCCAGAAAGGACTGAATTCCAGAAGAGCCCCCGTCCTGCATAGAGTGGCCAATGCCATGCTCCTGCCTGATGGCCCCAGGGCCACACACACACACACACACACACACACACTCACACCGTGTCTAGGAATCTTGGAACTGAGGACCAACCTGGGTCCTTCTGAGATCTCCTGAGCAACTGAGAGGGGGCTGATGGCTGATGCCGAGAAGAACCACCACCGAGAACTCGGAGTCCCCCAAGGAGACAACCATCATCCTGGTCTCTAGACTGTCGCTTACCCATTTTCATCAGCCTCAGGGTTAATGGTGCAGATGTATATAAAAATGCACCTGTCCAGCCGAAGAGATGGCTCCGGGCTAAGAGTGTTTGCTCTGCAAGCTTGCAGACCTGAGTCTAGCTCCCTAGCCCCTGTGTGAAAACCCAGGCATGGCTATTCATGCGTGCAACCCCAGCGTTGGAGGGCGGGAACAGACAGATTCCGAGAGCTGGTTGGCCAGTGTCTTGGCTGAGCTTGTGAGCTCACAGTTTTAGTGAAAGACTATCTCAAGCCAAAATGGCAGAGAGGGATCAAGGAAGACACCCTCCACCTTGCTCCTGTTTCTGCATGGGTGGGTGCACACACAAACCCCTGTGTCCACACGCATGCAGCATTCATTCCCTGAAGACATCTATTGTGTTCATTAGTTTCTGTTGTCTTGACATAATCTAGGCCACCTGAAAGGAGGGTGCTTCAGCGGCAGAATCGCCTTGATCGGATTGGCGTGTGGGTGTGTTTGTCTCGACTGATGATTGATGTGGGAGGCCCCACCCACTGTGAGCAGCAGCATTTCAACGGCATGTGGTCCTGCAGCTGGGTAGGCTGAGCAGGCCAGAGAACAAGCTAGCAAGCAGCCTTTCCTCGTGGTCTCTTCCAGGGTCCTGCCTAGATGATTTTCCTCAAGGTGGGACTGTTATCAGAGAACATAAAGTGAAAGAAATACTTCTCTCCCTAAGTTGCTTTTGGCTGTGCTGTTTATTACAGTAACTAAAAGGAAACTAGAACCTATATTAATATAACTTATCCTCTTACGATGATATACTGCCATCATTCTGGAACATTCCCCATGTCTATCCTCAGTCCAACGACCTTTTTATATATAATTTATTTATTTTTATTTTATGTGCATTGGTGTTTGCTCGCATGTGTATCTATGTGAAGTATGTCTATGTGAAGAGTGTTGGATCCCCTGGAACTGGAGTTACAGACAGTTGTGAGCTGCTGGGTGGGTGCTGGGAATCGAACCTGAGTCCTCTCAAAAAGCAGCCAGTGCTCTTAACTGCTGAGCCGTCTCTCCAGTCCCCATCAAAAACTTCTAAAGTGCTTAATTACCATAGATTAACAGTGTCTTTTAATGATCAGACATTTTCAACTTATTTTTCATCTTGTTAGCTTACTGTTGGTTGCTTTTTAACATTCATTCATTCATTCATTCGTGTGTGTGTGTGTGTGTGTGTGTGTGTGTGTGTGTTAATGCCTGTGCATATCACTTGCGCCTGTGTGGAGAGCTTTTGGGAGTCAGTTTTCTCTTTCCACCCTGTGGGTCCTAGGGTTGTCAAAATCAGGTCATTAGGCTTCGCAGCAAGCACCTTTACCTGCTGTGTAATCTATCTCACTGGCCCTGAATGTAATTTTTATTTAAAAACAAAAAGAAAGAAAAGAAACTGTCAAACTGTTTCTAAAAGTGGTTATGCTAGTTTACATACCCACTCAGCGTGAATGAGTGTTAAACTTTATTTTTCCAAGACAGGGTTTTCCCTGTGTAGACCTGACTGTCCTGGACTGACCCTGTAGACAGGCTGGCCTCAAACTCAGAGATTCACCTGCCTCTGCCTCCCGAGTGCTGGGATTAAAGGCGTGAGCCATCTCTGCCCAGCAGAGAACTTAAAGCTTTTCTTTGTTTTTATATCTAGTTGCTTGTCCTCTTACAGTTGAGTTGTAAATGTTCTTTTTATGGTCTAGATGCAACTCCTTTGTCGGATATGTTTTACAAAAATTCCAATCGTTGGTTTGCCTTTGTCTAAGACACTTTAATCGTATCTTAGAAGAAATCATTTTTTTATTGAGATAGTATCCAGTTTATTGATACTTTACATCTTGTATGTTTGTGCTTTTAAAATAATTACCATGCTGTCATTCTGGTTTTTAAGATCGATTTCATTTTTAGCCATGTGTCCCATGTGCGCCTAAGTGAGCTTGTGTGTTCCACGTGCACGTAACACAGTGGTCCTCAGCCTGTGGCCCGTAGCCCCTTTGGGGGTCCCACAGCAGATATTTGCATTGGAATTCATCACAGTGGCAAAATTACAGTTTAAAGTAGCAATGGAATAATTTTACGGTTGGGGATTGCCATGACGTTAGGAACTATATTAAAGGGTGGCAGCATTTGAAAGGTTGAGAACCACTGATGCCTTCAGAAATCAGAAGATCATGCTGAATCCTGTGGGAACTGAACCCAGGTGGCCCTTTGCAAGAGTGGTCGGCTCTCTTAGCCTCTGACCACCTCTCCAGCCCCATTTTGTGCTTTCTTTTTATATTGTATAAATATAGCAGAAACAGTTCAAAACCACAAGGGTTTCTTCAGTGCTTTCTTCTAGAAGCTTCAGGAGCTTTTCCCAGCAGGTCTGCAATCTGTTTCTAGCTAATTAGGGATAAGGCTTGAGGTGTAGTGACTTTCTTCTGTCTCATTCCTCACCATCAAAGGTTAATTTTGCTAAAATTGAAATCTTATGGTGTCACAGCTCTGCTTGCATGTCATCCATGAGAAAAGACTTCAGCTTACCTGTTGAGCTAGGTACACAGCTCTGATCATGTCACCTCCAGCACTTGTCTCCCTGTTTAGGACATTACTGTATCCTTCAAATGCGAATCAACTCTCCATACTTTAGGGCTCGTTATCATTGTTCCTTTTGCCTGGAAATCCAGTGGTTTGATGCTGAATGGCCTACCTGGGATAGGCCCTTGATAAGGAACTGTCTACATCAAGTTGGCCTGTGGTCATATCTACTAGGGATCGTCATGACTGACGGTCTTAATTACTTGCATTGACAAAGGAAGTCTTAAAACAGCCTAGCATAGACTCTGTCCTGTGGTTCACGCTTTTGGTCAGATTAGCAAATTCAGAAAGGAGTATGTCATGGTTTAAATAGGTTTGGCCTGAACAGACTCGTGTTTGAATGGTTGCCTCACAGGGAGTGGCACTGTTAGGAGGTGTGGCCTTGTTGGAGTGAGTGTAGCCTTGTTGGTGGAAATGTGTCACTGCTGGGGTGGGCTTTGAGGTCTCCTAGGCTCAGGCTCCGTCCAGTGTGGAATCAGAGCCTTCTCCTGGTTACCTATGGAAGACAGTCTCCTTCTGCTGCCTGCAGATCATGATGTAGAATTATCGGCTCCTCTGGCACTCTCTCTGCCTGCACACTGCGCCTGCCATGCTTCCTACTATGATAATAGTGGACTGAACCTCTGAAACTGTAAGCCAGCCCAATTAAATGTTTGCCCTCATAACAGTTGCTTTGGTAATGGTGTCTCTTCATAGCAATGGAATCCTAACTAAGATAGAAGTCAGCCATATTAGTAGACACATGGAAGACAGAAATTGGTATTAGATACTGTGATAGGCCTGACCATGATTTTGTTTGGAGAAATGTGGATTTGGATTTGGAAAGCAGTGGAATGGCTTAATCGAGGCTTTAATGGGCCATCCGAGAACCCTGAGGGTCTGGCTCAAAAGGTTTGAGAGGAGAAGAATTTTAGCATGTGGCCTAGAGACTGTCCTTGTGATATCAAATGAAGCTGCTTTTTGACCTTGTCTAAATAGTCTGCCCTAGGCTAAAATGAAGAGATTTAGATTAATTTCACTGACAAAGAAAATCTCTAAATGACCTAGCCTAGACTCTGTCTTGTGGTTCATGCTCATGAAAAGCCTTTTTCTCAGATGCAGCAAATTGAGAAAGGAAAATTACAAACTGTATGGTTCAAAGATTAAAGGGGTGCTGGGAAGTGGACTGGAGCTAAGTCCTGTATTCAAGGATACTGAATGAAATTAAGGGAGTGATGACTTCAGGGCAAGGTCCCCCCAGCTAAGCTTATTGTTCAAGTGTTTCAGCTGAACAAGGGATAGTCATATCATGTTAGGCATTATTACGACCTGGGTATTATTTTCATCTGGACATAAGGAGATATGATTGTGTGTCAAACTGACAAGGGCTGGATTGTGATGGCTAGTCTCGGTTGTCAGCTATATCTGAAATGAACTGTAATCCGGAGATGAAGAGCTCACTTGATCCTGAGGCTGAAAGACACAGGCTTTTGATCCGGCTCCTGAGGCATGGTGATCATGCTTACAAAGATCTTGTGAAGGGAATTAAAGATAAGCCTAGGGCCAAGCATAGACCTAAGTACACACCTTTAATCCCAGGATACAGAGGCAAGCAGATCTCTGAGTTCAAGGCCAGCCTGGTACAGAGCAAGTTGCAGGTAAAGAAAAGCTTAGGTCCAGGTGTGGTGGTACACACATTTAATCCCAGCAGAAGTTGGCAGCTTCGGCCTCTTTTTCTAAAGCCAGAGGGCTTTAGAGTCAGAAAAGAAAGGGCTGCTGGGACAATCGATCTGGTTGGCTGAAGCTGAGAAAGCAGTGATGGTTAACAAGAGACCAGCATCACCGAGGTGAAATCTTCTGGGTAGTATTTTCTGAGAACACACACAAGCTGTACTCTAGAGGTAGACCTCGTGCTGGCAGCCAGACTTGGTAATGTGTACAAATCACCCAGGCGGTACTGCTTTTGAAGGCATGAGGGAGCTGTGGAGAGCAGCTGAGGCTTGGTACTCTGAGAAGCCAGGAAAAGCGAAGGCACAACAACCTCAGTGGCAGCTGAGGCCGAGGCATGCATAGCACCGGGAAGACAGCCTGTGAGAGGGTATCGGTGAAAGCATGGCCTGGTTGCAACAGAAGAGCCCAGTGTCCCAGGAAGACCACTGAGAACAGCAGCAGTGGAGTGGAGTCAGCCAGAACCCAGAGTGCTGCAGAGGGCAGAGCTTGAGAAGTGACCCGATCCCTTCCGAGGAGCCCAGAAGATTATGTGTGGATCCCGGACACTAGAACAAGTTTTGAAATTGAAGCTGCCTTGGGGACTCCAAGATGTTAAAGATTCCAGAGCCTTGGAATACCTGCTCGGGGGAGCTGCTAACAGGGAGAGGGAACAGCCCAAGGGAAGGAAGTGTGCTGGAAGGAAGTCAACAAGGCTCAAAGAAGTTGGACATCAAACATCAAGATGCAAAGCTTGGAGTTTGCCCAATTGGTTTTTTGTCTTGCTTAGGTCCAGTATTTCCTCACTATGACATCTCAGAATAGTAATGTATGTCCTGTGTTGTTAGCAGTATGTGATATGTTTTTTGATTTTGATTTTATGGGGGATTACAGTTAAGAGACTGAATGAATCTCAGAAGAGACTTTCACCTTCCAACTTTTAAACATTGTTGAGACTCTGACAGTCTATGGGGACTTTTAAAGTTGGACTAAGTGCATTGTGCATTATGTTATGGCTCTAAGCCTATGGGGGCCAGGGAGTGGAATGTGGTGCTTTGAATAGGTTTGGCCACTATAAACTCATGTGTTTGACTGTTTGGCCCACAGGAATGGCACCCTGAGGAGGTGTAATTCCAGTCTCTTTCTGGCTGCCTTCAGATCAAGTTGTAGAACTCTCGGCTCCTTCCCCAGCACCATGTCTGCCTGCGTGCTGCCCAGCTTCCTGCCATGATGACAGTGCACTAAGCCTCTGAACCGAAAGCCAGCCCCGATTTAACGTTTGCCTTTATAAGAGTTGCCTTAGTCACGGAGTCTCTTCACAGCGCTGCATCCCATGTCAGCATTCCCTAAGCGAGGATCCCCGACAAACGGAAGCTGGGAAAGTCAATGAGCAGCGTCAAGCGAATGGGCCTGTGTGCGCTCTCTCCTGACCATGCATGTCATGTGACCGGCTACTGACTTCCCTGCTCTGATAGACTGCGACTTGGAACTGTCAGGGCATTTTGTCACAGAAATAGAAACAAAACTAGAACACCCCTCCTCGTCTGTTACCACCACCCTCTGTGCTTCCTATGTGAGGTACTGGCTACTTCTTCCATCACTGTGGCCAAATACCCAAGAAGACGCTGCTTATGGGATGGAGATGTACCTACCGAGCAAGCGCACAGCCCTGGGTTCCATCCCCAGTGTCCCGCCAACCAGGTATGGTGGTGTCCACCCGCAGTCCTAGCCCTCAGGAAGTGGAGGCAGGGAGACCAGATGATCAGGGGCTTCCTTAGCTACGTAGCAAGTTTTAGGCTATCCTGGACTACGTAAAGAGACCGTATCTCAAACAAAACAAGCAAAGCCAAAGAAGCAATTTAGGGGAAAGAAAGAAGGTTTTCATTTTAACTCCAAGTTTCATGGTGGCAGAGCTCTCTGCCATGGCAGTAAGGGAGAGAGCTCTTTTTTCATATCTCAGGGTACCAGGACAGAGCCACCTGCTGGGGAGCAAGTGTTCAAATGTAGAAGCCTGTGAAGGACATTTTATATTCAAAGCATAATACAGGCCTTCAGGAATAAGTCAGACGAACCCTCCACCCCCCCCCTCCTGGGAAAGTTGCCTAGGACCAGATGAGAGGTTAGACTTGCAAGTCATCTAAACGCTGTTGGATGTTACTGTTGTTTCGATACGGGGTCCCACGTAGCTTACTAACTGAGGAGGAGAGCCTTGAACTCCTGACTGTTCTGCCTCCCAAATACTGGGATTGCCAAGATTAAGCTGCCATGCCCATTTTATGCCGTGCTGTGTTCATGCTAGGCAAGCACCTTACCAACCAGGCTTCACCCCAGCCCCCAGTCCCCTCTCTGCCTGGGTCACGGTGGCTACGGCCCAGAGGACATCCGGGGCCAGGCTGTGACATAAATGAGAGCACAGGCACTGCACCTTACTCCTGTTCCCCCTTGGGAGTCTCGTGGAACAAAGGAGCTGGGGGAAGGGGAGGAATGTAGACATGAGATCTTGATGGCAGATCTGGGATGTTGACAGCAGATCAACTGGAAGCTCAGGGTGCTGAGTGCAGGGCCTGTACATGGTGTCCAGAGACAACCCCAGACCAAGATTCGTGCCCTTGAAGGCCCTCTGCAAGCGGCCACTGGGCCCCCCTCTGGCAGCTGTAGGGACCTTGTTTGCAAGATCCTCCAGCTCAGGCCAGGCAAGGGGTGAGGCTGAGGTCACCCAAAACCTCTAGCCTCTCTCTCAAACAGCCGCCTACTGAGGGGGGGACCCAGGAGGCCAAGTCAACAAGCCGAAATCATAAAATCTTGAAGGCGTTGAGCGTTTGGACGGAAGAGCAGACGCAGAGAGTGGGGCCTTTCCCAGGAAGATTTTGTGGAACAAGAGGAAGAGATTTATGGGTGTCTGGGTAAAGCAGGGCTTTGGGGCAGGGTGGGGCCGGGGTCTGGTGGAGACACAGTTATTGCTCGTGCACAGGAAAGATGATAGGTGGAAATTTATTGCCTGACCCGGCAGGGCTGATTTAGGATGTGTGAAATGCTGTTTCTTTACTTCAGAGTCCTTCCTAGCTATGTTATTTTGAGAAACATGAGTGGTTATTGGGGCTTTTATAGATTTTCCCTAGACTTTGAACACTCAGTTCTCCTTCCTAGGACAAGATGGGCAGGAAGGGATGCTGGGCTCGGCGTGTGGCCTTGACAGTGGACTTCCAGGTGTAATGGGGACAACCCAGGCCTCTAGGGACCCCTCCAGATATCTCCAGTGAAGCTCACCGGGGTGACAGGTGAGTCTAATGGTCCCCAGACTCGCAGCTTTCAAAATGAAAACATGCCTGGCTTGCACATGCACACACAAACATACAAACAGGCATGCGTGCACAGGTAAGCTTTTCCTGGTTGCCATTTTTTTATTTATTTTATTTTATTTTTTTATTTATTTTTACTATGAGGAGTAGTGAGGAGCTTGGTTTCCTAGAACCTCCCATCTCTTCAACCCGGGCTCCTCCTTCCATGTATGGAAGCACGCATGTGGGCACACAGTTATCAGGGCAGAAGTCTGCCTCAGCCGGCACTGCTTAAGACCCACCGTCTTGTGTTTTGCTGTTGTGTTTTCTTGCTTTGTTTTATGAGACAAGAGTCTCACTAATAGAGTCTTTTTGGCCTAGAACTATGTAGACCAAGCTGGCCTCAAACTCACAGAGATCTGTTACAACTGGGCATGGCCCGGCCATTTGTAATCCCAGCACTCCGAAGGTAGAGAAGCAGGAGGGTCAGGAGTTCAAGGTCATCCTCACTTATGTAGTGTGTTCATGGCAAACATGGTTTAATTAAGATCTGTATTAAAAAAAAAAACCCAACAACAATAAAAAACCAAACCAAACAAACAAAATTATAAAAAAGACAGGGATGGGGGCTCTAGGGAGTCAGCTCCTTTGGTAAAGCGCTTGCCCAGCAAGTACCCAGAACCCACATGCAAAGGCAGGCGAGACAGCGCGCACTTTAATCCCAGTGCTGGGGACGTGGGGACGGGAGGATCCCCGGGGCTCTTGCCTAGTCAGCATAGATCATTTGGCAAGTCCCAGGCCAGAGAGCGACTTTCTCAGAAAAGCAAGGTAAAGGCTAGATGTGGTAGCACACACCGGTAACTTTAGCCCTCGGGAGACTGAGGTAGGCAGTCTGCTGCAAGTTCAAAGCCAGCCTGGTCCATGCAGCAAGATCCTGTCTCCAAATACAAAGTTTGGAGTGGGGTGATAGCTCAGTTAGAGCACTTGGCTGTAAGCATGAGGACCTTCATTTCCCTTGACACCAAGAGCTGACGTAAAGCACAGAGCCAGCAGCTGGGCTGGGTGGGATGGCTCAGGGGGTAGGGCTGTTGCTCGAGCCTGTCAACAGAGTCTGCCCAGGCTCTCTGGAACCCATCGTGGGAGGAGAGAGAACTGACTTCCAAATCGTGTCCTTTGACCTCCACGTGGGCACGGTGGTACACCCATGTCTACACACACATACAAGAGAATTTCAGTTGAGTTAGAAAATAATGAAATCAGGGCCCACGCTTCTAATCCATCTCAAAAAAAAAGGAAAATATAGACAGACATTGACCTAGAGCCTGTATGCAGGGTGCACACATGTAATACACAAGCACACACATAATGCACAAGCACACACATAAACACATATGTGCGCAAAACCAATGCTGAAATTAAAGCCTTGCCACGTGCTCAGAACAAGCGGTGTGGTCACCTCCACAGGCCCTAAGCCAGAGGATGGGACTTAGAAACGGGACTCGTGTCCTAGAAGGGACCCTACAGATAGATCTCATGGTAAACATGAGTGGTTGAGACGTGTCAATTGACAAGCCCCAACCCAAGCCCTCTCCGACCAGGGAGCCGTCTGTCCCAGGGGAGGCTGCTGGTTCCCGCAGCTACTTCCCCAAGAGCCACCAGGCAGGGTCTGGGTTTGAGCTGACAATAAACACAGCCTCGTGCAACCCCACAGAAGTGGGAGGCGCCCCCCGACACAGACCAGAGCCCTTTGGATCAGAGCTGCTGATGAGGTGAGCCTTGACTCCCTGCCAGAAAGCCACTTAGCAGCCGCCGCCGCCGCCGCCGCCGCCGGTACACGGGAGACACCCAATCTGTCAGCACGGGCCTCGCGAGGGCCAGCGTCCAGTCCTCGGCCCAGACAGGCTTAAGACCCTGGCTCATGTGGAGAGCAGTCTGAGGTCACCATCCCGAGGGAGCAACTCTCGCACGATGCTGAGCTCAGGGTCCTCCAGGTCAGCCTGAACCCCTGTCTACCTGCTATCCCTGCACGGGGCAGGCGGGAACAGAAGAGGGCCCCAAGAATGTCTGGGCGTGACATTCAAGCCCTCACACCTCTTAGGTCCATTTTCCTAATGTGTTTTTTCATTTCCC
Organism: Meriones unguiculatus; assembly: GCF_030254825.1. Classification (NCBI taxonomy): domain Eukaryota; kingdom Metazoa; phylum Chordata; class Mammalia; order Rodentia; family Muridae; genus Meriones; species Meriones unguiculatus. Next base: position 77,480,506 of record NC_083352.1, read on the forward strand.
CTTTTCATTGATATGCAGGTGCCTTTACCTGTGGGGTCAGAGGACAACCTTGGGTGCCATTCCAGGGCATCCCCCGCCTTTTTTTTTAAGACAAGGTCTCTCATTGGCTTGATGCTGGGTGGCTGGCCAGCCAGCTCCAGGACGCCTTCAGTTTTATCGCTCACGTGCAGAGATTGGCAGCATATGCCGCCGTAGCCAGCTCACACTTGCCGGGCAGGTCTCTCCGGAGCCACCCCCAGCCCTCAGAATTCTCCAGCAGTGTTGTGGCCAGTGAAGACACTGGGTCAGGGAATCTTCAATGGGGTACCAACCATAAGCTGAGCGACCCCGGGGGTGTCACTTCCCTCCCCTGGGGCTCGGTCTTTTTCAAGCAGCGGAGAAAAGAGACATGACTTTTTCATAGAACTTGAGCCATCCGGGCATGGTGGTACACAGCTGTGATGCCAGGACATGGCAGGGAGAGGCAGGAAGATCAGGAGTTCAAGGCCAGCCTTAGCTACGTAGCAATTTCAAGACCAGGTTAGTGGTTACATGAGACACTGTCAAAAAAAAAAAAAAAAAAAAGATCCACTGCAGCAGGGAACAGGTGAGGTTTTCTGGGCTCAGGGCAGAGGGGATGGGGTCGGGTAGGAAAGTGAAGACCACAGCTGTGTAAAAGCAGTTGGTCTGCAAGCACTCAGGACCACCAAGTGCACATATCATGAGCTATGGTAGGAGAGAACGGATTCCCAGAAGTTGTTCTCGGCCGGGACAAGCATGCCGTGTACAGGCGGTCGAAAGTGGTTTGCATAAGTCCACCAACCTGAGCCCTGCAAGCCAGAACCCAGGGTGGAAAGAGAGAACAGACACCTGTCCTACCCGCTTTACAAATATATTTATACATATTTAATAATAAATATACTTTTTTTTAAAGCAGAAGCTGTAGGCTGGCAGGATGGCTCAGTGGGTAAAGGTGTTGTTTTGCAGACATCCTACAACCTGAGCTCGAGCCCTGGAACCCAGGATAGAGAGAGAGAGCTGACTCCCGGAAGTCATCCCCTGTTTTCTCACATTAGCTCCTGCTCGTGCACACACAGGTACCCACCAATAATAGTGATAATAATGGTAACCAGCAGTCTGATGCTACAGTCTCAACCAAGTCAGGAAAGAATGTCTGGGACCAGAGAGGGGAGAGACCAACAGAGAAAGGATGATTGACAGGCCTCTGGGTATGAGAAGGAACACGGTTCAGTTTCCTGGGCTGTGGCAAAAATGTAGAATCTCAGGCCCACCATGGAAACACAGGGAAGGAGAGGGATGGCTCCATCTGAACTGCTCAGCCCCCGGGTGCTTAAGGGCTGTTTCTGAGTGCAGCTGAGGCCAGTGAAGCCAGGCACCCTGGGTGCCCGTCCTCAGCCACGTCTGTGCCAGGCCCGTTGATTGCTCTGAGTGACATCTCCAGAAGACATGAAGCCATTCAGCTCTGTGGCTGGAGGACACAGGCTTTGAGTGGTTTGGGAAATATTGGCATACTCAAAGCAGGAAACCAACCCCATGCTTTGGACAGACTCACTCTTTGTCTGAGTCTCAGCAGGGGAAGGTACCAGGTTCGAATCCAGCTTGGTCACTGTCCAAGCTAGGCAAATGATGCCAGCCTTCCACCCAGCCTTGGAAAGCCATTCCTCTCCCCAGTTCCGGCATTGCCATGAGAGAAATTAGGGTCAGGATGGCTTATGACATGCCAGTGCCTTCAGGGGCTGGCACTGGTGTGAGGAGAGAAACCTTGGGAATAAACAGCTTTCCCCAACAAAGGCGCCCTGGAGGAACGGGGGGCCGTGTGGACCCAACTGTAGGGCTCTGAACTTCCCCAGAGGGACTCAGGCCCATCAGATCTCTTAAGCAGATGTCAAGTAATCCTGCTTTAGGACATAGATCTGGGAATAGAGAGAGGAGGACTGGGCATAGACTGGACACAAACACTCTGAGACTGGAGAACAGCTCACTGGTCAAGTGCTTACAGGCAGACATGAGGACCTGAGTTCAGATCCCAAACACCCACATGAAAAAACCTGAGTGCAGAGCGGGCAAGATGGCTCAGTGGGTAAAGGTGCTGGTTGCCAGGCCTGACGACCTGAGTTTCCTCTCCAGGGCCCACTGGGAAGAAGGAGGTAACTGATTTCCTTGGGTTGTCCTCTGACCTCCACATGGATGCCTTGACATAGGTACATACCCTGCACATAGCCACAAATAAAAAACATAAAGAAGCCAGGCACAGTGGCGACACACACCTGTAATCCCAGCACTTGGGAGGTAGAGGCAGGAGGATCTTTGAGTTCAAGGCCAGCCTGGTCTACAGAGAGAGTTCCAGAACGGTCAGGGCTACACAGAGAGACCCTGTCTCAAAACCAAACCAAACCAAAACAAAACAAAAGACGTAAAGAAGTGTAAAAGTGGGCTGGATTTCCATGTTCAATTCCCAGCACCTACATGGCAGCTCACAGCTGTCTATAACTCCAGTTCCAAGGATCTGACGCCCTCACACAGACATACCTGAAGGCAAAACACCAATGCATGTGAAACAAATAAATAATTAGTTTAAAAAAGACATGATTAATTAACAAAAAGAAAGAAATGTAAAAGCTGCTTGTAATCTCTGGGGCTTGCTGGCCAACCAGTCTAGCCAAAGCAGTGAGTTGCAGGCTCAGTGAGAGACCCTGCCTTAAAAAATACGGTGCTGATCACGCTGAGGAAGAAATCTGACATCAGGCTCTGACCTCTGCAAGCATGTATGCACCCCAACACACACGCTCACACACTCATGCATACTGCATACTTGAACACACACAGACAAAAGAAAAAGAGACTTCAAGGGCATTTGTATCCTAAGCCTGGGGATCAGGCAGGGCTTGGCTGGATTAAGCTAGCTCCCTTGGTGCCTGGCACCAGCTGAGGCTGGGGGAAGGCCTGTCCTTTTCCAAAGCCTCCTGGTGGAGCAGGGCGGGCCGTCAGGCTCGGGGGGCCGGGCGCGGCCACTCATATCTTCTCCGTTACTTCATCCTCTCCGCTCCCACTGAGGCCTCTTTTATCACACTGGGAATGGAGCCCCTGTGGAAGCCAGGGCCAAGGGAAGCTCCCCGGCCAGCAGCCCCGGCCTCTCCCAGCCTCCCTCCTTTACCTGGGTCACTGGGCTAACACAAGCCATCGGCGTACTGGCCAGCCAGCCGGGGAGAGCAGCACAGGCCAGCTCTGGACTGGAGTTTGCATCTCCCACACTGTTCTGCGCCAGGAAAGAAAAGTCACTCCCATCCTCTCTTGTGTGTGAGCTGAAGCATTGTAGGCGCCGTTGGTAGAGGGTTTCCCTGACAGGCTTGGAGCCTTAAAATTGATCACCAGGACCACATAAATTTGGTATGAGGGCTTAGGCCTGTAACCCTAGCTCTGTGGAAGTGGAGGCAGGAAGATCAGGAGTTCAAGGTCATCCCTTTGATACATAGCGAATTTGAGGCCAGCCTGGGCTACATGAACCCATGTTTCAAAAAATTAAACACCAACAAAACACTTGAAGCCCAGCTCCAAATGGAGTAGAGTCTGGCACTTGCTAAGGGCACTGTCATCGCACGAGCCCTGGCTGCTCCTGCGCAGACTCCCATGATCCCCTTCTGCACCCAATGCTAAAAGCGGCTTTGGATCTCCATGATCCTGCTTTGCAAGAGGGGCCGAGCCCGGGCAGTCATGGCCAGCTGACGCCTGGTACCTTACATCGCTGAGTTTGCACCTCTCCAGGACGAAGCGCCCCTATGTGAGGGTGTCATGGAGTCCAGGCTGGCTGGAGCCTCCCTGGACCAGACCAGAGACTGCATCCTGGAAAGCGAGGCAGCCTGTGTGAGCCCGGCAACTGTCACGTCAGTGGTGTAAGCGCTGGTCAGAGAGCGGTCAGAGGACGGCTTCACTGTCCAAGTGTGAGGAGCGGAGTTCGGGGCCCAGGCACCCGCTTCAAAAGCCAGGGGTGTGAGCGCGCAACCCCAGCCTTCCGGTGATGGCAGCACTCGGACCCCTGGGGCTCCCTGGCTAGTCAGCGGAGCAATCAGTGAGCTCCTGGTTCACACAGACCCTGTCCCCAAAACTAAGGCACAGATGGAGAAAGGATCACACACACACACACCACACACATATCATGCACACATACCACACACCTAGACACACATACCACACACACATACACCACACACATATCACACACATATTACACAACATGTACCACACACACACACAATAGCAAGTGTGCACACTCTCACACAGACAAATTTACAAGGTAATTTAGGGTTTAATATAATCAATGTTATTCAAGTAAAGTCAGTGTAGAAGCCCCTCAGGGCCGTGCTCAGGCAGGCAGGGCGCTTGGCCCGGCGGCCTCTGTCAGTCACCCACTAGGCAGGACATCATAACCTGACGTTAACACGGCCGACGGTAGTGTTAACTTCCTCTCCAGCCCTGTTCCTCCCTGTGTCTTCCCCATCTCAGGAAACGGCACCATTGCCCGCCCAGGTTCTTGGGCCAGAGAATTGGGAGGCAGCTTTGGAGTCTCCTGTTCCTTACCACCCACGCCCCAGCCTCTGCCAAGACCTGTCAACTTCCCTCCAAAGGAAACACCAACCCGATCCTCTCCTGTCCGGCTGCCATCCGTGTGCCCAGGCCACTGCCCGCCCTCCCGGGACCAGGGCACAGTGCCTCCCCTCCGAGAGCACACACTAATTAGGTCACTTTGCAGGGTGTAGTGATACTCCCCTTTAATCTGAACACTGGTGAGTTCAAGGCCAGCCTGGGCTACACACTGAGATCCCCATCTCAAAAAAAGGATCCATTCAGAGGGCGAAAGAGATGGCTCAATGGATAACGGCCATGCTGCCAAGGCTGGGCTCATTCCCAGGACCTACGCTGTAGACAAAGAGAGCTGATGCCTGGCAGTCGTCCCCTGCTTTTCACATGAATGCCCTGACACACAAACATAAATAAATGTAAGAAAAAATTAAGTCAGGGGTGGAGGAGATGAGACTCGGTGGATAAAATGCCTGCCACACAAGTGCGAGGGCCTGGGTTCAATCCCTAGAACCCACATAAAGATGCCAGATGTGGTGGCATATGCATGTAATCCCAGCACGAGTGAGGTTGGGACAGGCGGAGCCTCAGGACTCACTGGTCATCCTGCCTAGGAAGACTGGTAAGCTTCTAGTCCCAGTGAAAGACCCTGTCTCAAAAGAGAAGGTGGACCTCTCCCAAAGAATGACAGCTGAAGCTGTCCTCTGGACTCCACGTGTGCCCACACACACACCCTTTTAAATTTAAATTAGGGGATGGAAAGATGGTATAGAGGTTAAGAATATGTTCTGTGCTTGCAGAGGACTCATTTGGTTTCTAGCACCTGCCTGGGGATGCTCATAACCACCTGTAATTGCAGGTTTAGGGACTCTGATGCCCCCTTCTGGCCTCTTCACACAACTGCACTCATGTGCACAGACACATGTGCATGTCATTTTTTTTTAAATTGCTGTGCAGAGTAGAGCATTAATCTCAGCACTTGGGAGGCAGATGCAGGTAGATTTTTGTGAATTCAAGGCCAGTCAACTCTACATAGGGAGACCTTGTCTCAAATAAATAAATAGCCAAAAAAAGATTGTATAAAATCCAAATTAATTACTTACAAAATAGCATTCCATTTTCAAATACTGAAAATATAAACAATGGCAGTGTGGCATTATACACCTTTAATCCCAGCACTTGGGAGGCAGAGACTGGAAGATCTCTGTGAGTTCAAGGCCAGCCTGGTCTATAGAGAGAGTTCCAGGAAAGCTAGGCTTACACATAAATAGAACACACGTCTAAAATAAAAATAAAAAATAAAAAAAGGAAAAGAAAAAAAATAAGATAAAATATGAACAATGTTTAATGATAAAATACCACAAGAGGAAGCTACTCAAACCTTACCGTCAAGGACAAAACAAAAGATGAATTTCTCATCAATGCTGAAGGCTGTTCTGTAACACAGGGAAAGCTCTGGTCATGATTCTGGAGAGCTCAAGTTCTTAGGGCTGAGCAAGCAGAAGCAAATGTGGTTTATACAATGGCTGAGGAACATGACTTCCTAAGCATGTAAGAGCAGGAATCCAACACTGTGGAGGCCAGTGATGATGGTTAGGGTGGCAGCAAGCTTCAAGGAGGTTTAAGGAGGATCCCAAGGGCTCAGCTAGAGGAGCTAAGCAGGCCTAAAAATGACCATCTATCCATGGGGAAAATGCATGGTATTCACTGTGGCTAAAACAGAGAGTAAGAGGCGGGATCCGGTGTCAGCTGAGATTTCTTTTCGGTACTAGGAGTTGAACCCATTGCCTCCTAGCTCTTCATTGGAAAATTCTAAGCAGGGGTTCGACTGCTGAGCCACTCCCCAGCCCTTCACTAGGGGATTCTAAGCAGATGTTCTACCACTGAGCCACACCCCAGCCCCTCACTGGGGCATTCTAGACAGGTGCTCTACCACTGAGGCACACTAGCCCCTTACTGGGAGATTCTAGGCAGATGTTCTACCACTGAGCCACACCCCAGCGAATTTTGAGGCTCTCGTCATTAAGTTGAACCAGGGTTGTCTTACACTCACTTTCTGTAGCCCAGGCTAATCTTAAACTTGTAATCCTCCTGTCTCAATCTTCCAGGTAGCTAGGATTACAGGTTTAGAACAGTACTCTTAGCTGGCTCTGGCCTGAGGTTTCGCCCTGCAGGCAAGAGATCCACGGGTCACAGCTGCCAGAACAAAGACAGGGCTGCCATTCTAAGAAGGATTGAGTGATTGGTGACAGTGGGGAGGTGGCCAGAGAGGGCTGGGAATGTCTGGGCAGATTCTGTGAGGGGTTGCTGTCACCCTTGGCTGAGAGGTGACAGATGGCCCCAGTTAGATGCTCACTCCCAGGGGCTCTCCTGGCAAGGCTGGGCCTGCTGGATGCAGCCTTGGGAGCGGCCAGGGCGGAGGGCAGCCTCCCCCATCCCTAGGCCTGGGAATGTCCGGGCTGGCCGAGAGCCCTCCAGAGGCTGGTGAAAGGCCCACTTACCATGACGGATGGGGGCCCCGCCAGGCCACGCCAATTAGGCAAGACAGAGTGCCAGGAGCAAGTTATAAATATCTCAGCCGATGGCTGGCTCAAGGAGGAAAATGGTGGTATTGACCAGACAGGAGAAAGTGTTCGTTTGAGATGGACAGACTCAGGGGAGGAGTTGAAAACATGTTCTTTCCTCCATCAGGACTTTGAGCTGGGCAGCGACAATGTTGATGCCTGAGGGTTTGGCTGCAAGTTCAAGTCTAGACAGGGGGTAGAGTCCAGAAAAAAAAAATGTTCTGCCCCCATTGCAGGTTTAGCCTGGTTATAGGGTACCAGGGTGGGAGAGACACATAGCTAGTCATCAACAAGTGGACTGGCCCAGCAAGATGGCTCAGTGGGTAAGGCAGCTTGCCACCAATTCAGTTCCTGGGACACACAAGGTGGAAAGAAAGAAATGACTCCTATAGATTATTCCCTGGCCTCTGTGTATGCACAGGCACACACACACACACACAAGCACAGGTTTTGAAAAAAAATAGGTGTGTGCCCCTGGCCTTTGGATTGCCCTTCAGAGCCCTCCATTCTATCTATCCCCTGATGCTAATAAACAAAAGGACAACTCTACTTCAAGACCAAGACAGATGTGTGGCTCAGTGGTAAAGTACCTGACTAGTATGTGCAGGGACCAGGGTTCGATTCACAGCTCTGCAAATAAACCAAGACAAGGAAAACTGGGGAGGTGGCTCAGTTGTTAGAGAGCTTGGCATGCAAGCGTGAGAGCCTGAGTTCAATTCCTGGGGCTGGTGTAAAGAAGCTGGACCCTGAATGGGTGTCTGTAAGCTCAGCTCTGGGGAACTAGAAGCAAGGGGACCCCTGGGCTCACTAGTAAAGCACCTAGATTCAGTGAGAGACCCGGCCTCAAAAGATAAGGTAGAAGGCAATTAAGGAAGACACCTTCAGCTTCCATGCACACCTCCACACATACGTGTATGTACAAGAACATGCGACATGCAAAGCCAGACAGACAGACAGAAGAACAGAGGCAAAGGAGCCTGTCTTTCTATCTGATGCTTTGACAGACAAGACTGTGTAGCATTTATGAAGTCCTGGATCCCAGCCTCAGACTCATGTAAACTGAGGTGTGACAGTGCATGTCTGAATCCCAGCACTGTGAGAGGATCAGGGCTTCAAAGTTGTCCTGATTGTACAGAAAATTCTAGGCCAGCTTGAGCTACACGAGACTCTACCTAAAAACAAAAACCAAACAACAGGTCCAAACTCACAGCGACACTGACTTACAGATAAATTAGCCTCTACCTTGTAGCCTCATGCCCTTCAAACAATGGTTTCAGGATGGAAAGAGAGAAGCAAGGGCTGATGGGAAAGGCAGGCATCATGGCAACTCCTCCCTTCTGGGCATGGGGGTCTCGGAGCCATCTAGACCCCTCCAAGGATGCCTTGAGAGGGAGCCTTCGCAGAGAGCATGCAAATGGCTTACCCAGGAGGGTCATTACTGCAACTGACACAGGGGGGAGCAAAGCCTAGGACCCTGGGACAGAAACCATGGTGGCCTCACGCCCTGCTTCAGGGCTGCTCAGCTGTGCCGGGAGTCTCTGCTAGGAAATGAGTCTGATCCACCAAAAGGTCTCCTAGGGAGCTGGAGATGTGACAGAGGGCTCAAGCAAGCTCCAGACAGATCCCAATTCTTGGAGAAGACTCCTGGGCGGGGGACCAGCTTTCGAAGATACCGAGGCCCAGAGCTGAACTGCCATGGGCGTAGCTTGTATAAGCATCCCAGATCTAGCTGGGGGATTGGAACTCGGGTCATATACATGCACTGGCATCTCTTCCTCACCCCTCAGCAACGACTGCTGCTCCGGGTGGCCACTGTGGCTTCCCATGTTCAGCGGCTCTTTCTCTTTCATGTCCACACTAGTGAGCTTGCAATCCGTCACCTGTCCAAACAGGCTCATCTTTTTAGAAATTTTATTTTCTGTGTGTGTGCTCATGCATGCATGTGTGCACACACACATGCCTCTGTGTTTGTGTGTGTGTGTGTGTGTGTGTGTGTGTGTGTGTGTGTGTGTACAGGTCACAAGACGAATTACAAATTCTCTCCTTTCACCACATGGGTCCCAGCAAGCAAACTCAAGTGTTCAGGCTTGGTGGTGAGAGCCTTTACCTACTGAGCCACCTCATTCGTGCACGTTTGCCTTTTCCTGTGTAATTTTTTTTTTGGGGGGGGGGATTGTAAAGAAAGAAAAGAACCTTTAGAAACACTTTTCCAGAGGTGAAGAAGAAAAGTTCTGCTGATTTCCTACAAGCTGATCTAGAGTTCCACCGCTCATTTATATATGCTTAAACTTTTATGCTCTGTCTGGAGATCGTTTCATGTGAGGTATAAAAGGTTGGCTCGTTGCCTCTCACCACAGATCATTGGCCTCTTGTTGTCCAGTGTTAGAGAAAGCCCGTTGCATTGTGAACTACTTGTTTCTCCTATATAATTGCAGCTATTGTAATTGCTCTGCTATTATAGGGGTACACTGCCCTCCCTCCGTATCTCACTATTAAATCATTATTCACTTAGGCCATGTTTTATTGAAGGCTTTATAGCATGGTCACTAAGACGACAGGCTTTGATGTCTGACTGGCAGACGCCTGTATAACCACTTTGCCACTTAATAAATGTGTGAGCGTGGGCAAGTTACCCTACGGGTCACGGTTTATAAAATGGAATACTTGAAGGCCTGTAACTAATACTTCCCTCACACGTCTGAGCGAACTGAGAACTAGACATAAAAATCCATCAAACCGAAAATAAAACCTCCCAGACTAGGGACGAGGGCTGTACAGTGCAACCAGCTCTCTGCCATCCTAGAGTAGTGATGCTAGCCTGTGCAATAAGGCAAGATAGAGGGTGGTGTTTACCTTGAATGTCCCCCTAAAGTACATGTTAATGTGTACACTTTGGTCCCCTGGGCACTGCCAGTGGGAGTGGCAGGGCCTCGTGGGCAGTCATTCAGTTGAGATGGGTGGTTTCCTGCTGCCAACCTCATCCCCGTGTGTCCCCACCGTGATGTCTTACCTCCTCTCCACAGGCCCAGAATCCATCACGGAGAGAAACCAGCAAAACTCTGAGCCAACAGGCTGGAGAGATGGCTGCTCTTTTAGAGGTTCTGAGTTCAATTCCCAGCAACCACATGTGGCCCACACCATCTGTACCGGGATCCGATGCCCTCTTCTGGCCTGCAGAAGTATGTGAAGACAGAGCACTCATTTACATAAAATACCTAAACAAATAAATGTTCTTCAAAAAGACTCTAGGCCAAAGTAACCCTTTTATTTTATTTGTCGTTGCTTGTTCTCATTTATTTTGTCAGTGGGAAGCACGGGTACCATGGGCACCTGTGGAGGTCCAAGGATGACCTGGAGGAAGTGGTTCACTCTTTCCACCATGTGGGTCTCTGGGATCCAGCTCAGGCCCCGTGGATCCACCAAACCTTCTCAGGGGCTGCCTTTCCTAGGCTACCCGTCTCACACCGTTAGTGGTGGGTGTGGGGAACCCGGTAACACAAAAGATGCGCCGTCTGGCTGTAGCTGGACATGCTATGCTATCTGTCCTGTAACTATTAGGGCAGTGTTGTCTAACCCATATCATAATCAATAAGATACAGACACCTGTTAAGAGTTTAGATTTGCTTTATTTCACCGTGGGCTGGGCAGAGAATTCAGCTACGCTATCTCGTATCTCCCAGCCCTCATCCCAAACCATCCAACTTAACCACCCTTAACTGAGGGGCCTCCCATCCATAACCCAAATGGCTGCTAATGGTCTTCATCTAGGCCGATCTTTCCACATCGTTCTTAGAATCCTTTCTCCCAGCCCGCAAAGCTCCTTCCACGATAACCCATCATGGCTTCCTCCTTGTCTCGTCTTCCCGATCCTTCCCAAGATCCTCTCTGTCCCAAGCCCGTGAACTTTAGCTCCGCCCACCTCACCTTGGCCTTGCCCGGGTGCTGGCTTTTTATTGGTCAAACAGGAGTAATTTCTTAGGCAAGGTTTGCAAAGGGCAGACGTATGTGAGAGCGTCATTTTCCGGGCAGGGACCAGATTTCGGGGGCCAGTAATTAGCACTAATATACATAGCACCAGACCAGCAGCGGGCAAAAAAAGGGAAGAAATGAAAGGTTCCTGGACCCCGGACACACACACACATATAAAAGTTTTTCTTTTAGTGCAAAGTAGGACATACAAGGATGCTGGAGAAGGGGTGGGAACAAGGGCTTTCAGCTGAGACCCTTCAAACGTGGAGATGAGTTGAGGGCCTGGTGGACAGCTCCAGTAGTCAGCCCACGGCAGCGAGCACGAGCTGTCGGTATCTGAGAAGTGCTCAGCACGGCACCTGACACACAGTATGAGCGTAGCAAATGCTGTTTGGTTTTAGTTTGGGTTTTGATATTTTCTTCTCACCCATGCGTGGTGGCTGGTGGTGCACGCCTGTAATCCCAGCACTCAGGGAGGCAGAGGCAGATGAATCTCTGAGTTCAAGGCCAACCTGATCTCCAACGTGAGTCCAAGACAGCCAAGAATACACAGAAACCCTGTCTCAAAAACAAACGAACAAACAAAAAACCAGTTATGTATATGCTGGTCAGCAACTCTATCTCCCGTGTGCTTTCCACCATCATATCTTCTAACTTCCAGGAGCACCTGTACTCGAATGTACACATACAGACACGTACAAATAAAATAAGTATTTTCTTAAAAAAAAAAAAAGATTTGGGACTGGATATGGTGGCATATGTCTTTAATTCCAAGCACTAGAGAGGCAGACACAGGTGAGTTTGAGGCTAGCCTGCTCTACCTAGAGAGTTCCAGGCTAGCCAGGGCTACATAGTGAGATGCTGTCTTCAGACAGAAGAACACAAACAGAAAGATTTGGGTTGCTAAAGATCAAGTGAAATTAAAGGGTGTGAGTAGAAGATGGACCAACCAGGAAACCACCCGTGATGGTTCCTGTTCAGTGTGCTTCTGAGGAGCATAGGAGACACACATCACCCAGGGGACACACCTGTAGGCGTTTCCAGGGAAGTTTAACCGAGAAAAAAAAGACCCACCCTGAATGTGAGCCGGGGCCTGGGACGAATAAAAAGGATAAAGTGGGTCTAGAGAAAAGGCCTGGTGATGAAAGCATTTGCCGTTCAAGTATGAGGACCAGGCTTTGGAGCCCCAGAAACCTTTGTGAATGTTACTGGGCATGACAGCCTGTAGTTCAGCCTCAGAAGGTGGAAACAGGCTCTCCGGGGCAAGCTAGCTAGTAAGACCAACTCTATCAGCAAGCTCTGGGTTTAATGAGGAGAGAGACCCTGCCTGAATGAGTGAGGTGAAAGAGCATCAGAGATGATTCCCATCATCAACACTAGGCCTTCACATGCATGCACAGACATGCACACACTACACACAAAACAAAACTATAAAAAGAAATTTTAAAGGAGAAGGTAGGTAAATTGGGCGTCAGCCTCCATCTCCCTCTGCTTCCTGACTGCGGATGCTGTGTAGCCAGCTGCCTCCCACTCCTGCCGCCATGCCTTCCCACCATGGTGGACTGTGTACCCTCAGACTGTGAGCCAAGATAAATGGTTCCTCACTCAAGTTGCTCCTTGTCCCTTTCAAGAGGTGGGGAAAGTGCTAGAGGTGTGGGTACAGGGGAAGGAAAATCGTGCGTTGGTCTTTCTGAGGCTGAAGTTTCTGAGACACAGCCAGGTGGGGTGATGGGAGCACAACGGAAAGGATTATGGGACTCAGGTGGGCCACAGTCCTGGATGTTATTAATAATCTGAGTTCTCTTCAAGATCAGGGTGTGTGTGTGTGTGTGTGTGTGTGTGTGTGTGTGTGTGCATGTGGTGTGCAGAGTTTGATATCAGGCGCCCTCCTCAGCTCTGCCTTTTTTTTTTTTTTTTTGAGTCAGAGTCTCTCATTGAACCACCTTAGCTGGACTGGCTGAACAACAAGCACAGAGACCACTCTGTCTCCCTCCCTAGTGCTTGCACTATAAGCTCACGGGGAACTGAACTAAGGCCCTCACACACCTACTTGGAGCCCACACAAACAGTGAGGGGCTACAGGCATGACTCAGTGGTAGAGCACCTGCCTAGAATCCCCCAGTGAGGGGCTGGGGTGTGGCTCAGTGGTAGAGCACCTGCCTAGAATCCCCTAGTGAGGGGCTGGGAGTGTGGCTCAGTGTAGATCCTACATTGTGGAAAGCCCTGGGTTCTTTTCCCTGTACTACAAAAACAGAAGTAGCTTGACCAGAGATCAGAGAAATATTGGTCCAGAATGAGGGACAGGTTGTTAAGAACAAATCCCTAGGCCCCAGTTCCAGCTTGGAGCCACCAGAGGTCAAAGGTGAATTCTCCTAGGCTTCGAGGTATCTGACCTAGTCCAGGTCGCATCCAAGAACCTTCCACCCTAGGAGGAAATGCCAGTCCAGACCTTGCTATTCCTTTAGGCCTGAGAGGGTTCCCCCAACTTCCAGTCCAGGCCCACCCTCCCCAGTCATTTGGGCCACGAGCCGAATCCCACTCCACCCAGGCCAGGGCGAGAATTCCGGCCACACGTCCCTGTGATGTGGTCACGTTGGAAAAATGTTAATCAAATACTCTCCTCCATGTTTCCTTTCTTTCCCAGGCTGGATTCCTAGAAGACAGGAATTTATGGTGTGAGAGTTCCAGCCCCCGCAAACCCACAGCCAAGGTCAACAGCACAAGGCGGGCAGGGCTGCCAAGCGTGGAGGGGAGCCGGACTTGAGGAGCTGGGCGCACAAAAGACAAGAGTACATGCATTAACAAATCCCTTCTGACCTGCTGGTTCCCACACTTGAGGGGCTCAGACAAGTGGCTACCAACCTGGCCCGAGTGAGCCCCTCGTTGGGGAACAAGACCTCTCTTGGGGACAGAGCCTGGGAAGCTGAAGAAAAAAATGTCAGGAGGTACCCCTGGCCTTCAATGGATCTAGAAGTAACCCCAGGTCTAAGCCATGAACTGAGCAGTACCCCTAGAATTCAGATGGCATGTGAAATGCTAACGTTGTCCACATTCCCCTGACCAGTAGTTGAGATAGGAAAATGGTACCCTAAATGGGAGCCTGCTTCATCTCAGCTCCCCTGAAGTGTGGTCTTTTTGGTGTTGTTTGATTGCCCTAGGTTCTTCAGGATGTTAGGGATGGAACCCAGGGACTCACACATGCTGAGCAAATTCTCTACCACTGAGCCTTGTCTCCAGCCCTTCACTGGCGGATTCTAGGCAGGTGCTCTACCACTGAGCTACACCCCAGCCCCTCATTGGGGGATTCTAGGCAGGTGTTCTACCACTGAGCCACACCCCAGCAACCCCTCACTAGGGGACTCTAGGCAGGGGGTCTACCACTGAGCCACACTCCCATACCCTCACTGGAGGATTCTAAGCAGGTACTATACCTATAAGCTACATCTCCCATTGAGCCAGGCCTTGAACTCTCCTTGCCCCAGCCTCCCAAGTAGCCAGAATACCAGGCCATAGTTTGATGTCTAGACAGCCCACATGTATTGCTATGAGGGGCCAGGACACCTCACACACCCTAGATCTTTTGGCAGCAAGAAACAGGCTGTTTCCAGCCTCCTCCTGACTAGAGGAGCCACCTAGGGAAGCAAGGAGAGGTAAACAGGGTTGAAACAATGTGAATTCAGACTCACTCAGATGAACTGAACCTAAGATGAGAGTCCCTACTCCAGCAGGACCCTGACAGGCTTAACAGTGTCAACTCATCATGCAGCGGGTATCTAGTGACCTTGAACTCGCCAATGGGAGCTTCTCCCAATGGGAAGGCAAGAGGAGACAGACAGGCAAGGAAAGGAATGTGACAGTCACATGAAGCCGTTGAAGGGCTGTGGGGGGCACAAAGGGGCTGCTCTGGGATCACGGAAAGAGAGTGGATGAACAAAGCGTCCTGATATGGGGGTGCTCTGGTGGGCCGCTGGAGTTCACCAGGCGGGCACACAAAGGGAGAGGGACCGGGCAGAGCAGAGGCTGTGGGGGTCCAGCGGCGACTGCATTCCAGCGAAGCTTACTGTATGTGCAAAGGCCCAGAATATTTATACCTTGGTAAGACTTTTCATATAAATAAATTCTCAAGTTTAGGAAAAAGAAAAAAAAAAAAAAGACCTTTGGCAAGCCACATGTCTGGATCTCTTGCTTGGAAAATGAGACTCTGCTGTATCCAGGAGTCCAGGGCCAGCAGAGACCGTGACCTGACATGGTCTCAGGCCTCACACCCAGATACTCAGAAAGCACTACATCATGCACCCCAAAGGGAACGCTCCGCTTTGCCTTAGCCTGGACGTTCCTGCCTCCCCTCAGCACTCTCCCCAGCCCCGGGCCAAGTGGTTTGTCCTCTGTGCTGTTCTAGGACAAGAGGGACCCAGGGCCCATCCAATGCTTCTGCTCCCCGGGTGCCCAGCACAGAAGCACACCCCAGCTCTGTTCTATTTTATATTTGATTTGACTTCTGGTTTTGAGACCAGTGTCGCTCGGTGGCCCGGGCTGGCATCAGGCTCGCCATCCACTGGCCTCTGCTGCCCAAGGACTGAGATTGACAGGTGTGGGGGTCACCCATAGCCAGCCGTGTGCTGTTTGTTTTCTTTTGCTGCTGCTGGTGGTGGTGAGTGTGCCTGCGTCTGTGGGAGGGTATGGAACACCTGTGCAGGTATCCGCAGAGGCCAGAAGAAGGCGATGGATCCCAGAGTTGGAGTTCCAAGCAGTTTTAAGTGACTGTTTGCGTACTGGAAGGGTGGCATGTAGCTTGGCAATTGAGGCAGCTCTTGAGTGACTAACAAGACCATAGCCAGTGCGGCTATGCTAAATGACAACTGTTCTCGTAGACGGGATGGGGGTAGCGTATGCAGGGTGGACGCGGTAGTCAGCAGCGATCCGATGACAGAGCGGCTGAGGGACTAGCGGAAGGCTAGTGCGCACAGCGCGGATGCCGGGGACAGAGGAATGACACCCTGAGAAAGACAGGGCAGAGGAGCAGCAGGAGCTTCGGCGCGCCGCTCGGAGCAACCTACAATTGAAAACATGAATTGTCTGTTTCTGGAATTTTCCATCTTATGTTTTCAGACTATGGTTAACCACGATTAACCGAAAATGAAACCAGATAAGAGGGAAGGAAGAGCCGCATTTACTCAGTCATTTCGGTGGCCGGTTCCCTCCTGCTTTGCGGGCAACCTTTGTAAGGCATCTGATGTGGGCTCCTGTGCAATGTGGGTGACGACCAATGGTGATGGGGCTGACTTTGGGGGTGGAGCCAGGTAGAGCTGGGTAGGTGTACCAGTTGTTGAATGTGCCAATACATCTGAAATGTACACTTTCCGGTGATTCCGGGCTGCTGAGTGGTACAGCGATTTCAGTTCAACCGTCTGGAATCCGTATCACTCTTGGGGGAGCTGTGGTCAGCCAACGACTGGCATCCTGTATCTGCCTGGATCACCCCCACAGCATGGCACCAGTTGTGCGGGGTACACAGACTTCCCAGAACTCTGCAGGCAAAGGAAGGAGGATCTGGAATTTAAGGTCATCCTTGGTGACCAGTAACTAAAGGGAGGATAATATGAGTTGGGGTCAGCCTGGGCTATTAAAAAAAAATTCAGAGGATTACTGTCCTGGGAAAAGATCAAAACTCAAAATTTGGAATAATTTCTACTGTTTTGGCATCAACATAAAGGGAGAGAAAAAGAACAAAACAGGGCTGGCAAGATAGCTCAGTGGGTAAAGACACTTGCTGCCAAGTCTGGCAACCTGAGTTCAATCCCTGGGACCCATAGAGTTAAAAAGAGAGAGAGAGAACCAGTTCCCACGCAGCGATGTCTGACATCCATATTGCACGTGTGCATATATAAACACACACGCATCATGCAATGAAGACAGAAGGCAGCTCCTTGAAGCTGCCACGGTATGGGAGCAGAGCATGTCTTTGGAACACAGGAGTGTAGAAGGACCTCAGAAATAAAACTGAGGTACAGTCAGAGCATGGGATGCCCGTGCAAGCGTCCAGCCTCCAGCCTTATCCACAGGGAGCGGTTTTCCTCCCGGACATAGCCGGGCCCTGCCCACCGGTGAGTCATGGGCCCTCCAGGCTGGCAGCACGGCCCGCCCTTCCTGTCTGTACCCAGTGGGGAACAAGCTGCCTGAGGGGACCTTATCTCCCCCTCACTCACAGCCAACAGACATGAGGTCAAAGCTGGAGCTGTGAGGCTGGTAGGAGACCAGAGACAGGGGAGGGTCAAGGAGAGGTCAGGGGTTGCCAAGAAAGCGCCATTCCCCTGAAGCTGTCACCTGCCCTTCCACAGTGCAGCAGGGACAATGGAGAAGGACAGTCCCCAGGGTCCTGTCTCACACCCTTGCCAAATGCACTGTGGCAAAGCATGCGAAAAGCCAAAAAGCTGGTGCTGGGGACAGAGTCCTCCCAAGAGGGACAGACTTAAACAAATGGTCCTCAACCTGTGGGTCGCGACCCCTATGGGATCACAAATCAGATATCTTGTGTATCAAATATTGACATTATGGTTCATAACAGTTATGAAGTAGCGACGAAAATGATTTTACGGTGGAGAGGTGTGTGTGGAAACGTGAATCCGGGTGGAGATGCCAGGGCACGTGGAGACAAGGAGGCGGATGGAGACACAGGTGCACCTGGGGCTGGGAGTTTGCGTGAAAATGCAGGTGCAGGTGGAGATGATGGAGACGAGGCGTGGAAGGACACACAGGCAGGACAGGCAGGAAGAGAGCCACGGCCCCAGGTGCAGCCTGAGCCTCGCTTGCCGGTGAAGGCGCGGGTGCGGAAGGATGCATGGGGGATGTGGAGACGCGGTGTGGACGGTGATTCCGGTGTACATGGACACACAGGTGCGCAGCCTCTGGATCCTAGGGAACAGAACACCTGCCACCTTTTCCGAGAAGGGCGCAATCTGCGGTCCAATCGGCAAACGAGGCCCTCTCTGGGCCCCTACCCTGCTCAGGAACACAGACAAGGGCCACATACCCTTGCCAGGCGTCTCTTCTCTCCTTCTTCCGTCTCTCTTGGGACCCAGATCTAGTGACAGCTCTGTGAAGTCACCTGGACCCCTCCCCCAGCCCCTTGTGGGTCCCCACAGCCCCTTCCCCAGGCGTCGTAAGGCCAGTGCCTGGTTCCACACACCTCTCTGAGGGCACCAAGGGTCACTCCAGATTGCCAGTTCCTCTCTGTGATCCTTGCCTGGCCCCACGCCCTCTGCAAAAGCTGTGCAGAGTCCCTCAGCCTGCAGAACCAGGCCCATTGCCCCGCCACCTCCAATTTCTCTCAGCCCTGCCCTCTCAGTCCTTTTTCTCACTGGCGAGTTTAAAAATTGTCCTAATTGTGATGTCCCTGTTCTTTCGGCTAGCAACCCATTCGCTCCCTGCTCCAGAAAGCAGGGACGGCAGTGTGTCAGTCACTGTGCTGGCCCTCACCCTCTGTCCTGGACCACAAGACCCTTTGGGGGCTTCCTCTTTTTTATTCTCCCCGTCATTCCTTCAGCAAGAGAACCCACTTGATTCATCTTTAGGTCTGTGTCATGCCACTGTAAAGTCTGATGAATAAATATTCAAGTGAGTGGATGTATGCATTTCATAGAGGGGACATACAAGACGCCCAAAGAGCTGTGTCTGTGGCTCAGGTTCTTTGCAGAGCACAGATATGGCCTCCCAGATGAGCCTTAAAAGGGTGTTAGCTGGCGCCTGGGCAGCCTCCAGCCAGACCTCGGCCCTTATCTACCTCTGCAGCCAGGTGAGGCAGGGTGGGGTGGGCAGGCAGGAAAGTGTCAGGGCGTGGAATTTGATTTACGATGCAAATAATGATGGAGCTGCTTGGCAAGGTGGGCATGCATGGCAGACCCTCAGAGATAAGAGGCCAGAGGTATGCCAAGGATGTAAACAGCAGGCCGGGCACCCAGCCCCCCGTACCAGCCCGAGACACAAGGCAGCCATGCTGGGTAGAAAGAGGCCCTGAGGTTTCCTGAGGCTGGGCGCAGCTCTCTCCCTGGTCTGCCACAGGCTGGACCCCCGTCCTTCCCAGCACCCTAACCACCCAGCCTCCTGCCAGGTTACTGCACCCTAGTGTGAACGCTGCCCAGCTCTGCCCAGCTCTCCAAGCAAACTGCAAGCCACTTCCATTTTTTAAACGTGGCCTCAGCCTCCTCATAGCCTGCTTCCCGGTGACCTCAAGATCATATCCGAGCCTTGAGTGTTAATTCCGTCGTCATTCTCATGCCCGCCAGTCCTTCATCCTTACCCCTGTCTTCCCTGCATGAGCCTTACTTCCGATAGTCTCCCTGTTTTCACATACACGCTTCCTTGTCTCTGATCTCTTTCTCAGCTGGCAAACTCCTATTCATCTTTCAAAACCCTAATCAAGGCTGGAGACACAGCTCAGCGGTTCACTGTGCTTGCTGCTTTACGAGAGGACCCAGAAAGTCTCCGGCACCATGTCAGGTGCCTCACAACCACCTCTAACTCCAGCTCCTTGGGATTTGCCACCTTATTCTAGCCTCTATGCTCGAGTGCGTGTGCGCATGCACACACACGGAAATAAAAATAAAATAGATTTTTTTTTTTTTTTAATTAAAGGCAGGGGCTGGAGAGATGGCTTGGCAGTTGAAAGCACTTATTGCTCAGGGGACCAAGACTGGCAGCTCACAACCCTCTCTAGCTCCAGCCCCAGGGGATCTGACTCCCTCTTCTAAACTCCACTGGCTCCGCATGCATGAGGACATGACGGCACATAAACTCCAGGGCTGGGGAGCCAGGCCCAGGTGCCACCCACCCATATCCCCAGAGGCAAGAGTGAGCCCCCATCTCAACTAGGAGGGCGTCCTCCATGACACGGAGGCATTTCTGAAGGATGGAAGAGTTGGTAGCTACCCACGTGCCAGTTGGTTGAGGCATATTACCTGTCCACACTGGAGACCTCTGGGAAACTCCACTATACCAGAGATTTGCCTGGGCCAGGCTTCCCCGCTGGAGAAAGGGAGAAATACAGATAGCATGTGCCTAGTCTGTTTGGGTCATGAGTTTGAGGTCAGCCTAAGCTAAGCCTAAGTAAGATCTTGTCTCAAAATAAAACATGAAGGTGCTGGGGGGCCAGCTCAGTTGGCAAACTCTTGCCTGGCAAGCATGAGGACCTGAGCTGGGCTCCCTGGCACTCATGTGAAAGGATGGGCACTTACTCTACCCAGCACTGAGGAGATGGAGACAGGAGAAACCCCCAGGCCTTGCTGCCCAGCCAGTATAACCTAACGGGAGAGCTCCAGCCTTAATGAGAGCCCCTGCCTCAAAAAGCAAGGTGGAGAGCCATCAAGAAAGGTGCTCAGTATTGACCTCTGGCCTACACACAGAGAAGCAGAGAAGGGGACGGGGTAAGTTAGGGGCCACTGCTTTGTGCGCGGGTCTCAGTGCTCCTAAGTAAGGTTTGCTCCCATTTTCTATTTGTCTGTGTAATCTCTCAAAAGTAAGACTGGAGTATTCTAAGCTTAAACCCCTCCGGATTGGAATGATCTGGAGCCAGCCCATGTATGGGGGGTCGGGCTGAGACTCAGGATGGGGACTGGCCTGAGGTGGCTCCTTTTCTGTCTCCCAGACTCACAGATAAGCACTTGAGCACGAGGCTTTGGGGCTGCATGGGTGGGGGCCAGAAGGACCCTGCCCCTTGCGAACATCCCCCTCCTTGATCTCTGTCCCCCAAGACTTCCCAACTACTTTCCCAGGCAGGTGGCACTGCACAGGCGGGCCCCGCTGGACGGAGGACACAGCTGGCAGGGGTGGCTGGTCGGCCGGCAGCCACCCAAGTATGTGGCCTGCAGTGCGGACGGCTGTTCCCGCGGCGTTCCCAGAGCTCACACCAAGGAAAACATGGAACGCTTCTTGGATGACATAGCCCGATTCTGAAGTCGTGCATTCCTGCAGAGGGCAGTGGAGCGAGGATGGGAGCTGGCAGTGGGAACCTGGGCTCTGCCGCTCCTGCGCAGTCTTGACTTCCGAAGTTCGCTGGCTCTGCCGTGGGAGCTTGCGTGGCTGTGCCAAGCGGGCACACAGCACCCAACCTGTGCACACAGCCAACGCCCTGGTTCCCTGTCCCCAGGACAGCTGCTATAACCCTGCACCGTGTAACCTTCACCTCAGGTGGGCGCTAGTGAGCAACCTTCCTTCACACTATCCAGCCTTCGCACTATCCAGCCTTTGCAAACCGGACAAACTTGCTGAGTATGTTCCGCCCGGGAACCAGCTACAATGTCCCGTCTAATGATGACAGAGGAGTCTGTCTGTCACTGTCTCTGAACACAGGGTCACTTGAGGGAGCCAACCAGCGTGTGCCATGTGGCTTCAACGAACGTGTCTCAACCTCTGGCCTCAGTGTCTCCCTGCCGTTCTTGCAGGGCTATGTGCACGCTAGGCAAGTCCTTGCGCAGCGTACGCCACGCACGCAGAGGCCAGAGGTCGACAGCAGCGTCTTCCTCAAATGCTCCCCACCTTATTTTTTTTTAACTACATGCACTTATTTACACGTGTGTGTACACGTGTATGGAAGCATGTGTACACATAGTAGAGTGCCATGGTGCCATATGAAGACAGGAAGGCAGCCCCTGCAATCACTTCTCTCCTTCCCCCACAGGGGTCCTGGGGGATCAGACTCAGGCCATTGGTCTTCCTGACTAGCATCTTTTTGTTTCTTTCTTTGTTCGTTTGTTTTTGTCTTGTTTTTCGAGACAGGGTTTCTCTGTGTAGCCTTGGCTGTGCTGAGCTCACTTTGCAGACCGGTCTGTCCTCCAACTCTCAGAAGTCTACCTGCCTCTGCCTCTCAAGTACTGGGGTTAAAGGCGTGTGCCACCACACCCAGTAGTGGCTAGGTGTCTTTACCCACTGGGCCATCTTGTTTGGCCCTCCACCATATTTTTGAGACTGGCCTCTTCACTAAACACGATGCTCACCAGAGGATACTGTCCATCTGTCCTCAGTCTTGCTACCCATGGTTGCAGGCGCACCCAACTCAACCTTGTGTGGCCTGGGGATCTAAAGTCAGATCCTCATTGCTGTATGGCTGAGCCATCTCCCCAGCCACAAAGCCAGTTCTTTCTATAACCTTCTACAATCCAGGCAGTTCTTGAACCTGTGATCCTCCTGACCCAGGTGGCCAGAGTGATGGGCCTGTGTCACCAGACCTGGCTTCCACCCATTTTCACTTAGGATCTGTTGGACATAGCCTAAGGATACCCATGGGCCTTTAAATGCATCTGGGCAGAGGACATGCCTCTGGGAGAGCAGGGACATGCTGGGGCATGGGGAGCCCGTACCTCCCGGAAGTGCCCCCCACTTGCTCTTGCCACATATGATCAGCCTGGTGCTCACCTCGGGGTGCTGCCCAAACTGCTGTTTGCAGCTAAAGGCTGAGATGCTCCAGGGAAATCCGCTAACCGAAAACTCGGGGGTGGAGACAGAGCCCACATGGGATCCAGGACAGTTACAGTTCAGGTGTTTTGGTTTGGGGATTTTTGAGGCAGAGTCTCATGTAGCCCAGGCTAGCCTCAAACTCATAACGTATCTGAGGGTGACCTTGAACTCCCGATCCTCTTTGTCTCTACCTCCCCAGCAATGAGATTACAGGCATACGCTACCACACTTGGTTTGTGAAGCACTGGAACTCAGGTCTTCTAGCATGCTAGGTAAGTGTGCTATCAGCTCAGCTGCCACCCCTCAGGTTTTCTCATGACAGCTTCTGAGGGCCAGCTTGGAAGAAGGGGTATTTGGGAGAGGTGACAGATTCAAATTGCTATGGGCCTCGCTATTCGCAAGCACCCTTACCCTTGGGACATGCATGTTGTTATGAATGCCCTTGGAGACCCAGCCTCCATGCCTGTCCTTCTAACTCAAGAGTGTGAGATCCTAAGTATACTGCCCAGGACATGTGTAATAGCGCCCAGACTCCAGACATGACACAGTGAGGAATGCAGAGCAAAGCAAGCAGGGCCTCCCATCAGGGTCAGCCACAGCCAGGAAGAGAGGCTGGGTCATTCCGTGGCTCTCCTGACCTGCCAGGCCTCCTGCTGGCCCTCCTGCCCAGCCTTGCTCACTTGGCTCGTGGTGAGGCCTGGAACCAGTTACATCCGGCCCAGCCGTCTAAACAGACCTAAAGCCCCAGAACTTGTTGGGCCCAAGGGGAGCCCAAAATAACATCTGAGTCAATGTCCCTATAGACTCCTACCCACCAGGGTCCAAGGGAGGGTCCTGGAGACAGCCCAGAGACCCAGGCTGATGACCAAGCTTCATCAGGCAGTGACTGGCTCAGTGGTGCCTCAGCCCGTGGACAATGGGCCCCGAGGACCAGAAAGATGGTCAAAATGAGGAGAACAAGGAGGAGGGGCAGCCCAACTCGGGGGTCCATGGCCAGTGTAGACACCCCTAAATGCCCTGGGAGAGCAGAAAGTTTTGCGCTGACCACATGATAAGCAAGGAACTTGACATGCAGAGAAAAATCCATAGGTCTACCTCACAGAAGGCAATGTGGTCACTGTAAAAAATAAACAAATAAATAATAACAAAAGTAGAAGAAGAAAAAAAGATGTGGTTAGCTGGGGATGGTCAGGTTGGCAGATGGGTCAGAGGGTAAAAGTGCCACCAAGACTGATGGCATGAGTTTGATTTCCCAGGACCCACATGATGGAAGAATAAAACCAACTCCTGATACGTTATCCTCTGACCTTAACATATGAGCCATGACAGGCATGCGCTCTCGGTCACACACACACACACACAAACACACACACACACACACACACACACACACCGCAAATAAAGGCGGGGGTTCTGGGGAAGTACAGAGCAGACTTTCAGCCCAGAGTGAGAAAGAGACTTCCGCAGAGAGCCAGATCTTGAGGTTATGGTCATGGAAGAAATGAAGGAGCCATACAAGACAGGGGACAGGGACACAGCACCCTACAGCTCAGAGAATCATCCCACAGTCAATCTGGGGACCTTCTTCCCCTTGGCAGTTATATGCAGATAGCCAAAATAGCCCTGTCACCTGAATAACTCTCCCCCACTGTGCTCCGGCAGCCGCATATGCCCCCGGACCTAGCATACCCAGCTGACTACACCGACGATCCAGTAGAAGGGACTGTCCGTATTGAGTCATCCACGCCTTCCCACTCCTCCCAGGCCAGCTTCGGGACAACCGGGGTCCAAAGCAGAGTGTGCCAGGATTGGGGACACGCTCTAAGCCAGTGACATTGAATATCCATCCCAGGGTAGGCTGAGTTGGAGGTGTTATGTTATGAGGCCCGGGGCCTAGCTTAGAAAGAGTCAGAAGTTACATTACATAGCTCAATCCTTCCCCAACACTGGTCCAGGTCGTGTCATGTCCCTACATTCCCCACATATGAAGTCAGCGGCACCCCAGCTGGAGCAGGAGGCGGTTACCTGAGTCCCCACCAGCCTGTAGACCTAATCCCCCAGCTTTCCTGAGAACGGCTCTGCTGTTCTTGGCTGAGGGCCCCTGCTGAGCCCGGCACAGCCTGGGCTCCATGCCCACCTGTGAATGAGGGCTTGGCAGGAGCCCAGCCTGTGCAGTGGACTTCATGAAGGGCTAGAACGAAGGCCTAGGCAGGCATCAGGGGCCTGGCTTGGGCTGTGGTCAGTGGCCTTGCATCATGAGGTTGGACTTATTCTGAAGGCCCCCCTTTTCCAATGGAGGTCACAAGCATCCCTCTTAGCTTACCTGGCAAAACACACATACACAGAGAGAGAGAGAGAGAGAGAGAGAGAGAGAGAGAGAGAGAGAGAGAGAGATCCTGCACTCCCCATGTTCTGAAACCAATCAGGGCTTCCCAAAAGAGAACAAGCCTGAAGAATTAGAGGAAGGCCTCAGCCCGCCCTCCCCTAACAGGCCTCCATTGATTCTCCAACATGTTCTCAGCTTTGAGCCAAATGAAAAAGTGTTCTTCATTCGGCCCCTTCCCATGTTCAGGTTTCTTGGACAGGCCCAGAGCCAGCAAGCTGAGGGGAAGCTGCAGGGAGGGAAGAGGCTTATAGCCCCTGAGCAGCTCCTGGGACAGGCATACCTACCCAGTGCACCTAGTTCCCTGGCTCTCCTGCAGGATCCTCTCCACCAGATGAGGAAACTGAGGCTCACAGAGAGTCACTTGTGCGAGATCTAGTGGGAAGGGAAGCAATCAGGCCTGAAATTTGTGAACAAATGGCTGGAAAGGGGGAGACAGTGATGGAGGTGGCTCAGTTGGTAGAGAGCTTAACTAGCATGCACAGGAGGTTTAGGTGGGAAGGTCGGGAGTTCAAGGTTCAAGGGAGTTCAAGGTTGCTTGGCTCTGTGAAACCTTTTCTCCCTCCACCCCCAAAAATGGGGAGAGGTGGAAGAAAGGCCAAGACACCCACAGGAAGACATGAAGATGGAGTCCAGGAAAAGTGAGTGACACTGGTCATCGTAGAAGAAGCAAGAAAGCACTTTACCCAAATGAACCCTGAAGACTTTTCACAGGATGGTCTCAAACCTGCAAGCCTCCTGCCTCAGCATACAGGCATGTGCCATCCTGTCCAGCCAAATAACCCAGAACTCAGGATATCAAATGAAGCCTTAATCACCATATTCTCAGTGTCCAGTGCAGGGCCAGAAATACGAGTAGATACGCAATTAATGTCTGAAGAGTAGCCAGGTGTGATGGTGCACATCTGGGACCCAGCATTCCAGAGGCCAAAGCAGGAGGGTAATGAATTCCAGGCCAATGTTGGCTATGTAGTGAGGACCAGGTCATCCCAGGCTGTATAACAAGATGCTGTCTTGCAGGAGAGAGAGAGATGGAGAGACACAGACACACACACACACACACACACAGAGAGACAGAGACAGAGAACAAACTCTAGGTTCAGAGAGTCCCTTCCTCTCTCTGAGATAAGGCAGAGAGTAATGGGAGAGAGTGCTTGATTACCTTTTTTTGGTTTCTGCATGCATGAGAGCACACACACACACACTCACAAAGACACACATGCACACATGTACATGTTTGAATATGCCTGTATACCACACCACACATGTACATGTTTGAATATGCCTGTATACCACACCCATACATACACACACATTCTCTCAAACACACATACACATACTGCACACACACAAAAATTGCAGCCTAGTTGTGTGTCTCTTTGTTCCTAAACACATGGAACAAGTTTCATTCCTGAATATTAGTAAGCCATTTCCACTCAGTTAAGGGTAAATCCTTGTGAAGGACTTGGGCAAGATACGGTCATTTAAGATGCAGCCCCCACCTCTTCCCCCACAGTGTCTGACTGTCACCGCAGAGCTGGACCACCTCAGAATACAAACACTACCTAAAATGCTACTGCCTGCTGGGCAAGGCAGGCAATGAGAGCTCTTCATCCTTTGACCATTACACAAGTTCAGCTTGGGAATATGCACTTGTAATTCCAACTCCTCAGGAGCTAAGGCAGGAACATCAAGAGTTTAAATTCTGGCAGGGCAGTGGTGGCACACGCCTTTAATCCCAGCACTAAGAAAGCAGAGGCAGGTGGATCTGTGAGTTCGAGGCCAGCCTGGTCTACAAAGTGAGCTCCAGGACAGCCAAGGCTACACAGAGAAACCCCTGGCAATTTATCAAGGCCCTGTCTCAAAATGGGAATAAAAGAGGCCTTGCTTCCTTAATTTCTCTCTCTCTCCCTTCCTCTCTCCTTTCTCACACATACACAAGAATAATAAATAAATAAATAACTATTTAAAGAGAGAGCCAGAGATCTAGCTCCGTGGTAGAGATAGCCCTTGCTTGGAACTTCCTAGTGAGGGCCTGAGGGTAGATAAGGCTTGGAGGCCACCCATTTGCCTAGCATTCATGAAGCTCTAGATTCAATCCCCGATACTGAAAAAAAAGTGGGGTAGAATGGGGAAGAAGTTTTGTCTAATGGCTGGAGAGAAGCAATAACTTTGTCATGGTTTAGGGTGGTTTGGAAGGATTGGGTAGGGAGGCTCCTGGGACATTCCCAGTTACGGTCTGGGGACTTTCAGAGTAGCATGAGCAGGGGGATCTATCTGTCCAGCACCCTGTGGGTAAAGAAGCCAGCACGGAGAAAGAGTCGCATACCTCACCTTGCTTCGTGAATCCTGGCAGACATTAGGACTGACTCTCAGGCTGCAAACCACAGGCTTTGTTAATCCCAGGGCCTGGAGGAAGGGCTGTGCCTGTGGAGACAGGCTTTGCAGCTAGTGACCCAGGAGGGAAGAGGACTTTCCAAACATTAGGCGACCAAGCTCAGGGAGGCTCAGGCAGGCATCCTAAGGCCTGAGTGCGATGACATTTTTAACGTTCTGTTGGCACACACCGTTGTCCGAAATGTGAAAGGTTAAGCTAGCTGGCTCCTGGAATAAAACAGAGAATGTCAACGTAATCTCTGGGTAGGCAAGGGTTGGTTTGTTTTGTTTTGTTTTGTGACAGGGTCTCATAGAACCCAGGCTGGCCTTAAACTCGCTATGTAGCCAAGGACTTTGAATTAATCCTCCTGCCTCCACCTCCAAGTACTGGCGGTATTGGTATACTCAGCTACAGTTTATGTGGTGGTAGGGCTGGAACCCAAGGCTTTGTACATGTCAGGCAAGCACACTACCTCAGGGGCTACATCTTCAGCCTTTCTCCCCTCTCCATATAGCTCAAGCTGAGACCCTCCTGCTTCTAGCTGCAACTGGGAATTGCAGGTGTGTCCTGCCAGGCCTTACCCAGAGCTTTTTAAAACAGGACAAAAACATCTTTAAACACTAAAGATACGGGGTCGGGGCAATGTCTCAGTCCATAAAATACTCAACACGAGGGTCTGAGTTCTGTCCTCCCAGAACGCTTGTTTTTAAAAGAAAAAAAAGAAATTGTTTTTTAAGCTGGACACGGTAGCAGAGCTTGCTAGCACTGGGGATGTGAAAACAAACTGACTCACTAGCTGGCCAGCCTAGCCTATTTGTCAAGTTTCAAGACAATAAGAGACCCTGACTCTAAATACAAGGTGAACACCTGAGGAGTGACAGCCAGGTTGTCCATGGCCCCCATATGCACCTGCACACACATGCACACAAACCCTGTACACACACGCACTCACACACGTGCACAAATCAAAAATATGTGCTGAGCATGGTAGCCTGTGTCTATAATCCCTATGCTTTGGAAGTTAAGGCAGTGGATCATGACTTCAAGGCCATCCTGGGCTACATAGCAAGGTCATGTCTCAAAAAGCAAACTTTTCTGGGTGGTGGTGGTTCACACCTTTAGTCTCAGCACTCCAGGAAGGCAGAAGTAGGTGGATCTCTGTGAGTTCGAAGCCAGCCTGGTCTACAAAGCGAGTTCCAGGACAACCAAGGCTACACAGAGAAACGCTGTCTCAAAACAAACAAACAAACAAACAAACAAGAAACTTTCAAGCCAAGTATAATAGATCACATCTGTAATCCAAGCACTCAGGATGAGGCAAAATTACTGAATGTTCAAGGTTCATTTAGTGAAATGTAGGCCTTCCTAAACTATAGTGCAACTCCATCTTCAAAAAAACAGCAAACACTGTTCAATAGAGAGAGGAAGAGATGTAGACAGGAAGCAATGGGGAGATAGACATGAGGTGGGGGCAGGGAGAGACAAAAAGAAGCACCAGGAGATAGACTGGGATGCAGGAAGAAAGTGATGGAGAGTGGAGTGCCAACCCAAATACCTATGTATCATTTACCTGTTCATCCATGCATCCATCTATCCATCCCTTCACCCACCCACCACTTAGCTATCTGTGCCCTTATCTTTCTACCCATCCACTTCTCGTTCATCCATTTATCCCTTCATCCATTTATCCATCCATCCATCTATCTACTGATCCATCTTCTCACAAACCCACCCTTACACCCCTCATAGACACACACACACACACACACACACAAGGAGATAGATAGATAGATAGATAGATAGACAGACAGACAGATAGATAGACAGACAGACAGATAGACAGACAGACAGACAGACAGACAGATCCATCTGTCCATCCACTCATTCATCCGTCTACTCACCCCTACATTCACATCTATGCACTCTTGCACACATGCACCCAGACATAAAAGCACTCATACACCATCTACTCATCTATTGCTTTATTCCCTTCCCCACCCCTTCCCTCCGGGTGTGTGTTCTGGCCATGGGCTGTGCAGTGAGTACAGAGACACAGAAGGACCAAGAGAGCACCAGTCCAGGGAACCCAAACTTCACGTGACCAGAGGAAGGCAAAACAGAGCTTAGGTAGTTCAATCTTCTTTTTTCTCTGGGGGAGTTTGCGTATCACCCACTTTCCCTAGACCTCCTAAGACTCCAGAGAACAGTGGAGTTCGAATAGCAGAAGGAAGTGGTGGAGCAGTGGCCTGGACAGGGCTACCTGCTGCAGAGGCTGGCAGGACACATGTGCTGTAGCCTCCTTGTGTATGTGCCTGCTCTTTTCCTCCACTTCCCTCCCCCTCCTCCTCATTCCTCCTTTCATTTCCCCCTCCTCCTCCTTCCCAGCCCTGTTCTATCATCAAACCCTAACTAAGGAGAAGATGTCACACCTGACCCTAGGTTCAGCTTCCTGTCCCCCTACTTTGCTAGTTCCTGGCTGTGAGGTTTGAGGCAAATCACTTAACCTCTTCAAGCCTCAGTGTGTTCATTCGAAAAATGGCAGAGGGTGCTTTGAAATATAGATTTTCTTTTTGTTTGGGTAGACCAAGGTAAACAGAGAGGGGACATTGAAAAGGACATTTTCATTGTGCTACTTTGGGCAGAGCTTGATGGCACACGTATGTAACCCCAATTTTCGGGAGCTGTGTGGCAGGAAGATCAGCACTTCAGGGTCATCTTTGGCTAACCAGACAATTCAAGGCGATCTTGGGCTATGTGATACCCCTTTTATACACACATGTGCACATTAAATGTCTGGGGATTTGACTGGTGAGTAGAGTGCGTGGTGAGTGGAGTGGGTTCCATCTCCAGCCCCACGCAAACCAGGCATGCTGGTGCACGCCTGTGATTCCAGCAGCTGAGATGTGGAGTCTGGAGAATCAGGAGTTCAAGGTCATCCTCAGCTACATAACAAATTAAAACCATTCTGAGCTATAGACGGTCTTATATCACAAGAGGGCATGCTGGGGACTAGGGGGATGGCTAAGCAGCTAAAAGCACTTGCTGCTCTTTCAGAGGACAATCTTAATTCTAGCTCTAGAGGATCCAATGCTCTCTTCTGGCCCTCGTGGGTACCAAGCACACATATGACACACATATACACATGCAAGCAAACATTCATACACATAAAATAAATGTATTTTAATGAAAAGAAAAAAACAGGCTGGTGAGATGGCTTTGCAGAGGAAGGTACTTGATCTGCAAGCCCAGAAATCTTGAGTTTGACCCCACATAATGGTAGAAGAAGAAAACCAACTCTGAAAGTTGTCCTCTGGCCTCTATATGCACACTATGACAAGCATGCCCTGTGTGTGTGTGAGCACACACATCCAGGTAGTAATAATAAGGACAAATTTAACTCTTAAAAAATCACTTTGTCACCAAATGCAATAGCCCATCTCTGTAATTAAACACACTCTAGGCTGATTCTAAAGGACTGTGGGTGTGAGGCCAGCCTGGTCTACATAAGAGACCCTTATGTAAAAGATGAAAATACAAATAAGAATAATCGCATGTGACTGATAGAAAGGCATGACAACACCTCCATCATCTATTTGGAGATTAAACCAGTTACCATGGTGACTGACAGGTAGCAGGGATACAGCAGAGCCCGGGACCAGAGCCATAGTGCCAACACCTCCCTGAGGAAAACAGAAAGACAGGCACTATACGGTTTTCTTTTCATTTTTTGTTTGTTTATGTATAGACACCATCTCTCTATTATGTAGACCTAGCTGTCCCGGAACTTACTCTGTGGACCAGGCTGGTCTTGAACTCACATAGATTCAAGACCTGTATCTGCTTCCCAAGTGCTGGAATAAAAGGCATTTGCCACTACACCCAACACAATAGCTACTTTCTATATCAGGAACCTCAATATACGTGGTTTCCAGGGACCATGGATAGGACAGTGGTATGACGGCCTGCATCCCCAGAAAGTATAGCATCTAATACTACTAATACATCCAATAATAAGACGTTGGCCAGACAGTGGTGGTGCACACCTTTAATCCGGCACTCAGGTGGCAGAAGCAGGCTGATCTCTGAGTTCGAGGCCAGCCTGGTCTACAAAGTGAGTTCCATGTCAGCCAAGGCTACACAGAGAAATAAATACCACATTACCAACAGGTTATGCAGGTGACAGATGTCTTTTTTTTGTAATACAGACATTTTGAATATTTCTCAAGTTGTGCATCTCATAAGAACCACACCCAGAGCTGCTCGGGAATGCATAGATGTTCGGTTCCCAGAACATAGCAGAAGAGGTTGTCATGGTCAGGAGACGATCAGAGCCTCACAGTCTTGATCTGGAATGCTCTCTCAGTGTACCTGGGTCTGAGGCGGAGACCCCTTCTAAAGTCCCTAAAAGCTCTCAGCCTCTGGGCTATGTGTTAAATTATGTCCCCCTAAAATTGATTTGTTCATCTCCCCATCCTGAGGTATTAGGACATGACTGTTATCTGAAGAGCTCTAAACAGGTAATGAGGTTGAATGAGATTGGAGTGTGGGTGAAAATCTCCTGTAACGGGGTTTTGGGTGTGTGTGTGTGTGTGTGTGTGTGTGTTGTTTGTTTGTTTTGAGATAGGGTCTATGTAGCCCTAGTTGTCCTAGAACTCACTATGTAAACCAGGCTGGGCTCAAACCAGCACAGAGACCTGTCTGCCTCTGCTAGGATTAAAGACCTGCAGCACCACATCCAACGGGTTATTGATAATTCTTCGTGTTTGGTTTTGGTAGTGCTGGGGATATAACCCAGGGCCTTGTAGATCCTAGGCTAACACTCTGCCAACTGAGCCACACCCCAGCCCCTCACTGGGGAATTCTAGACAGGTGCTCTACCACTGAACCGCACTCCAGCCCCTCACTGGGGGATTCTAGGCAGGGCTCTACTGCTGAGGCACACCCCAGCCCCTATGACTAAGGACATTGAGCATTTCTTTAAGTGTTTCTCTGCCATTCAATATTCCTCTGTAGAGAATTCTCTATTTAGCTCTGTACCCCATTTTTTAATTGGATTACTTGATATTTTTTTTCTGTTTAACTTCTTGAGTTATTCTGGATATCAGCCCTCTGTCAAATATAGGGTTGGTGAAGATCTTTTCCCAGTCTGTATCCTGTTGTTTTGTTCTGATGACAGTATCCTTTGCTTTACAGAAGATTTTCAGTTTCATGAGGTCCCATTTATTGATTGTTGCTCTTAGAGCCTGTGCTGTTGGTGTTCTGTTCAAGAAGTTGTCTCCTGTGCCAATGAATTCCAGGCTCTTCCCCACTTTTTCTTCTAACAGGTTTAGTATGTCTGGTTTTATGTTGTGGTCTTTGATCCACTTGGACTTTAGTTTTGTGCAGGGTGATAAGTATGGATCTATTTTCAGTTTGGAAAGGAAGAAGTCAAAGTATCACTACTTGCAGATGATATTATAGTATATATGAGTGATCCCAATAATTCTACCTGGGAAATCCTACAGCTGATAAACACCTTCAGCAAAGTGGCTGGATACAAAATTAACTCAAAAAAACTGGTATCCTTCCTGTATACAATAGACAAATGGGCTGAGAAAGAAATTAGGGAAACAGCACCCTTCACAATAGCCACAAAGGAGATAAAGTACCTTGGTGTAATTCTAACCAAGCAAGTCAAAGACTTGTATGAAAAAAAAAAAAAAAAAAAGCTTCAAGTCTCTGAAGAAAGAAATTGAAGATATCAGAAGGTGGCAAGATTTCTCATGCTCATGGCTCGGCAGGATTAACATAGTAAAAATGGCCATCTTACCAAAAGCAATCTACAGATTCAATGCAATTCCCATCAAATTTTCAACACAATTCTTTACAGACCTTGAAAGAAAATTTCTCAACATCATATGGGATAACAAGAAAACCAGAATTGCTAAAACAATCCTCTACAATAAAAGATCTTCTGGAGGTATCTCCATCCCTGATTTTAAGTTGTACTATAGAGCAACAGTTTTAAAAACTGCATGGTACTGGCATAGAAACAGGCTGGTGGGTCAATGGAACCGAACAGAAGACCCAAAAATAAACCCAAACACTTACGGACACCTGATTTTTTGACAAAGATGCCAAAACCATACAATGGAAAAAAGATAGCATCTTCAACAAATGGTGCTGGTCCAACTGGATGTCTACATGGAGAAAAATGCAAATGGATAATAGTAATTTTGAAAGCGTTCCAGGTCCCTTACAGCCACCGCAGCAACACATTATGACGATTTCTTTTTCCTTGACAATGGTGTGACAGCTATACGTCTTCGGTGGAAACTCTACTTTGAATTTTGACCTTTTCCAGGCCAGTTGTGCTGGATACAAAACTTCTCACTCTGAAGGTGGTGGCAGCCATCTCCATCATGACAGGGAACAGATGCGTTTTCCACATGGTGTTTTCTGTCTATAATGGGGACATCAGTGTGCAATTCCAAGAAATCCAGGAGGATCTGCACAGGTAGTGCGGTGCACGCCGTTTCGTAACCCGCATACGGTAGTACAGTGGGAGGTTCTAGTCAAGGCTGAGCCTTGGCCCTGGTGCGTGAGGTCACCTGCTCACTTGTGTCCGCTACACTGAAATGAGCTCTTTTCTCTTTGTGTGTGCCTATGTGCAAGTGTTGGGTGCTCCTGTGTTTGGGGGTTCTGCTTGTGGGTGTGGCGCTGGGGCATGGCCTAGCCGTGGTTCACATGCCTAGAATCCTCCAGTGGGGGCTGGGGCACGGCTCGGAGGCCGAGCTCAGCACCCAGAGCACTGGCCTGGTATGCACGAATCGCTGGGTTCCCTCCACACACGCACAGGAGAAACTTGGAAAAAAGAGAGACCAGAGCACTGATGGCCCTTCCTTCACTCCATGGGCACAATCCGCGCAGAACAGGAAGGATCCTGTCCTACAGTTCTCCCAGCTTGAAGCAGAGAAGTGGGAGTGAGGATTTGCTCAGTCGGGATCTGCTACTGCAGCGCAAAGACCCCTGCTACGCCTTCAGCCTGCTTTCGAATAGAGCAAATTCCATCCCGTCAGGAGCTAGGAACGGCGAGGTTGCGCTCTGCGGGCCTCTCCTCCAGGGAGTTCCGTGATTGCGTCTCTACCTGAACGGATTCTAACTCTTGGTTCCCAGTACTCAGGGGTTCTCGGGATCCTCTCTGCCTGCCCCCTCTTCGAGGAAAGATCCTGACCAGAGAAGCTGCCCGGGAATGCGGAACCAGAACCGCACTGCTCGGCTAACCCAGAGCTTATGGGAGCCCCTGGACAGCCTCCCTGGCCTCCAACCCTGCATCCTGGCAGCTGCCTGTAACTACCCCTGGGACCCGCCTGGCGCCACGGGGATCAGACCAGCTGAGGGTTCCGGGCATGGGTGGAGGGCGCGACCCTGGGAGGGGAGCAGCTAAGCGTGAGGTGGGGATGGAGACCAGTAAAACGCGGGAGGAAGTGATCCCCACACCCTGCCCGGCGGCGGGGTTTCCATCCCAGGCTCTTGGAAAGGCTCCTGGGCACGCAGCGGGCTGGGGAGACGTCAAGAGATAAGCCCCTGGGCGAAGGAGAGGGCACGGCTTGGCAGGTGGCTGCGTGCACGTGAACTTCAACCCTGCTGGCTCCTGGTACCCCAGGGGATACACAGCTCAGCCTCCGGTCCTCTCCAACCCTAGGGAAGCTAGGTTTACGGTGTCCGGGTCCTGCGCAGAGAAAACGCGGACCCCACCCCCAAGACTTTGCGCAGCGGCTTTAGAGTCATTGGAAAGGGCGGGACACTGAAGCGGGACCTCGCTCTATAGCTCAGAGAGGAACTCCTGACCCCTCGGCTTCCATCTCCCAAGAGCGGGGGTGGGGTGGGGAGGGGAGGGGCCGGCAAGGAGGCTTCGCTCCTGCTGCCACAGGGCCTTTGGCTGACCTGGAGCTGCCTGAGTCTCCGTTTCCTTGCTTGCAGGGCAGGATAACTGCCCGTTATACCCGCGTGAGTGTGTGACCCTGAATCCCTCCGCACCCTCCTCACTCATTCTCAAGCAGCGTCCTAGGTGGGAAGCCGAAAGCCTGCGTCCATGTCTTTCTTAGGAATTAAGAACAAGCCTCACCTGAGAGGCGAGTCACTTGGCCAAGGGCTCTTGTTCCGCTTACAGGGGACCCGGGCTCAGGTCTCAGCACCCAGCACTCACAGCCTAAGGCAGAGGGATCAGGAATCCGGGGCTAGCCTGAGCTGCACAGCAAGACTCCTTTTCAGAATAAACAAAACGACGTGGAGCTGGGCACCGTGGTACGCAGCTGGGATTCCAGCACATCAGGGGCGAGGCAGGGGGATCTCCGTTTGGAGGCCAGCCTGAGCTACGCTGTGAGACTTTGTCTCAAAAGAAAGCCAGTGTTGCGGGGCGGGGGTCAGTGTGTAAAGTGCTTGCCACACAAGCATGAGGACCTGAGTTCAGAACACAAGCACCCACATTAAAAAAAAGAAAAAAGCCGGGCAAGGAGGCGTGTGCTCCTCCTCTCAGCGCTGGGGGAGGGAGGCACAAGAGCATCCCCAGGTCTTGCTGGCCTCAAAAAGACTTGCTGCTGATGTCTGGCCTCCATGTGCACACCCATACTCACACTTGCTGGTATGTATGCGCTCATACAAACACAACACACACACACACACACACACACACATCAAACCCAACAGCACATGTCCTGGGACTGAAAGCACCCCTTCTCTTAGAAGTGCCCCCAGAGGTGGTTCACACTTGAGCTGCCCAACTTCAGCAAGACAGTCTTAGTCTACACAGAAGCAGGCTCCAGAGGCGAGGGGGAGCTGGGAAGGCTGGGCGTGGCTCAGCCGACAGGCTTGCTGGCCGCACACAGCCCCCTGGGTCCCACCCCGGAATGAGGTGTGGTGGTGCACACCTGCAGGCCAAACACTCAGGAGGTGGCCTCGGGAGAAGCTGGTGTTTAAGGTCACCAGCCACTTCGTCACGAGTTCGATGTCATCCTGGGCTACCTGAGACCCTGCTGCAAATACGTGTGAGGTAGAGGGAACTGACTGCGGTTCTCAGGGTACAAGGACTCAGTACAGTGGAATTTGTTGTCATCCACATGACAGGGCTTAGAGTCAAAGTTAAATAGATCTGAGGAGACGGCAACTGAGCTTTGTCTGCGGGTGAATAGACAGGCCTCCTAACCCCTCTGTTTATACACTGGGTTAATAATATCCCCGATCAAAACTAGAGATGTGTTCTATGTAAACTGTTGAGTGTCAAACACATGAGAGACGTGTCCTGGACTCCTCCATCCTGGGCCCCCAGGGAACGGGGGTGCATAGGGCCCCAGATTGTTATGTTCTGCTCCCCCAGACAGCAGCAGACAGCTCGTGAGGAAAACAGCCAGTCCGGGACACCCACCCCCCTGGGCTCACGGCTCACACCGGCCAACGACCCAGACTGACAAATGATTCAGACACACAAACAGCCGGGTCTGTGAGAAAGTGCCGGGCTGCTGGGTTAGAAACAGGCTGTGCAGGAGCCAGGGCGTCCCAGGCCAGCAGAGGAGGGAAGACACAAGTGCTTGTGGGAAGAGGCTTCTTTCCATACCTGTCCTGCCCTTCAGCAGGCGGCCATCGTCAACTTCTGTTTGCCAAACAGTGTCATAGACAGTACCCACAGATATGGGTATTTGATTGTTGGTGCTTTTCCTTTGTTTTCTGTGACACCAGGGATGGGACCCCAGGGCCTGACATATAGTAAGCAAGTGCTCTACCACTAAGACCTATAGACCCAACTCCTCAGTGAAGGAGTCATAAAGTATTCTGTCGCTGAGCCCTTAGCACCTCAGTGGAGGATCTAGGCAGTTGTTCTACCACTGAGCCACACCCCAGCCCCCCACTGGGGGATTCTAGGCAGGTGCTCTACCACTGAGCCACACCCCAGCCCCTCACTGGGGGATTCTAGGCAGGGGCTCTACTACTCTCAGGCTTCTATTATTACAATTTTATTTTAAGTCAGGTCTCACTGTGTAGCTAAGGCTGACCTAGAGCTCACAGTCCTCCATGCTGGGGTATAGCCACCTCAGCTGGCTCCCAAGGCCCATCCTGCCTTGAATCCTCACACAGCAGGATCTGCACTCATATCTTTTCATGTTACTCCTTCATCCATCATGGTTAGGTTGCCCCCATCATCACTCATTCAATCTTAGTTTAAACTTTCTTCTAGCTATTTTTAATGGCCACTGGCTACCTGGGGTTATTGAGCCATTAAAAGTAGCTAGTCCAAAAGAAGATAAACTTTAAATGTGAAAACACAGCATCTTCAAGACTTAACACACAAAAAAAAATAGAAGGCAAAATATCTTACAATTTCATATGAATTACCTGCAAAATGATATTTCAAGTATGTTGGTTTAATATAGTACATTATTAAAATTAAGTTTTCTTTATGTTTCTTTTGTTAAATTTATTGTGTGTGCATATGTGTGTATTTGTGTGCACACACGTGTGCATGTGAAAGTCAGAGAACAATGTCTGTGAGTGAATCTCACCTTATCCCTGTGGGTTCCAGGGATCGAACTCAGATCCTTAGGCTTAACTACAAGCCCCTTTACCCACTGAGCCATATTACAGGCTCTGGATTCCTTTTATCTTACTGAGCTACTAGGAAATTTAAAATCAGAGGGAAGAGTTGGGCTTAGTGGTACACACCTGTAATCCCTGTACTCAAGAGGCTAAGAAAGGAGAGCCTCAGATTCAAGGCCAGCCCAGGCTCTGTAGTTTACATGAGTGTCAGGGAGTTAGAAGTATAGCTCAGTTGGTAGTATTTTCATGAAGCTCTGGATCCCATCTCTAGCACCACAAAAAATAAATAAATAAAAATGAATATTTACTAGCAATTAAAATAAAATCAAAGGAAAATAAAGGGTCTGTGTGAGGCAGGAAGCTGGGGGAGAAGTATGTTCTGCTTTTGGATCTCTGTCCCAGCTACTATTTATTTCCTTTCCAAACCTCTGTTCCATACGTGTTGAAAATCTATGTTCTCTCACTAATGTAGCCTGCTAGCTCTGTTTCCTCCGGGGTTGGCTGGAGGGGGGCTCTCGCTCATATCCAAGCATGAATGGCTGCCAGCAGGTCTTCAGTGTCCCAAAGACAAAGCACAACGAGGGTGCTTCCTGAATTCAGTTCTGCCCAGGCTAGTCCCAAAAGAATGTCTGTCCCTTTCACCAAATCAAGGTCCCACAGACAAAATCTTGACAATGCACTCTATGGACAAGAAAGAAAACCAAAGGCGTCCCCCTGGATTCAGGAGGTCTGTCTGCACCTGCAGTCTCTACCTGCATTTCCTGCAAGTCTCACTGGTGCTCTTTGTTCCTCACTCTGAAGCTGGTGGGTCCATGACGGCAATTCACTGCTGAGGGGATGAAAAGGAAATATCCAAATTGAGCCCAAAGGAAGCTGTTCTGTGGATCTTCAAAAAGGAACATGGAAAAGAGGAAACGCCAGGATCTGGGTTCTCACCAACAAATGCCCAGTACCCCAACCTCAGTAGCCACCTGGGAGCTGGGAGCTCAGGCCAGTCCGAAAAGGAAGGCTAGGCAGTGGGTGGAGTGCCATACAGGGCTTGGGAGGCTGGAGTACTGAACTGGCTATGGTGGTCCCTGCCTGTCATCCCAGCCACTCGGGATATGGAGGTGGGAGAACCACGGGATTCAAGGCCAGCCTGTACTACAGTGTAAGCGCGTTCAGAGCTATCCTGTGCCACTTAGCAAAACCCTGCCTTGAAATAAAAGGTAAAGAAGGATGGGGGTCAGGAGAGAAGGGTCAGCCTGGAATCTGCCAGTAATTCAGTGGCTGGGGTGTGGCTCAGTGGTAGAGCACTTGCCTGGAATCCCCCAGTGAGGGGCTGGGGTGTGGCTCAGTGGTAGAGCACCTGCCTGGAATCCCCCAGTGAGGGGCTGGGGGTGTGGCTCAGTGATAAAGTGTCTGCCTAACCAATTCAAAGCCCCAGATGTTATCCCCAGTATTTCAGAAGAAAGAAACAAACAAAACACTGAAACCTCTGAATGTTATCTAAATGACTACTGAGGGTGTCTGCACAAATCGCTGATGTTCTTAGAACCGCACAGAAGCTGTATGCTCTGTGCCTCCAAAACAGAGTACTAGAGGAGCAGGAGCTCATCATAGACTTTACCCAAATTCCTAGGTATTCCTCAGCCTACAGCGAGCCATGCATCCAGCAGGCATCAGGGTTTGTCAATGATCTTGGTCAAGGGCATCCAGCCATACTCGGAGAGTAGTTTTGCAAATGAGCTCATTTAATCTGTCTGCTATCCAGGAAGGTGGCACCGAGCAGTTGAGGACTGCTGGATTTCCGGAATGTTCCAGCAACTGGCTAATGAATGGAAGTCAGCCCGTGACCGGCATCCCCAGCCTCTGCTTTATCGGTGCTGGGTTAACCTGCATGGATGACAGTGCAGAGGATCTGGGGTCCGTGGAGCCTTTGCAGTACATACGGGACAAGCTACTGCCCTGAGTTCAAGAGATCAAAAGCTGGGGCACGAGGCAGGCCCTGGCCCAGCATCGTGAAGCCTGTCATAGCAAGTCCTCTCCCTTTACCTCTCCTGGCTCCCCACAATAAACCTCTCCTGCTGGCTCCAGCCTCTCTCCCAGTCCTGGAATTAATAAAACTCCAAGCAGACTGTGGTTTGCAAGTCTGCGAGCCAGTTCCTGCCGCGTCACTACTCTGAGAGGAGTGGGGCCCAGCTCCCCAGAGCACCCCTGCTCTCCTCCAGCCATGACTTAGAGCCTCGTGCTTGAGTCCCCATCCCCATCAAGAGCTGCGCTGGGGAACTTTTGGGTAATCTTCTGTACCCCCCAGGGTACCCCAAATAAATGCACTACATGAGAACTACACATGCTGTTCGGTTTTCTCTTACTTGTATTTCTCTCTCTCTCACCAACTCCCTCTCATAGTTTAGTTTATTGCTTGTGTTTTTTTAAGGGTCTCATGTAGCCTAGGCTGGCCTCAAATTCACCACATAACAAGGGTGACTTTGGACTTCTGACCCTCCTGCCCCTGCCACCCAAGTGCTGAGATCCCAGACCCACTGTTTCGCTTTGTAAGATCAGGTATTGCTATGTATCCCAGGCTAACTTGGAGCTTGTTGTTTAGCTCAGGTAGGTATTAAACCCTCCAGGCCATTGGGGTAAAGGCAGCTTGCTGCCAAGCCTGATGACCTGAGTTCAATTCCAGGACCCACTTGCTAGAAGCAATGAATCAGCTCCTGCATGTTGTCCTCTGGTCTTCACATGTGTGTCATGGCATGTGCAACACATGACAACTAAACACTGTTCTCCTGCTTGGGCCTCCTAAGTGCCATGCCAAGCTTTGAGACGCT
Source organism: Meriones unguiculatus (assembly GCF_030254825.1). Lineage (NCBI taxonomy): Eukaryota > Metazoa > Chordata > Mammalia > Rodentia > Muridae > Meriones > Meriones unguiculatus. Next base: position 77,521,207 of record NC_083352.1, read on the forward strand.
TCTCCTATCATGTCCCCCATTTCCAAAATTCTGGTGATGTCATGGCGGGTAGACCATGGGAAAAGGAGAGGTTGCCCAAGGTCTCCGACTGAACAGCAGAGACTCAGTGGAACCAGACAGCTGCAGCACAAACTGGGCAGAACTTGAACTAGTTTCAGCCATGGCACTCTTCCTACCAAGAGTACAGAACACCTCTAGGCACAGGCCAGAAACATGTACCCACACTCTCTTTATCTTTGCACTCATCTTCCTGGTTAAGGATAGCTGACATCGGCTAACAACGAGGGTCTGTGGAGAACTAGCTTGGTGCAGAGAAACACACCTGTCATCCCAATGCTCAAGAGGCTGAGTCAGAAGGATCTGGAGTTCAAGGCCAGCCTGGGTTATATAGTAAGACTATGACCATGTTGGGAGAAAGAGAGGAAAGGGAGGGAGCAGGGGAGAGAAGAAAAGAAGGGAAGAAAGGGAAAGGGAACCAGAAAAAGAAAAGAAGGAAGGAAGGAAGGAAGAAGGAAAGAAAGGAGGGAAGAGGAAGAGAAACACCTAGGAAGGGAGAGAGAAAGGAAAAGAGTAGAAGGGATTACGGGGAAGAAATAGAGGGAATGAAGAAGAGAAAGCTGGAAGAAGAGAGAGAGAACAAAACGGAAAAAGGTAAGAAAAACAGAGATCCCAAAATTAGCCCAGGTCCACCTAAGCCTCCTGCCTGCTTTTGATCTCTTTCATCCTGGCCACCGCTGTCGGCTCTGCAGACTCCTCTAAGCCCTGTACTAGACAAGAAATCTTTAACTAACCCCTCTGAACCTCCTCCTGCAGGAAAAAGACCCCAGAACAATGGCCTCGACTTTTTCCTCTGACCAACTACGATCTATAGCAAGCAACCATCGTCCTCTCCTGTCCTCTAGCGCCCACATTTCTCTCATACATGAGGAGTCTGAGAACGACATAACCTTTCCCTGACCCACCCCTTTACATTCTCTAAAGGCGCCCAGGGTCCCCATATGCTCAGGGACAGGGTGTCCAAGCTTTCCTGGAGGGCTCTCTCTGCTGGCTCGGCAAAGGCTGCCCCCTTCTGGTGATCAGAGGAACAGCATCCTCAAGCCTTTCCCAGAGACGCCAAGAGAGTGGGATTTCCAGACGCAAGCTAGAGCTAGCGAGGCTGGGCCCCGGGCAGGTGGTGAACGAACAATAACGAGGAGACTGAGTTAAGAGTCATCCGCGCAGGGCTCCCACTGCGTGCCCCACCCCACCCCACCCCCGGCACCTAGGATCCAGGCTGACCTCTGTCGGACACTTTGGTTCTCTGAGGGATGGTGCAAAGCTGTGCCGTGGTCTGGACGCCAACGACCAACAACTTGTGCAAGGATCATCTCTGAGCCCTGCGGAGTCACTAAATGTGTGGCTTTCACTCCCAGCGCATTCACCTGACCTCAGCCCCCTGGGCTCTGCAGTGAGAGAGCCCAGACTTAGTCAACACCCTTTCCTGGCTTCAAACACATGGCTAAGATCTTGTCTCAACATGACGAACTGGATGGTGCGTGGGGTCCCTCTTCTGTCCCTAGAATGTCCCTCAGCGCTATACTCCGATTTTCTCTCCCAGGCAATTCCCCCTGCAGACCTTGAACTCTAAAGGCAGACACCCTTGGCCCCATCAACCTTCTCAAGCCAGTTTTGGGTAAAGTCTGTCTCTAGTCAGGCTTGGGGGTGTCGGGGTGTCTGCAGGGCCAGGGTGGGAGCCGAGGCGCGGGACAGCTGGCCTGTGTCCCCACACTGGGCCTGGGGCCCAGGCAAAGGGGCGGGGGCCTGGCTACTCAGCTTTGGCTAGGGCTGGGATTTTTTGGCCCGGCTGCCTGGGCCCTCCCTCCTGCTTCCTCTCCAGAGGGCTGTCCTGGCAAAGGCCCCCTCGCACTTTCTGGCGGGAACAGGGCCAGGAGCAAGCAAACAGCTACAGAGGGAAAGCGGGAAAACGATGGGGGGAAAGCAGCGCACGCGCTCGTGAGTGTGTGTGTGAGTGTGTGTGTGTGTGTGTGTGTGTGTGTGTGTGTGTCTGCAGGAAAATAGACCCATGGTCCAGGCAGATTCAGCCTAAGAGGCCTTTCGTAATTGCCCCCTCCCCCGAGGCCCCCTCCTCCAGCTGCCCCTCCTGCCGCCGTCCTCCCACCCGCCCCCTCTCCCTCCCTCCCTCCCTCCTTCCCTCCCTCCCTCCTTCACAGCAGCCTAGCAGGCAGCAATTACGCTTTGGGGATAAAACGAGGCGCAGAGAGCAGGCTGGGGCAGTCCTCCCCGAGATGGCGGGTCTGACAGCGGCCGTCCCGCAGCCTGGCGTCTTGCTCATCTTCTTGCTCAACCTCCTCCACCCCGCGCATCCTGGAGGTAAGGGGTCCCCGCCGGCCCGCGCTGCCCACAGTTTGCGGCCCGCCGGCCAGGCGGCGAGACTGCGGGGAACCCGGACAGCCTTCCACCTCCGAGCCCGCGTCCTCAGGTCCGGGGACTGCCTCTTCCCGGGAGCCGCGCCCCGCAGGGGGTCCTGTCAGACCCACCACACGGCAGACCGCTCCCTACCCGCTGTCCGCGCTCGCTCGAAGGGGTTCTCTGAGCTACCCAGGTGTCTTCCCAGCGGTGGCAGCGGTTTGCACACCTGTGCGCATAGCAGGCTGGGGAGAGAGGATCCTGGTTTGCCTTTGCTTAGGGCTGCTGGGTTCCGTGTGCGTGTGTGTGTGTGTGTGTGTGTGTGTGTGTGTGTGTGTGTGTGTTTCGTGTTGCACAGGTGTCAATCTGAGGTTCTGGCCGAACACGCCCCTGAAAGAGTGTTTGGGAAGGTATGAAGGTCTGTTCACAAGTTCGCTCCTTTAGACAGGTGGAGGTGGGGGGAGGCCGCGGGGAAGCTGTCTCCTGGGGTTGGCCCAAGTCCAACGCCAGCTGGCTGCGGTGAGCCACACCTGTGATCCCAACGCGTAAGTTCAAAGCCGACCGGACCCCATCTCAAGAAAAACTGAAAGAGGGTTGAGGATGTCTGGGTTGGTAGAGTGACACCAGCTGAGGAAACTAGGTGGGCGTGGTGGGGTACACCTTCCCCGAAGCGGGAAGATCGGGAGTCCAGCGCATCATTGACTAATAGCGAGGGCAAGGCCATTGGAGCTCCCCCCCCCCAGAAAAGGAAAACCTAAGGAAGCCTGGTGCCCAGGTATAGGTTGTCACTGTGTGTGTGAGTGTGTACAAGCCTGTGCCTGTTTGAGGGTTTGCTGGGGTGGAGTACAGGCCAGGGGTGAGCTGGGGAAAGTGCCTGGCCCCTGGCATGGTTGGTATCAGAGGCTACATCGAGCCTGAAGTTATCATTTTGGTCACCTGTGTCTGGGGGGGAGGAAGGGAACTGACCCCAGATGGAAGGTACATCTGGCTACGGGGGGACAGGGGGGCTCGGGGAGGTGTATGAACCATCTGCTGGAGTCTGGTTTCCATAAGAGACCTTCTTGTCGTCAGAACCTGAACTTGAACTGAGGACAGGGGGCCGCAGGGCGGGGCGGGGTGGGGCCAGGCCATGGTCAGAGGCTTCATGGGAACAGCGGCCAGCTCCTCCATGAAACTGACCTGCTGGATATAGGAACAAGAGTTCCCGGGCTGGGGCAGGACCCAGGGTTGCAGGCACCCATGAGAGGACCCCGAGCCCTCGGCAAGCGGCAAGCCAGCAGTGAGGAGCAGTGACCCTCCTGCCCCAGATTCAGTCCCTAATCCTGTCCACCCTCCTTCTCCTGGGAGTCCTGGGTCCCGTCCCCAGCACCACATAAACCAGGCATGGCGGCTCATGCTTACAGTCCCAGTTCTCAGGAGCTGGAGGTCGAGGGACCAGGAGTTTAAGGTCACACTTAGCTATATAGGGAGTTCAAGGCTAGCCTGGGCTACATGAGACCCTTTCTTCAAAGGTACTGAAATAGACCCTGAGAGCTGGCACATGTCTTTAATCCCAGCACTCAGGGAGGCAGAGACAAGCAGATCTCTGTGAGTTTGAGGCCAGCCTGGTCTACAAAGCAAGTCTAAGACAGCCAGGACTACACAGAGTAAACCTTGTCTGAGGTAGGGGTGGAGAGTCTGAGATAGGCTAAGGCCACCCCCGGAAGTTATTATCAGCCAGTTTTCTGCCCTGGGTCAAAAAAAAAAAAAAAAAAAAAAGAAGGAGGGGGTGAGGGGGACTACCAGGAAGTAGAGGGGAGTGACAGCAACCTAGGTGATGCCATCCAGTACCCAGGCCCAGGTGGCTGAAGGTACTGGGTTCAGGTAAAGGCACATGAACTGATGTCTTTCAAGTTCTGCTCAGAATCCACTCAAGTCCGAGGAGGTCAGAGAGATCTGGGCGGGGCTGGCTGCTGGTTAGACCTCCCAGCCCCCCACCTGCCTGGTCCTGTTGGAGCCTACTCTCCCCAAGAGGAAGACATCCTAGTACCAGTTCCTGTCACAGATAGAGGTAGTAATAGCGGTTCCTTTGGGTACTAACTCGCTCAGCCCCTGTGTTGAAGGGGGTGTATGAGCTAGGACAGGAGGATTGCTGTGAGTTTGAATCCTGGGCTGCAGAGTGAGGTCCAAGGCATTCTGTGCTGCATAGTGAGACTACGTCCCCAAAGCCAAATTAAACTAAAAGGTCACAAAAAGAAAAGTAAACCTGGCATGGGGGCGTGCCTGTCTTTTGTCTGTCTTATCGTTTTGGAGAGGTGGAAACAGGGGGGTCAGGAGTTCAAGGTCATCATCTATATAGTGAACTCTGGGCTAAGCTGGGCTACATGAAGTACGTGTTGAGAGGTACATTAGACATGAGACTAAGTTCAGTGCTCTCCCTGACCCCAGAAATGGTATCAGTACCCTCCCCTCATTCACACTGAATCTCAGGAGACCTCAGCCCTGAGGGGCTGACATGGCTCTATGCTGTAGCCCAAGAATTCTTCCTCTATTTGATCTGTGGAGGATCTCACTGGAGGGAGCTGGGTTTTAACAGCTCCTCAGGGGCCTCTGATGAACAGCCAAGGATTAGTCCCTTGATCCAGCTCTGTGTGTCTTGCTGGAGCAAGGGACAGTTCACCCGAGCCACAGGAGCACGGACAGCTTTTGAAAAGCGCTTGGCAGTCTGCTCCGCACACACAACAAACAGCTCGGTGAGGTTTTATCTGCTCAACTCAGGCTGCCCCACTGGACTTGGGCTTGGCAGAGCCCCATGCCAGGGCCCGTTGGCCCTGCTCCCCATGGTCTTTGAACCTCCTGGCAGCAAACCCAAGGTCAAATGTAGATACCAGGCCAAGCTGTGTCATCTGGCTGACTCTAGGTTTCCCTGGCTGCAGAATGGGAGGAACAGCCCTGTTTTCAGTGCCCAGACCCTGAGAATCAGTGGGACTTGGGGAGCAGTAGCCACCTGATAGCTAACACTGGAATGATAATATAATATTTAAAATATGTCCACTGAGATGGTCGTGGGACAGCAAGTTGTACGGTGGCATGGTCTCTTGATGTTTGCCGAGGGGCTGATAGCCCTTGTAATTAGTTCTACCTTTAGTTTTCTAAGGTTTTTTTTTTTTCCATTGAACCATGTCTACGCTAGGCAAGCATGCTACTTCTGAGCTATATGCCCAACCCTGAGGTGGGTTTTTCTTTTTCTTTTCTTGTTTGTTTGTTTGTGTGTTTGTTCTGTTTTGTTTGAGACAGGGTCTCATATGGCCCAAGCTGGTCTTGAACTCACTAGGTGGATGAGGCTGACCTTGAACTCCTGATCCTCCTGCTTCTACTTCCTGAGTGCTGGGATGGCAGCTGTGAGCCACTGAACCTGGCTCTGGTTTTCTAAGGTTAAAACACACTTTTATTTCAGGGTCTCAAAAATATAGCTCTGGCTGGCCTGAAACTTGGTATGTAGGACACATTGGCCGCTGAGTCAACTTGCAGCAATCCTCCTGCCTCTGCCTCCCAAGCACTGGGATTATCAGTGCGCATCACTACTCCTGACCTCCCTAGCCCAACCTCTAAGGTTTGATTCTCCCTGTCAGAGGTGGTTTCTGTATAAACGGGTGACAGATGTGGAGAGGACTCAGGGAGGGTACTCCAGAGGGTTTGAGTATATCTGAGGGGCCTCTTGAGAGAAAAGTTAAGTTCAATTGGACACGGGGATACAGGGCTGTAATTCCAAGGACTTGAGATGCTGAGACAGGGATGTAAGCCCAAATGCAACTTGAGCTACATAGAAGAGTCAAGGCTAGCCTGGGCTACAAAGAAAGATGCCTGTTTTGGAAAGGAAGAGAAGAGGAGGGGAAAGGAGGAGAGTTAGGAGAGGGGAGGGGAGGGGGGAAAGAGAGAAAGACAAAACAGAAAAAACAATCTGAGAGACTGAGAAGCAGGCTGCCGCCCAGAAGGAAGCCCTGTGGAGACCACACAGACGAAATGAGGGCTGATGCGGCTTCCATTCCAGAGAGTTTACAAGCGGAGAACTAGGGGTGTTTTCAGGGGTGCTAGCCCAGGCCGGAGGACTGTTCTGATCCCTGGGAGTCTGAGGTCATGATTCTCATATGTGAGAGACGAGATTCGCCCCAGGCTAGCAGGAGGAACAAGCCAGACCCACATAAAACAAGACACAAGTGTGCTCCAAGCCAGCTGCCTGCGGCCGGCTGAGCAGGCAGCCTCAGAGAAGGCGGGGCGGAAGCTTCCAGCCCCGCCTTGGAGCAGGGGAGGGCTTGGGGGAGGTGAGGGTGTTCTTGGTAGGAGACCTGCTGGTACCTAGGAGAAAGGGTGGGAAGGAAGGCCTCTGGGGAAAGGCCTCCATGAGCACTGTATGGTTTTGAGACAAGAGGCTTGCTATGTTGCACAGGCTAGCCTGAAGCTCCCTGTGTAGTCCAGGAAAGCCTTGAAATCCCTACATGTAGCCCAGCCTGGCCTTGAACTCCCTGTGAAGTGCAGCATGGCCTCAAACTCAAATCCCCCTGTCTCCACCTCTGAGAACAGGGATTACAGGTGTGTGTCAACATGTCCCGTCCACAGAGTCTCTTATTATATTTATTGTTCACAGACCATGGTCGGGGGTCAGAGGACAATGAGGGGAGTCAGCTCTTCCCCTCGGCCTTGTAGGTTCTGGGGACTGAACTCCAGTCTCAGGCTTGGCAGCCAAGATAATGGCAGCTACTCAGCCTTCTCCATTTTCCCCCGTGAATCAAAAGCTCAAGTCAGGCATGGCGCACACTCTAGCAGCTGAGCCTGGATACTCTCATGTTCAAAACCAGCTCGGGCTACACAGTGAGATCCTGTCTCTAAACAAACAGCATTCCAGCTATCCGGTGTGTCCTGGGTTGGGTGTGGAGGTAGCTCAGTGTTATTGGGCTTTGAAGCATGGTCAAGTAAAGCAGAGAGGAGAGTTGGGAAGAAACAGCTTCTTGAGGAAAGAGCCTAGTCAGAGGTGGGGCGCCAGAGAACAGGACTCCAAGAGAGAGGAAGTGGGGTTCTGTCAGCCCAGGGCTCAGCAAGCCCACCCCCAGAGGTCAGACACAATCCCTCTGTCTGCCTCCCTCATCATTTATTGAATACCTACTGTGTACATGGCCCTAGCCATTTACTAAGGGAAAACAAGGGACCAGAGATCACCATCATTTTAATAATTACTCTCTACTGGGTATGACTAGGATCTGTCCTCTTTGTTTTGAATGCTTGGAACCGGAGGAGGCAGCAGACATCATACCTATATTGCAGGAAGGGGGAGGGGAGGGGGAGCAAGAGTTGGCTGGGGATGTGGTTGGCAGAATGCATCACCTAACCTGCATGGAGCCCTGGGTTTTGTTCCCAGCACTAGAACAAACCTGGTGGCACAGGCCTGTGATGGCAGCGCAGGGGAGATTGAGTTACTTGCCTGGGCTCACACAGGTGGTGAGGGGGCAGGGAGAGAAGCCAGACGGCTGTCCTGAGTCCCCTTGCCACTCCCGCCCACCATGTTCGCACAAGCAGCTCTTGGGCTGGAGAACAGAGAGTGGGAAGGCTGTGGAGAAAGTGCAGAATGGAGAAGGCAGAGATTCTCTCCAGAGCCAAGAAGGGCATCAAAGCTTGGAGGAGCCATGTGTGTTTGGCAGCTTCGGATAACGCTAGAAGGCTTCCTTCCTGCAGGCTTACCCCTCCCCAGCCCCCCATCAAAGCTTGGGGGAGCCATGAGTGTTTGGCAGCTTAGGATAATGCCAGAAGGCTTACTTCCTGCAGGCTCACCCCTCCCCAGCCCCCAAGCTCTAAACAGACTGCTCAGACCAATCTGCAAGGCCCACTTGCAGTCTCTAGAGGGTTGGGAGAGGAGGGCCACAGACCCCAGGGGGGGCGGTGGCGCCAGGGCTCCAACACAATCTGCCCATGGCAGCCAGACATTCCCAACCCTTCTGGGCTGACAAGGCTCAGCAACCGGGCAGGCCCAGCTGTGTACTGTCACCAAGGCCAGACACACAGACATCTGGCTGAGAGGTCTCCCTGGACCCACTGCAAAGCTGCATGACTGCCTGGCACCCACCTTGTGTCTCCCTAACATGTGACTCTCAGGCTTCCTTCAGCAAGGCAGAGCTGGGCCATAGTAACAAGATGACTTGGTGTCTAGTCAAGGTTACAGGTTATGACGGTACAGGAGTCTCTATTTGTTGCCATGACAACAGCTCCAGGACCAGCATCTCTACTATTCTCCAATGAGAGCTTTGGCTGGTCCCTGGGGACTGAACTCATGACCTTGGCTTAGAATTAACTGTTCCTTAGGAAACTATTTGATTTGCTCATTCATGAGGTTCCCACCCCCTTCAGTCCCTGGCACCTCCTCCCAAAACAGCCCTGGGTCAGATGACCAGAACCCCACCCAAAGAGAGCTGAGCAGGGGCTGGAGAACACTGGCCTCACACTATCCTATCAGAGTGAAAATGGCTGATGTGAAAGCAGCAGCTGCATCTCCTAACTGGTGTCACCACTCAGCCTGGCCTCTTAGAACCCGCTCCAGCCGTGCTGCCCAGCTCTGAGTGAAGTCAGTGGGCAGAGCCCGTAGGCAGAGTCCCTTGCCCGGTACCTCCTCCCAACAGTGTTAAGCCTTCTACTCGAGAAGTGGCCCCGGGGTTCATTCCAGGCTTGCTGTTTATCCAGCTGTGTGGCCTTCGCCATTTCCTTAACCTCTCTGGGCCTGATTTCAAGTTGCTGAAGCTACATTTTCAGAATTGTTTGCCCCTTCAGCTTCACTGAGACACTCTGAGAAGAATGAGAAAATACAAAGCCAGGTGTGGTGGTTCATGCCCAGGGTCCCAGCTGCTCAGGAGGCAAGTGGAGTGGGGAGCTTGCAAGGTCAAGACCAGTCAGAACTACATAGTGAGAACTTGTCTTAATAAACCTAGAACTGGGACATGATTCAGTGGTAGATTGTCTTTCCAGACTTCCCCAGTGAGGGGCTGGGGGTGTGGCTCAGTAGTAGAGCCACAAAAGAAACAAACAAACAAACAAAAAGTAAATGGAAGATGTCTGGCCTCAGACATTGATCTGCAGACAAACAATACCATGATTGTTATCTATACCTTCATTAAAACATATTTGATAAGCCCAACCAATGAAGAGTCTCCTTCTTTCTAGGGGTTCCGGGAGCCGTGCCCGGCGGAGTTCCCGGTGGAGTTCCCGGTGGGGTCTATTATCCAGGTAATTGCCTCAAGTTTCCACACAGCTATGTTTGACGGGTGGGGATAGATTGTTCGTGAGAGACAGAAGAGTTTAAGCATTTTTATTACATTTATTTTCATGGCTTGCTTGTAGAGGTCAGGGAACAACTTTTTTGTTTGGTTGTTCCTTGCTTTCTTTGTTCATTTGCACCCCCCCCCCTTGGTTTTGTTTTTTGAGACTGAGTCTCGCTATGTTATCTGTCCCTGGCTGACCTGGAAATCACAGAAAGCTGCCTGCCTCTGCCTCCAGAGCAATGGAATTGAAAGCATGCACTGCCATGACCAGATCCAGAGGACAACATTTGGGTATAAGATCTTTTCTACCACCGTGTTGGTCCCAGGAATAGAACTCAAGCTGTTATGTTTGGCAGCAAGTTCCTTTACCCACTGAGCTATTTCATGAGCCAGAGATGTTAGGACATTTAAGTTCCTGCCACTGAGAACCTGCGAATCAGGCCACTTTCTGAAGCAGTTAACCAGGCTGGGAATGTGGCTTCAGTTAGTAGAGTGTTCACCTAGCATGTGTGGGATCCCAGATTTCATCCTCAGTGCTGCACAAACTAGGTATGGTGGTGCATGCCTGTAATCGCAGCACTCAGGAGGTACAGGCAAAGAGGACAGATATGCAAGGCCACCCTTGGCTATAGAAAGAGCTTAGGCCAGCCTGGGCTGTGTGAGACCTGGCCTCAAAAAAAATAAAATAAAATAAAAAATGATGTAATTAATGGAGCTAGATGTGAAGACAGCATCTGTAGCAGTAGCATTCCATAAGCAAACACAGAAAGTCAAGAGTTCAAAGCCAGCTTAAACTGCATAGCAAGATCCAGTGCCGTCTGGAAAAAAAAAAAAAAAAAAAAAAAAAGCTGCTAATGGAACAGCTAGTGAGAGCATAAATATTGTGTAAGACAGAGCCTAATCCCTGCTGTCAGGAGCCGGCACCCTCACACATTCCGGTCACTGGAAGGCTCACAGTCCTCTAAGCATTAATCCCACTCCTGGCAACCCACTGGAGGCAAATAACTGAGAAGTGAGAGATAGAGCCTCTAAGCTGGAGATGGGGCTGGAACGGCGGAGCGCTTGCCTAGCATGCATGAAGCCTGAGCTCCAACCCAGCATCACATAAACCAGGCGTTATGATGAATGCCTGTAACCGTTGAGTGAGCTAAGCTAGCAAGACTAGCCCTATCAGTGAGCTCTGGGTTTGATTGAGACACCCTGCCTCAAAGAATAAGGTGGGAGAGGAATGGAGGGTGATTCTAGACACCAGCTTTGGGCTTTCACATGAATACATAGTGTGTGCACGTGCACACAAGTGCACACACACACATGTGCATACCAGACACAGACATGAGAAGAGAAAGGAACTAACAGGACCTCCGAAATCTCTGGAGCACCATTCTAGGACAAACTAAGAAGAGGTTATTGAGCCAATGGACAGAAAAGGGGACTGGATCATAGTGGCTGACTCGGCCAAGGTCTGCAGCTTGAATTTGCCAGGAGGGAGAGGGATATGGCTTGTCTAGAAAGGATACTGATCTATGGTCTGTCTCTCTGTCTGTCTGTCTCAACACATACAACAGGTATCGGAGGCCTGGGAGGAGGAGGAGGTAAGCACAGGAAGTAAACTTAAATTCCTCAGTGAAATGATCTGGGTACCATCGTGACCCCCCATCATCAGCCATGAGGGCTTCAAGAGATCTCAGCGACTATGGGCTCTTGCTATACAGATTGAACAGCCCCTGGGAAAGAAACCTACTTGAAAACAAGACCCTGGTGGCCCTTTTAAGGACCCTCTATCCTTGTTGGTTTTCCCTCATGGCTCCTACCTTCCTTTATATTTCTTTGATCTTTCTCCCCAACATTCCTTCCAGGTAGAGATTAACTCCTTTTGGGGGAAAAAGAAAAAAAAAGAGAGAGAGAGAGAGAGAGAGAGAAATTGCTAGGGATGTTGGTGCATGCCTATTAAACCCAGCCCTTAGAAGGTAGAAGCTGGGGCTCAAGAGTTCAAAGTCATCCTTGACTACACAGCCTGGGCTATATGAGACATAGCCACATTACAAAGCAAATGAAGAAGCTGTCACTCAACCAAAACTCCAGAGGGAGAGCTGGGCTTCGGGGCCCCATGTCTAAGCAAGAGGCCTCTCTGGACATCTCTGGGGTGGGGTTAAAAGATGGAATGGGGGATGTGCCTGTAATACCAGAACTTGTGAGGTGAAGACGTTTAGGAGTTTGAAGTTATCCTTGGCTATATTGTGAATTTGAGGCCAGCCTGGGCTATGATGAGACCCTGTCCCAGACCAGAGAGAGAAAGAGAGTGAGAGAGGAAAATTGAGTCACCTCCTCCTGCCATTCATCATCATTCCTTCCCTCTGCAGCTCTGGGACCTGGAGGAAAACCACCTAAGCCAGGTAAGCTCCATGTAGGTAAGTCCCCTGAGATGGGGAAGGTAGAGCCATGCCTGGCCACGGAGCCAAAAGGAGCGACAGGCAGCAAAAGCCCCTAGATATCAACAGGCTAGAGCCGGGCCCCAAGTTGTCCAGGGACAGGAGATTGAAGGCAGTTCAATGGCCTGTGTCCTGCATGGGCCCACTGTGCCAGCTTCCTGGAGATTGCCCTCTTGCTCCTAGCCCCAGGAAAATCCTGATGCTCAGGCAGGGCAGAATCTGAGGACCTCATGGTCCCCTATAAAGTATCACTTAGAATGGAAGCCCTGGACTCCCCTAAACCTATCTAAACATTGACTTCTGACCCAGATGTAAGCCAAACCTGACCCTGGCTCTGGCCCAGATGATTTCCCAGGCTGTTCCTAGCCTCCTTCAGCTGTATAGACCTAGACCATGGAGGTTTCTAGTAAAAAATAAAGAGAGAGAGAAAGAGCATAGCCCTGTCTTACCAACAGTGTTGGGATTCACCAGCAGTGGCTGGATAAGAAGCAGGTGGAGGCCATGGTCTGGCATTGCACACCTGTAATCTTAGCTACTGAAAAGGCTGAGACAGGAGCATTCCGAACTAGAGAGGTCAGCCTCAGATAGATAACAAGACCCTGTCTCTGTATAAAAAGTAGAAGAAATACTAAGGATGCAGTTCAATAGTAGAGCTCTTGCATAGAATTCCCCAGTAATGGGTTATGAGTGTGGCTCAGTGGTAGATCACCTGCCTAGAATCCCCCAGTGAGGGGCTGTGCTGTGGCTCAGTGATAGAGCACCTGCCTAGAATCCCCCAGTGAGGGGCTGGGGTGTGGCTCAGTGGTAGAGCACCTGCCTAGAGTTCCCCAGTGAGAGGTTTGGGGTATCATAGTTCAGTGGTAGAGCATGTACCTCCAATCCCTTTGTGAATGTCCAGGAGCATGGCTCAGTAGTAGAGTATTTGCATAGCATATTGGACACCTGTGTTCCATCCTCCCTAACACACACACACACACACACACACACACACACACACACACACAAACTTCCTTACAGTCCTATTGATGCCCCTCCCCAATGTGTGATCCTCTCTATGTGGCATATGTATCCCCACCCAGTTCCTGCCATCCTGGCTCCAAAGTCACATGCTCCTGGACAGATTGGATGTCCAAGTGCTCTTACAAAATCCTGATGACAGATGATCCAACCACTAATGAATGTGTGAAAGGCAGATTCCCCTTCACTGAAGCCTATGGGAGTTGTGAAACCTCAGGACCAGGGCCAGCAAGGCAGGAAGAAGACAGGGCATCTGGGCAAGCGAGGGCCTCGGGTTGGAAGCTTTGTAAAGCCAGGGGACGCCATGGCTGGTTAATTCTCCTTGTGGCACCAAGGATGGACAAGTGTCTAGGCAAGCACGCTACCTCTGAACTACATCCCCAGACCCCTTTTTACATTTTTTTTCAAAAATTACATTTATTGATTGGTTTGTTTGTTTGTTTACTATGGTATAATAGTATGCATGCATCATACTATTGTGGTATATAGAATGCATGTACCATAGTGTACCTGTCAACGTCAGAGAACAAACTTTGAGTGTTGATTCTCTCCTTCCACCAAACTCATGTCGCCAGGCTTATTAGCAAGTGCCTCTGCCCACTGAGCCTTCTTAATTCCTTTTTTTTTTCTTTTTTAATTTTGATATAGGGTCTCAGTAAGTTGTCCAAGTTGACCTTGGAACTAGATAGCCCAGACAGGCCTTGAAATTTAGATCCTCCTGCCTCAGCTTTCTGAGTAGCTGAACTGATAGGTATGTGCTAATGGCACAGTTCCTAAGGTCATCTCTTAGCCTCAGGATAGACTGAAGCCTGTAACAGGCTTGGCTAGGCCACCTTGAACAACCCAGTGAAGGTCCCCACATCCTGGCCAGAGGGATGTCCGGGGCTGCCCAGGCAGGATGGGATGGGGTGCAGGCATTATACAGATCATGTTTGGGAACAGCTAATCCCCTGGGAGAGGGGGTAGGTGGCTTGGCGGCTGTTCCTCCATGTGGGTGCTGTAGGCCAGCCCCTCCCTGCCTGAGCTCTCAGTGGGGGACCAGGCATCTGGGAGCCAGCACTGCCCACACCCAGAGCACCAGCTGGAGGCCAGCCGGCTGGCCAGCCACTACAAAGAAGGGGTACGGGCAAGGACAGGAAGAAGCCAGGATGAGTACCCATGGGACACCCTGGCAGGTTGCACTCAGTAGGTGCTTCCTGCTCAGTGGTCCCAGGAAGGCAGGGATCATGGAAGCTACAGCTAAATGGGCATATTAGCCAAGCACAGAGGCACAAGGCCGTCACCCCAGCATTCGAGAGTCTGAAGCCAGAAGATACGTTCAAGCTCAACCTGAGCTACAGAGTAAGTTAAGTAGTGTGGAAAATGAGGCATGAAAATCACCAGTTCAAGGCCAGTCTGGGCTACATGTATGTTCAAGGCCAGCCTAAAGATCCTAAGTTCAAGGAAAGAAAGAGAAGGAAGGGAGGGAGGGAGGGAGGGAGGGAGAAAGAAAAGAAAAGAAAAGAAAAGAAAAGAAAAGAAAAGAAAAGAAAAGAAAAGAAAAGAAAAGAAAAGAAAAGAAAAGAAAAGAAAAGAAAAGAGGAAAGAAAAGAGCCAGACATGGTAGCACATGCTTTAACAGTAACACTTGGAAGGCAGAGACAGGAAGATGTCAATAAATTCAAGACTTTAAGGCCAACCTGGTCTACATAGCAGGTTTCAGGCCAGCCAGGGCTACACAGTGAGACCCTTTTTCAGAATAAATAAATAATAATAATAATAATAAGGTTGGGGTTTTGGCTCAGTTGGTAGAATGTTTGCCCAGCATGTCCAAAATCCACCCTGGCTTCCAACCCCAGCACCATATAACAAAGCACAGGTGCATGTGCCTGTAACCTCAGGAGGTAGAGACCAGAGGATCAGGAGTTCAAGGTCAGCCCTGGCTGCATGCTGAATTTAAAGCCAGCCGGAGCTCCATGGACCCCTGTCTCAAGAAGAAGCATAGGTGGCAGAGAGATTGCTCAGCAGTTAAGAGTGCTTGATGATCTCGCACAGGACCAGGGTTCAGTTCCCAGCGATCACAGAATGGTTCACAGGGAACTCCAGCTCCAGGGGTTAGACTCCCCTTACTGGGCCCCACCAGCCCGACACACACACATGCCACACATACATCCATACAGGCAAAGCACTCATACATATAAAATATAAATAAATAAATCTTTTACAATCTTTCATTTAAGGGACTAGAGAAATAGGCCAGTGATTAAGAGTACAGATGCTCTTACAGAGAACCAAGTTCAGTTTCCAGCACCCACGTCAGGCAGCTCACACTGGCCAGGAACTCAGCCTCAGGGGCTCTGACACCTCTGGCACCCAAGGGCACCTACGCTCATGTGCATGTACCCACACACAGACACATCCAAATACACATAATTTTTAAAAGTAAAAATAGCCAGGCAGTGGTAGCGCACACCTTTGATCCCAGCGCTCGGGAGGCAGAGGCAGGCAGATCTGAGTTCAAGGCCAAGCTGGTTTACAGTGTGAGTTCCAGGACAGCTAGGGCTGAACAGAGAAACCCTTTCTTGAAAACTAGATAGACAGGTAGATAAATAGAGAGATAGATACACAGACAGATATAGATAAAAAAAATCTAAGAGTTATCATTTTAAAAAAGAATAACAAAGATGGGGAAACTGAGGCTCAAAGAAAGGAAGGTGACTCCCTCATCTACACAGACCATGGAAAGGGGCTACAGAACCTGACTAGAACTTTCTGACTACAAAAAGAAGCAGGTAGGCTGAAAGGGCCTGGACCCCCCAGCTGTGGCACCACTCTAACCCTTTCGCTCCCTCTCCAGGTGCTGGGCTTCTGGGGGCGTTCGGAGCAGGTAAGTCCAAAGGACAGGTGATGGGGGGAGGGGGCTGGCAGTGATGAGAATAAACTAGGTAAGACTGTTGATAAAGAACAGGCGGCAGCAGAGACCAGGCCGGCCCCAAACTCCACTCCGTTTTTTGTTTTGTTTTGTTTTGTTTTTCTTCCTGCCAAGTCTTGTCCTCTCAGTCCCTCTATTAGATAGAAAAGGTCTGAGCATGTCCCCTGTCCTCTATAAGCACAGGAAACAGAACTAGCTTGAAAGAAGCTGTTGACAGATCTGGGGAGGGTCAGGGAGGTGAGACCAGGAAATGATTAACCCAGGCTGCCTCTGCCTCCTGCCCACCACCATACCGTACTACATGGCTCATTACAGAGCCATCAGACAGATGTCTGCAGTATAGACATACATACATGTATGTATATGGATGTATTACGGTGCTGGAGATGGAACCCGGGGCTTCCACACGCGCCTGGCAATCACTGTATCTCCTGAGCTACAAGCCCAGCCCTCACCCAGAGGATGAGTGGGAAAGGCTGGTCAGAGGAAATATGACATCCAGTGAGAGCCAGGAAGACCCCTCCCCAGGATTCCGCAGACCCTATGCCTGGGGGAATCCCTGAGAGGACTTTGCCCTACAACTCTAGACCCCACAGCCAGAGCTGGCACTGGCAAGAGAGATTTTTTTTTTCCCATAATTGGAAACAAACCTGCCGGGGCAAACCTCCAAAACTCCAACCTAACTAGGCCCATCGGTCAAGGCTAAGGCCATGGAATGTCTCCTGGAGGGGAAGAAGAAATGATGGGGCCCAGATGTGGAAAGGAGAGAGCCAGAGGGACCCATTTGGCTCCTCTTGGGAGGATTCTGGACAGAAGCATGACTAGATGTTGTACGGGAAGGACTCCCAGGGCGGGAAGGCAGTTCATAGAGCACTTACCAAGTATGCATGCAGCTCTTAGTCCCCCATCCCACCCCGGTACCATGTAAACTGGACTTTCTGGTAACTGCCACAAATCCCAGCATTTAGGGGGTAGAGGCAAGAGGATCAGAAGTTCAAGGTCACCCTCTGATACATAGCAAGCCTGACTACATGAGACCTGTCTCAAAAAAACAAAAAGATGGGAGGGAGTGGGGATGGGAGGGGCACACTCACATCCAGGTGGAGGGGCGGGGTCTGCATCAGGATGTACCATCAAGGAAGCAGAGAAGATGCCTGGGGTGGCAGCTACCAATGGGAGCAAGGCTGGCCTGGAGGGACGAGGGTTTACTTCCAGCCCCAGTCTGCCATTATAGACAGCCTGCTGGGGGAGCCACACAGCTAATCACACTTGTTAGAGACAATCATGTCAGCTCTGTATCACTGACGGCTGCAGATTTATCAGGATCACAGGCCCACAGTACCCGAGGTCTAGGGACCAGCCTAGACACCCACTTCAGGATGGCACCCTTCCCACAGGGAGCCCAGGCATGAAACCCACATGCCTAATTCTCTCTGTCTCTCTTCTTCACAGGCCCTGGAGGACTTGCAGGTGCTGGCCCTGGGGCAGGTTAGTGTGACACATGAGCGAGATGCCAGCTCCCCACCCCACCCTAGAGCATCTGCCCGGGATAAACGGCAGCCAGGCCACAGAGTCTGAGCCGAGCTTTGGCGAGGACATGGATGAAGAATGACGCCAATGTCACCTCTCCTAAGAAGCTACCTGGGGACAGCTGTAAAATAGAGGCATCTCCAGGGGCTCTGGGTTGATCTCTCTACCACAAAAAGGCATATGGGCCATCTGGAAACCATGAATGGTGGTGATACATGCCTGGAATACCAGTATTTGGAGTATGAGGTTCAAGGCTATATATATATCTCCCCTAACACGGCAGTTCTCAACCTCCCCAGAGCTGAGACCCTTTAGTACAGTTCCTCATGTTGTGGTGACCCCCAACCATAACGTTATTTTCTCGTTGCCACTTCAGAACTATAACTTTGCTACTGTTATGAATAGTAATGTGACTATCTGTTTTCTGATGGTCTTAGGCAACCCCTGTGAAAGGGTTGTTCAACCCCCCAAGGGGTCATGGCCCACAGGTTGAGAACCGCTGTTCTAACACATGCTTCCTGTCCTGTGAGCAGGGGCCACCATGGGACACTGACCTTCAGAGGACACAGAATTGTGAATCCCCTTCCTGAGGGAAGAGGTTCTGACTGGCCTAAGGTCAGCATGGCATTTCGGGGCCTCACATTTACTCTCCTCCACAGGTCTCGGAGCCTTTCCTGGAGGCACCTACCCAGGGGCAGGTGCTCTGGTGCCCGGAGGAGCAGCAGGGGCTGCTGCCGCTTATAAAGCTGCTGCCAAAGCTGGTGAGTGGCACCTTTAGGGGAAGTGGGAGGTAGGAAGATGATGAGGGCAGCCAACTCTACACAGTCCTGAGTGGCTTGGGGAAAGAACCAAACCTTAACACCTGGCCCCCAAGACACAGTCCTTTTCTGACCCCTGAACTTTCCTGCTTCTTGCTCTGTAGGAGCCGGGCTTGGTGGAGTTGGGGGAGTTCCTGGTGGTGTCGGAGTTGGGGGAGTTCCTGGTGGTGTCGGAGTTGGCGGAGTTCCTGGTGGTGTCGGAGTTGGTGGAGTCCCTGGTGGTGTTGGTGGTATTGGTGGCATTGGTGGCCTAGGAGTATCAACAGGTATGGTGGCCAGACCTGAGTGAATGAAAGTGGTGCCAGCAGGCCTGGGCCAAGTCAGCTCTGTCATCCGTTCTGTTCAGGTGCTGTGGTCCCTCAGGTTGGAGCTGGAGTCGGAGCCGGAGCAAAGCCTGGAAAAGTTCCTGGTCAGTACAGACACTGTGGGGGATAGAGGTTAGAGGTCAGGGAGAGGTCAGAAGTCTAGGAGTCTGCAGAGGTCAGAGCCCTCTCCTACTCCAACACACTGGAGGATGAAGGGAAGTCTCTGTAAACAATCCAAAGCATCAGGCCTGTGTTTGGGCAATGGGGCTGAGTGACTCGACATGAGTTCTAGAAATTTCTATGCTCTTGGAGGAAAAAAGAAAAAAAAAAAAAAAGAAAGAAAGACCCCCACAGACAGGCTCTGGATCACAGATGGGGAAACTGAGGCTTTAACCATTGAGTCAGGACAGAAGGGCCCACAGCTGTTCCTGGTAGAGCTGGAGGCCAGCCGACACCCCTCGGCAGCCCATCTGGTGCTCATTTGGCCCGTGCTCTTTAGGAAGTGACTTCAGGTTGAATCAAAGGCAAGCATCTGGAAGGACTTGAGGTGGGCTGACTGGGCTGCGTAAACAGGCGTGGGCTCCAGAAGACAGCTAAATCAGTGCCCCGAGGTCTAACCCAGAGCAAGGAGGGCTGCAGCCATGCTGTGTCTGGCCCCAGCTACCCCAGTGGGCGCGCTGGCTCGCGGGGGGGGGGGGGGGGGGGAGAGCTGGCGGGCTATCTTGATGTGGCACCGGAACCTCTGCTCAGTGCTTCTCCTTCTGCCTCCAGGGGTTGGCCTTCCAGGTGTGTACCCTGGCGGAGTACTCCCCGGCACAGGTGAGAATGAGAAGGCTGGGATCACATGAACCAGGTGGGGTGGTACCGGCCTTTCATCCCAGCACTTTGAAGGCTGAGGCATAAGGATCTTAAACTTGAGGTCAGCCTAGGCTATATAATGAGACCTTATTTTAAAAAAAAACAAAGAATGGTGGCTAAGGAGATGGCCCAGTGCTTAAGAGCACTGGCTGCTCTTCCAGAGGACCTGGGTTCAATTTCCAGCAACCACATGGTGGCTCACAACCATCTGCAACTCTTCTGTCCTCTAAGGGCACTAGGCATGCATGTGGTCTGCAGGCAAAACACCCATACACATAAAATTAAAATATTTTTTAAAAGAGTAGGTTGGGGATGTACTTCAGTTAGTAGGACACTTGCCTAGCATGCATGAAGCCCTGGGCTTCATCCCCAGCATCTCATAAAGCAGGCATGCTAGTGTACTCTTGTAATGCCAGCACTTGAGGGGTAGAAACAGAAGGATCCAGAGTTCAAGGTCATCCTTGACCACATAACAAGTTTTAGGCCAGCCTGACCTACACAAGACTCTGTCTTTAAAAAAGAGAGGTAGGAAGGCAGGAAGGCAGGAAGGAAGGGAGGGAGGGAGGGAGGAAGAGAGAAAGGGAGGGAGGAAGAGAGAAAGAGAGGAAGAGAGAAAGAGAGAGAGAAAAAGAGAAATAAAGAAAGGTTGAAGGAAGGCAGGAAGGAAGGGAGGGAGGGAGGAAGAGAGAAAGGGAAGAAGGGAGGGAGGAAGAGAGAAAGAGGAAGAGAGAAAGAGAGAGAGAAAAAGAGGAATAAAGGAAGGAAGGAAGGCGGGAAGGAAGGAAGGGAGGGAAGGAGGAAGAGAGAAAGGGAAGAAGGGAGGGAGGAAGAGAGAAAGAGAGGGAGAGAGAAAGAGAGAGAGAGAAAAAGAGATATAAAGAAAGGAAGGAAGGAAGGGAAAGAAAGAAAGAAAGAAAGAAAGAAAGAAAGAAAGAAAGAAAGAAAGAAAGAAAGAAAGAGAAAAGAAAAGAAAGAAAGAAAGAAAAAGGAAGCAAGAAAGAAGTTGTGGATGTATCCTCTCACTAGTACCACCTCTTCTCCCTTCTCCTAAAGCTGAGGCCAGCTGAGGCCAGTGGCTTTTTTCCCTAAGTGTCCAAGTTCAACTTAACGGACATTAGGTCCTTGGCAACAAAGGTCACTTTCCCCATCCCCGCCCAATCCCTCACCCCAGGCCAACACCCTCATCTAAGCCTAAAGCCAATCCTCAGAGGACAGATGGAGTCCCTAGTGTAGCCAGCTTTTTCCCAAAAGCCCTGAGTCACCAGGGGTAGGCACGCCCAGGAAGTCTGCCCTACAGGAGACCCCCCTAAGAACTTCCCCTCATTTCTTTCCCTGCCAGGACCTACCTCCCCACCCAGCAGGGCCTCCTGAAATCCCCCAAAAGCCCGTATTCAGGGATTTGCTGACAGAGCACCCCTTCCTTCCTGGCTGAGGCAGCCAAGCCCCAGGGGAGGCAAGAGGGAAGGGAAAGTCTGGCAGTTTCCAACCCATTGAGAGGTAGCCACTACAAAGCATGTCACAGTGTCTGTGTCTCTCTATGCTTTCTCCCATCCAAGTCTTAACTGGACCTGGCCCTGCTTCGTTACCTTCTGCAATCAGACCCTGCAGGGTGGTATGGCTATAGATTTCTCTGTTCCTTTTTTCCTAAGCTTGGCCATGATGGATCTATAACTTACAATTGAGGTCCACCAAGGCTGAGATAGGGCTCAGTTGAGTTAGGATTAAAACTCAGATCTTCCAGCCGAGCCTAGTGGAATGAGCATGTTACTCCAGCCATTTGGAAGCTGAGATAGATGAATCAAAAGTTCAAGTCTATCCAGGGTAACTTAGCAAGACACTGTCTCAAACAGTAAGAACACCTGCCTAGAATCTCCCAGGGGCTGGGAGTGTGGCTCAGTGGTAGAGCACCTGCCTAGCATCCCCCAGCATATTTGGGACCTGGATTGAATTCACAGCACTACCAAAAATAATACACACACACACACACACATATACATACATACTTATATAAATCAAATCGTCTGAGCTTGAGCCACACAGGAGAAGAAAGTCCCCACAAACTGGTCTCTCCTTTCCTTGCCCTGTGAGCCATGCCTGTGATTGGCCATCAGTACTGAAATAGATTGGGTCAATGAACCTAAGGTTGTCAAGAGGGTGACAAGCAGAGTTTCTCTCCCCTCACTGTTACCCATGTCTTTGCCACTCAGGAGCTCGGTTCCCTGGTGTGGGTGTGCTCCCTGGAGTTCCCACTGGCACAGGAGTTAAGGCCAAGATTGCAGGTATGTAGGGCCAGCTGTGCTGGGGACTAGGGTGGAACACTCTGCCTGTCTGCATGCCCCTCAGGCCTGGGGTTTAGGAGGTAGGATTCTAAGCTTATTTGGGAACCTCTGTCGGGATAAGGAGGTACTTTTTAATGCCCCAGCCCTGCTTCTGCGGGCTAGGAAGGGCAGCATGCTTTTCAGAAAGCTGATAGAGTAAGCCTGGCCTAGTGGCATGGGCCTATAATCTGAAGCTACTCAGGAGGCTAAGGCAGAAAGTTTGAAAGTTCGAGGCCAACCTCGGTAGCTTAGTGGGCCACTGTTGCCAATTAAAAGTAAGAAGAAGGTTAATGGGTATGGCTTAATAGTAAAGCACTTGTCTAGAATCCCCCAGTGAGGGCCTGGGGTGTGGCTCAGTGGTAGAGCACCTGACTAGAATCCCCCAGTGAGGGGTGAGGGGCGTGGCTCAATGGTAGCTATCTTGTCCAGCATAAACAAAGGAAGGCAGAGCCAGTGCTCACTGCCCTACACACTTAGGGCTGGGCCTCATGGCAGCTCTTTGTCATTGCAGGTGGAGGTGGTGCTTTTGGTGGAATCCCAGGTGAGTTGAAACTCCCCTCCCACGGTGAGCAGATGGAAGAACACTCAGGGGCTAGACACCAGAAAACCTATCTGTAACTGCCCCATCTCCCTCACGTCTCTCGCCGCAAGGCTTGGTGAAGCATTTACCATACAACTATGAGGACCTAAGCTCAATCCCCACACCCACATTCAAAAAATAAAAGGAAAGAAGGAAGGAAGGAAGGAAGGAAGGAAGGAAGGAAGGAAGGAAGGAAGGAGGGAGGGAGGGAGGGAGGGAGGGAGGGAGGGAAGGAAGGAAGGAAGGAAAGGGAAGGGAAAGGAAAGGAAAAGAAAAGAAAGGAAAGAAAAAGCCAGGCTTCTACCCAGAGTTTCATCAGTCCCAGCCATGATCTCCTAACCCAGACATTCTCAACCTGTGAGCTGCAACCCTTTGGGGTCAAAAATGACTCTTTCACAGGGGTCATGTATCAGATATCCTGTATATCAGATATTTACATTACAATTAATAACACTGGCAAAACTGCAGTTATAAAGTTGCAATGACATGTTATGGTTGGGGGTCACCACAACATGAGGAACTGTACTAAAGGGTCACAGCGTTAGGAAGGTTGAGAGCCACTGTCCTAACCCAAACTCCATCAATGTGGATCCACAATGAACCCAGATACCCAGGAGTGCACTGATGTCTGCACACAAAAATATATGAGTGTGTCCCTTAGCTCCTAGAGTCAGTGGCTTATCACTGGGAGTGCCTCGCTGACCCACAACAGAGAGAGAGGGAGGCTCCCAAAGGCAGAACAATTCTGGAGGGCCATGGAAAATGAATTCATCCATCCAAACAGAGAGTAGACTTGCCGGCAGGGAGCCAAGAGGCCTGGGACTTTGGTTTACTGTCTTTGTTGTTGCAGGGGTCGGGCCCTTTGGGGGCCAGCAGCCTGGTGTCCCGCTGGGCTACCCCATCAAAGCACCGAAGCTGCCAGGTAAGCCGGAGTCAGGCTGAAGATGCTTGACTGGGCTGAGGGAGATGGCTCAGGGGTGAAGTACCTGCTGCCCGAGTTCAGGTCCCCGGAGCCCTCTGGAAGCTGAGTGTGGGAGTAACCCAGTACTCCAATGATAAGACAGGGCGAAGCGCAGACGGGAGACCCTCTAAGCACCCTCGGGCTGGCTAGCCTGGTGTACACAGCAGCAAACAGCAAGGAAAGCCTTCCTCAGATGAGTGGAAAGTGAAGACCAACACCCGCCATTATCTTCTGAACTCTTCTTGCACACAATGGTATCCATGCATACACACACACACACAAACACATAGACAGGTACACACACACAGTTGTATCTATGCATACACACACACACATACACAGACACAATGGTATCCATTCAGGCACACATATATGTACACACACACACACAAACACATACACATGTATATACATATGCAAACACTAATTAGTAATAATTATAGTAATAGGCATGGTTTGCTGAGCCTCCTGCTGGGAAATCAGCCTCAAGGGGACTTCACACAGGGGGAAGCATGACTACTTACAGGACTAGGAGATGGTTTACTTAGGAAGCTGTGTGCTGCACAAGTATAAGGACCTGGGTTCAATCCCCAGAGCCAGGAAAAGAGCCAGGCATCATAGGGTACACTCATCATCCCAATGCTGAAAAGGAGAATCCTTCAGGCTTGTGGGCAACCATTCTAGCCAGTCCCATGTCCTAGTGGGAGACAAGATGGGCAGCTCCTGAGAAATGACACCCAAAGTTGTCTTCTAGCCTTTGCATGTACATGTACACACACACACCTACACCTGCAGGCATATGCACACGCACATATAAAAGAATTACCACTATAGCCAGGCGTGTAATCCCAGCACTCTAGAGGCTGGAAGCAGGAGGACTGTGTAATTTCAAGGTCAGCCTAGGCCGCTGGTGGGGCATGCAGTGATTTGGAGGTCAGCCGGGGCTACAGAATGGGACCCTACCACAAAACAAGAACAAAACCAAGAGAAAATGACTAGAAAAGGGAAAGGAAAACCCACCAGGCACTGGAAAGACTCCTGTTGTCTCTAGCTAGCCACTCGGTTGCCACCCTGTCACCTCTACCACAGCCTCCAGTCTAGACAATGCCATACCCTCCGTGGGGCACAATCAAAGCACTTAGACCCTAGGGGCCCTGTTGGGACCTCAGTTTGGAGAGGAATGGATGTCCTCTCCCTGCCCTACCTGAGAGACTTTAATTAATCACTAGTGAGCCTCAGGAGGGTGCTGCAGCACCTGTGAGGGGGGCCTATAGCCCCACCTCTCTCCACCCAGCCATTACTCCTTCCTCCACCCATTCCTCACCATCTTTCCCGCCTTCATGCATCTACTCACCACTTCTTCCTTCCACCCACTTACCTCTCCATCCACCCCTCTCCTCCTGCATCATAGATTCATCCCTCCATCTCCCCGTATCCCCTGCTACCCCTCCCTCCCACCCCGTCCATCCACGCACCAGTCCTTCACTCCATCCATCCCTCCCCCTGTCCATAGGTGGCTACGGACTACCGTATACCAACGGGAAGCTGCCCTACGGTAAGTAACGCCCTCACAGATTTGTGGGGCTCTAACCCTCTCCAGATCTACGGGCCTCTATCATAGCCCTACCAGATAGACTGGGATGGGGGCGAGGCACCAGAAGAAGAATTCTTGAAGGACGAAGACTGACACTGGGGGCGTGGCTAGCATCTAGTAGTGTCCCTCTTGCTCATCACAGCACTTTAAGCAAGCCATTTTTTTTTCTTTTCTAAGCCTCAGTGTTTGTCTGTAAAATGGGATGTCATCCCTTCTGCATGCTTGTATCTGCATTCACTTTTGTTGGAGGTGACAGGGGAGACTCAGGACGAGTAGGACAAGGGAGGGCAGAGTGGCAAGGTCTATGTGAGTGACCAAGCA
This sequence comes from Meriones unguiculatus, assembly GCF_030254825.1. Classification (NCBI taxonomy): domain Eukaryota; kingdom Metazoa; phylum Chordata; class Mammalia; order Rodentia; family Muridae; genus Meriones; species Meriones unguiculatus. The sequence continues at coordinate 77,546,535 of NC_083352.1, forward strand.
CCTTTGTTACAGGTGTGGCTGGTGCAGGCGGCAAGGCCGGCTACCCTACGGGGACAGGTAAGAGCGGGGAAAACACCTGTTTCCAGCCAAAGGGACTATCCAAAACACAAAGCCACCTTGCGTGAAGGCTTTGGGCCACATGGATTCTTGTCTGGGGCTCTGGCCTCTCCTGGCTACGAAGCCTCCAGCTGTATTTGAGTGTCTGTGGGGCTGGGAGCGAGGGACTCTGGATATAGCAGGACACCAGCTCCATGTTCAGTGTCCCCTCACCCTCCTCTTCCAGGAGTTGGATCCCAGGCAGCGGCAGCAGCAGCTAAAGCAGCAAAGTACGGTGAGCACTCTGGGCCCCTCACCAGCCTCCAGGCCCCCCTCCTGCATCCTGTGATGGTTGGAAGAACAAGCCGGCGATTTCTGTGTCTGCTCCTTATTCCCCTTTTCAATAGACCCATAGATGTAGCTCTCCCTCCCCTTCCCTTTACCCCTCCATCTACCTGTCACCTATCCCTCCCCACCTCCCTCCCTCCCTCCTTCTGTCATACCCTACCCACCCATCATCCCCTCTATTCCTCAACTCTCTCCACCCTGCTTTATCCCTCCTTCTCTCTGTCCATCCCTCCACACTTCCCTCTTTCCCTATTCTGCCCTCCACTGATCCATTCATCCATCCATTCCTCCACCTCTCCCTTTCAGCATCCATCCTTCATTCACCCCTCTATCACACCGTCTCTCCATCCATCCCTTCATGCCTCCCTTCCCTATTCTCCCCTCACTGTGCCATCATCATCCCTCCTTCAGTCCATCCATTCAGCCTTTCTTCTCTTCCTTCTTGCCTCCATCCATCTCCTATCCATCCATCTACCCTCCCTATCTTCCCCTCACACTATCCCTTTCCTAACTACACTTACCCACATGCATCCCTCCAGCCAGCCATCTTAGCCATTCACCGCCCTCCTCCACCCACTTCTCTATCTCTGCCTCCTTCTATCCCTTCCCATTCTTCCTCCATCCCTACACCTTTCCTTCCCTTTCTGTATCACCCCTTTCTCCACCCACCTATCCCAGGGAATATGAGAACAGCCCTGAGAGCCATTATTTCTCCATGGGGAAAATGAGAGAAGCTTCTTGGAGAAAGTGACCTCAGCATACAGGTGGTGGTTGCCCTGTGGGTCAGACAGAAAGAACAGTGAGTGGGAGGTGGTGACAGGAAGATTGGAAGTTGGCGGCCATCTTTTGTTACAAGTTTGAGGCTAGCCTGGGCTACATGAGACCCTGTCTCAAAACAAAAACAAAAGAGGAAGGAGGCACCCAATCATAAAGGATGCGTGCCATGGTGATTGGAGAAAGAAATATAGACAGTATCTATATAAGCCTTTTTTAATGTTAGGCATCCACTTCACATGTACTACAAAAAAGAAAAAAAGTAACCCCTCCTCAAGCCTGCAGTCCCTAGCCATGGACAGGGCGTGCTGAGGGTGTGCTGTGGTACTTCCATGTCCTTACAGTGGACAGAGCGGGCATCTTCTCCCCACTCGCATGGAAGTCAGCTCGCTAGGGCCAAAGTTCTCTCTTCTGCCCCCAACCCAGGAGGCCTTCTTACTTCCAGGTCAGGAAGCGCAGAAGCCCCTGCCAGCTCAGAGGGCAGACGTTCTAGGAGCTGGTCCTGCCCTGTGGAGGCCCCAGGCTTTTCTCCAGGCAGAGGCCCCTTTGGCAGACTGATATTGATGGGAGTAGCTGCAATATGGGAACTGGAGAGCCTGGAAAGAGGGGCTGCCAGAGCTGGGCAGCCAGACGCTTGGACTGTGAACTTGGCTGAGTCTTCGGAACACAGGGAAAGGAAGCCTTCAGCATTCCTTCGGGGGCCTCTGGCCCAGGGCACGGAGCTTGTGGTTTCTCAGTATGCAGCAGTGATTAGAAAGGGATTTGTCTGTGAACACCGGACTCCCTTAATGAGAGTGTCGGAATGCACACTTTGGGGGCAAACCCAGGAACTGGGGGAGGAACCTTCCAAGACAAGCCCCACTGAGATGCTGAGGTTTATTCCTAGGTAAGACGAGAGTGGGTAAAAAGCCAGCATCCCACCAGGAGGTGAGGCAACAGGACTGGGAATTCAAGGCCCAGCCTGAGATAACTAGCTGAGCCTCTATCTCACAAAGCAGCAGGCGGGAAGGGGCCTAGGGATATAGCTCCGTTGGTACAGTGCTAGCTAGCTACAGCATGAGGACATGAGTCCTATGTGTCCACATAAAAACAGACATGTGTGGTGTGTAATCACAGTGCTGGAGTGGTGGAGACGGGGGTACTGGGACTCACTGGCCAGCCAGACTACCTAGGCACACAGTCCAGGTAAGAGCGAGAGAGGCAGCCTCAGAGATTCAAGATAGGGATTCAAGATGGCTCGCTTTGCATGCATGAGGACTGGAGTTCAGGGCTCGGAAACCCACATAAATACCAGATGTAAGGGTCCACATGTAATTCCAGCCTTGGGTGGCACAGATGGGGAATTCCTTAGGGTCAGGGAGGTTAGTAAGGCTGGCCTCGATGAATAAGGTGAAAGAACATCTTGTGACATCAACCCTGGGCCTCCACATGTGTGAGCACCCATATGCATGTGCTCTCATGTGCATGGAAAACCATGCACATATACACACATGTACATACATGTAAGAAAGGGGGAAACAAAGTTCTGGACAAAGGTTAACCTCTGGCCTTGACACACATGTACATATGCAAGTATACTCACACACACACGCACACACACACTTATGCTAGCACCCCTGGAGCTTTTCTTCAGAAGAAGTGCTAGGGAGTCACGTGGTGCCACCCCTGTCCCAGCAGGTGCTGGAGGAGCTGGAGTCCTCCCTGGTGTTGGAGGGGCTGGCATTCCTGGTGGTGCTGGTGCAATTCCTGGGATTGGAGGCATTGCAGGTACTGCTTCCCTGAGCTGGAGGGTGGAGGTGTCCTGGTGGGGCCCAAGGGCAGCACCTCACCCTCCGTGCCTGTCTCTCCAGGTGCTGGGACTCCTGCAGCAGCTGCTGCTGCCAAGGCTGCCGCCAAGGCTGCTAAGTATGGTGAGTGTCCCCCAGAAGCAGAAGGCCTGGGCCTCTGCCTGAATGCTGGAGATCCACGAGGAGGGACAGACTTTACCTCTGTTCACCTAGCACAGTGGTTCTCAACCTGTGTGTTGCAACCCCTGTGGGGCCAAACCACTTTTCACAGGGGTCACCTAAGACCATCAGAAAACACAGAGATTTACAGTTTAGAGCTTATAAATCATAACAGTAGCAAAATCACAGTTATGAAGTAGCATTGAAAATAATTTAGTGGTTGGGAATCATCACAACATGAGGAACAGCTTTAAAGAGTCCCAGCATTAGGAAGGTTGAGAACCACTGATCTAGGGACCCCTCTGACCTTCCCCCCATCCTGGTCACTCTATCTGGAAGGTAGCTCCTATTCTGTACAGACTTTGCAGGGGAAGGGATGCTGCCATCTAGCACCTGCCTAGAATCCCCCAGTGAGGGGTTGGGGTGTGGCTCAGTGGAAGAGCACCTGCCTAGAATCCCCCAGTGAGGGGCTGGGGTGTGGCTCAGTGGAAGAGCACCTGCCTAGAATCCGCCAGTGGGGGCTGGGGTGTGGCTCAGTGGCAGAGTGGTAGCATGTGCAAAATCTTGGTTTCAATTCCCAGTACTGCAAATTAAAACATGATTTTATAAAACCATACAAACGAATAAACAAAAGAAAATCCATAGCCTAGGGGCCCACAGCAGACATTTTGATTTTGCTTTAGAACTGATCATGCTCTTCTCAGCTACATACATCCAAACTAGAGGTCTCTTTGGGCTCTGTCTTAGTTCATCCCCTGTTCCCTGGTGAGTTGGATGCTTGCAGAGAAATCACCAGCACATCCGAATGTGATCCTGCACTTAAGGCAGATTGTGGTCCCCAAAGCTGACCTGTACATCTGCGCTGGGAGGCCTGCAGAAGCCCCACAAGGCTGAGTTCAGATCCTCTTTCCATCTGCAGGAGCTGTGCCTGGTGGGCCCGGAGTTAGGGTCCCAGGTGCTGGAATCCCAGGTGTTGGGGTCCCAGGTGTTGGTGGTATTCCAGGTGTTGGGGGCATCCCAGGTGTTGGGGGCATCCCAGGTGTTGGAGGCCCTGGTATCGGAGTTCCAGGCATTGCGGGTGGACCAGGTGAGTTGGGCTTTGCGTGCGTGTGTGTGTGTGTGTGTGTGTGTGTGTATGTGTAAGCAATAGAGACTATTGCCAAGACTTTGGGTGCTCCCTAAAACCTCATTCATGTGTATATGCTCTTGGCCAAACCTAATGCCCTCCCTTTTTTCCACCCTTTATCCCGGGTTTCACCCCTAACACTAGATAAGAGAGAAAGAAGGAGAGAGGAGAGAGATCCCTGAATCTAATTTTCTTCCCAGCCATCCCTCCCAGTCCTCAGACCAGCCTTCAAACATTTCTCTCGAAAGCTTCTCCCTCAGTTCCCCAGCAGTTCCTTCCCCATTCTTCCCGATTCTAGCAGCTCCGAACTACAGCGACTGTTTTAGCAGTCTGCTCAGCTGAGCTTCTGCTGGCTCAGCTGGCTCCTAACCGTCTCTTCTGCCCCAGCTGCCTTCCCTTCTCTACTCTATCTCCCTTTCTTAGCCTCTTCAGGCTTTTCTTACAGCCTCTCCTTGTTCCCAGAAATCCAAGAAGCAATCAACACTGAAGGTCATAGGGTCAAGCAGTTCTAATGACTAAGAATTATTTTTTCATCTTTTTGAGACAGGGTTTCTCTGTGTAGCCTTGGCTGTCCTGGACTCACTTTGTAGACCAGGCTGGCCTCGAACTCACAGAGATCGCCTGCATCTGCCTCCTTGAGTGCTGGGATTACAGGCATGTGCCACCGAGAAGGCTTGGCTAAGAATTCTCGAAGGGCCAGTTGATCAGCAACCGCAGATCCTTGAAAGGGCCAGGCACACAGAGAAACCACACTCCATCCACCCCTTAGCCCAGCGGGCACTCAGTAAATGGTAGATGGATGGGTAGGTGTGTAGACTAGTAAATGTCAAGACACAGAGGTAGGATAAGCAGTTAAGCTGATAAATGAAGGGTAAACAGAGCTGAATAGATGGAAGAACGGGTGCATCCACAGGCAGATAGATGGTGGGAGGGGCTAAGAGTAGTTGGGAAGATGAATCAGTGAATGAAAAAAACAGATGGACATGCAGGTAGGAAGTGCATCAGTGGTGAGAAGGATGCATGCATGCATGCATGGGTTCATGGATACATGAACAAGTGGGTAGCGAAAGTGATGGATAGACAGATAAGCAGGCTGAGAGACAAGCTGATGGATAGATGGGCAGGTGGGTGGGTAAGCTTTTGCTAGACGGTCATGGGGTGGGTGAGCTGGTGAACAGATGGGCAGGTGAGTGGGTAAGCTGATGACCGGTGGGTGGATGACTAAATGATTGACAGATGGGTTTCTATCCATTCATTCCTCCACTCCTCCACCTCTCCATACACCCATGCATACATTCATTCATCCACTTACCTATCTGTCCACCAATCTACAAATGGACAGAGAGCTAATGAGTGGGTGGGTAGACTGAGCTCTAATGCCAGACAGCAAATGGATGGCGAGAGAGACAGGATGGAGGATGAATGGATGGATGAACAAATATCACAGCTCTATGGGTAATTTTTAAAAAAAGGAACAGACAGGGAGACAGAGGGGTGTACACTGGCCATCTTTCCTCCGTTCTCTCCTGAGCATTTTGTACCCTTGATTTCTCCAGGGGCTGTGTCACCAGCTGCAGCTGCTAAAGCAGCGGCCAAAGCTGCCAAATACGGTGAGTGCCCTGACCACCCTCTTCTGGCTTCCACTTGCCAGCATGGAAAGCCCTTCACCCTAATGCTCAAGGGAGAGTGACTCGCCCAGGGAGAGCCCAGGCAGAGCTTCTTGGACCACCGGATCCCCGGATAGTGTCTCTCCAAGTGTGTCCCGCCATGAAGCCATGTTGCTGAGTGGTGGGACCATCCAAGGATGGCAGCCCAGTCTAGAGAGTATCCCTACTCGAAGGACAGAAATCCGGTTAGAGTAAGCACACTCACTTCTCTATAACAAGAGGATGCTCCCCCCAAATACCCGGAAAGAAAACCAGGGAAGACTCAAGTTTCATAGAGGAGACTAGTCAAGGACCCTAGGAATCCCAGTTTCCCATCCTCAAGGACCAACATCCTTCTCCTAGCCAATGAGTTTGCTCAGCTCACCGGAGTCTCTCTTCACTGGATTCTCTCTCCTCCACAGGAGCCAGAGGTGGAGTTGGCATTCCAACATATGGCGTTGGTGCTGGGGGCTTTCCTGGCTATGGAGTTGGGGCTGGAGCTGGACTTGGAGCCGGACTTGGAGCTGGACTCGGAGGTATCCTTCCCTGGGAGCTTTGGTTCCATTTCTGGGAAGCTGGGGATGAAGAAGTGGGGGTTTCAAGTCATGAAGGGAGTTGGAGAGTGGATGTGGGCTTTAGTGCAGCAGGGAAGAGAGAAGCAATCTTTGTAGCATTTAGGAGCAGGGAAAGCTGTGATCCTTGCTCAGCAGCAATCCAGCAAAAGACCACCCATCCATCCATTTCTCCATCTATCTATTGATCCATCCATTAATATACTGTCCATACATCTATCCAACCATCTATCAATCTATTATCCATCCATTCTTTTATTTATCCACCCAACTACCCATTAATCTATTGCCTAATTATCCATTTATCCATTCACCTCGACACCTCATTTATCCAGACATCCATGTATCATCCATCTCCTATCCATCTACATATCTACCCATAGATAGATAGATAGATAGATAGATAGATAGATAGATAGATAAATAGATGCATACATCTATCTAGCCATCTGTGTATCCATCTGTTTATCTATCCATCTGTATATCCATCCATTTACCTATCTGTCCATCACCCAACTTTCCCACTCCTTCACCCATCTTTCTAACCACTTACCTACCCCTCTGTCTGCCTGACCCCCGTCTCCACCTTCCATTCTATTGACTCTTCTATCCCTGTACCCACCTGTGCTTCTCTTCTTCTTGCAGGTGCAAGCCAAGCGGCGGCGGCTGCCGCTGCCAAAGCTGCCAAATATGGTGAGTGACTTTGCCCTGTCTAATGTCCGTCTCTCTGTGGAGCCTATACTCTGAGCAAGGGCAGAGCAGCCTCACACTGGGCTTCCAGGGGAAAGATGCAAATCCACAGTCCCCATCCGTCTTCTAAGCCTCCTCAACTCTTCCACCATTTCCACTTGCTGTTAAGATTATTGGTACCTCTTTACCAGCTCACTCCAAAAGAGTGAGCTGAAGATGCTTGACAATCCTGTGTCCCGCCTCCCCCTCCTCTTATCCATACACACATACATATATACATGTAGGTGAGTGAGTGGTGGAAGAGAAACGGATGGATGGATGAGGTGAGCACTTCGGTTCATTCTCTCTTCCAGGTGCTGGAGGAGCTGGGGCCCTGGGAGGCCTTGTGCCAGGTGCAGTGCCAGGTGCAGTGCCAGGAGCAATACCAGGTGTGCCAGGCACAGGTGGAGTGCCAGGTGAGCTGTGTTCCCATGCTGAGATGGGTTTGCATTGTCTCATACAAGAGGCTCGGGGCTTGGCATTTCACAGAGAGGAAAACTGACCCCAGAGCCGAGTGGGGGAAGTCGGGACAGTTTTCCCTAAGGTAGAAAGTGGGGAGGAGCCTCTGTAGGAACCTGGTTGCTGACCCTGGAAAGCCTCTCCCTGGCAAGGGAGACACCACAGCCATGATCTGTGTGTGTGGGAGACAGCCATGATCTGCCTTTTACTCTGGGACATTTCTAGCTCCTTACCAACAGAAGACTCAGGTGTCACGGCCTTTCTCATCCACCAAGCAGAGATCAAAGGGAGATGATTAAAAGACCATGGCATTCAAAGACAGCCTTCTTAGTTGTTGCTTTTCCAATTTCTCTTCTGCATAATCCCCCACCCCCCAGGATAAAACTGCCCTCCTGTATGCTTTTCAGAAAGGAGCTAGGGCTGGAAGTGTGGCTGAGTGGTAGAGTGCTCGCTGGACATACAAAAGAGTCTGGATTCATTCCTGGTATTGCAAAGAAAGAAGGGGGCTCTCAGTGGGGAAAGGCACTTGCAGCCAAGCCCACAACCTGAGTTTGAATCCTGAAACCCCACATGTTGGAATGACAGAGATAACTCCCACAAGTTATCTTCTGGCACCTGTATGTGTGCTGGGGGACATGCGAGCATGCATGCATGCACACAGAAAAACAAATAAATGTGAGTTTTAAAAAGAGAAAGAGAGGAGCTGGAGAGATGGCTCAGAGGTTAAGAGCACTGTCTGTTCTTCCAGAGGTCCTGAGTTCGATTCCCAGCATCCACATGGTGGTTCACAACCATCTATACTGGAATCTGATGCCCTCTTCTGTCATGCAAATGATCTACAGATAGAGCACACTTATATGCAAAATAAGTAAATAAAAAATTTTAAAAAAAGAGAGAAAGAGAGAGGTGCTTGGGAGATGGTGCAGAGAGATGAGCATCTGCATTGCAACAAGTTTAAGGAGCCGAGGCTGAACCCCCAGAACCCACATAAAGCTAGTGAACATGGCAGCCAGCCTGTTCTCTTGGGATACAAGAGGTACATCCAGGAAATACCCAGAATAAGCTAACTATCTAGAAAAGCTAAAACAGCAAGGTCTGGGTTCAAGGAGAGACCCTGCTTCAAAATACAATGTGGAACCAGAAAGAAGATAAGGATGTGTAATTCCTGTACTCATGTATAGAAAAGAAAAAATAAAAATAAAAAACCTCTCAGAAATCAAATTTCCAAAACAGATATGTATATTCAATACTTAGTTAAATCCTCAACAAAACATGTGTGACTATATATAAATGTGTTTAAAGAAAAAAAAAAAAAAAAGCCAGGCAGTGGTGGGCGTACCTTTAATCCTAGCACTCTGGAGGCAGAGGTAGGCAGATCTCTGAGTTTGAGGCCGACCTGGTCTACAGAGAGAGTTCTAGGACAGAGAAACCCTGTTTTGATGAAGAAGAAAAAAAGATGAGGAAGGGCTCATTTTCTATGATAGCTTGGGATACGGATGCTACTAGAATTTTCTTTTTTTTTTTTTTTTAACTTAAGAGCATTCTAAGTAAATGCTGAAATCCCATGGATTCAGAGCTGCCTCTCAGCTCTTTGCTGGAGTCCAAGGAAAGCAGGTCCGTGTCCTGGTGCCCTGCATGGGGCGTCAGCAACACTATGCCTGGAGCCCAGGCCACCCACCTCAGCACCCCTCCCTGTCTCCAGGGTGGGATATGCTTGGGCAGACTCTGGAAGTGGTGAGTAAGAACAAGGAGGAGTATTGAGGGTCACCTGTGATCTCTTTATCTAAATAGGAGCAGGTACCCCTGCCGCCGCCGCCGCCGCCAAAGCAGCTGCCAAAGCAGCCCAGTATGGTAAGCTATCCCCATCTGTACCTGACCGTTGACCCCAGACCATAGCCTTCTCACATCTGCTTCTGGGGAGCTAAGGGCGACCTTGAACTCCTGTTCCTCCTGCCTCCACTTCTCACCTCCCGGGATTTCAGGCATGCAACACCATGCTTTGTTCTGCAGGGCTGGGGGGATAGAACCCAGGACTTCCTGTGTGCTAGGTGAGCGCTCTACATCTAAGCCACATCCCTGAATAGGATGTTCTCATAGATTTTAGCTCGCTTGCTCCCCCTTAGCAGTGTGGGTCTGACAACCCCTCCATGTCCTTGCCCCATTCTGCTTCCGAAAGCTCCTGGTTCCCCAAGTCCAACTAGGGCTGGTCCTCTTCTGAATCTCAAGATAGAGTCCAGCCTAATCCCCCGAGAGGTGCTGCATTCCTCTTGCCTCCTCTTGGTAGATGTCAGGGTCACCCTCAGTAGCCCCGGGAATGTATACATTTCCTAAATATGATTAACCCCAAATATGCTTAATGGTGGACGCTCCACTTATAGGAGCTCAGCTAGGGTCCAGTCATAGGCTGGGGGGTTGGTGAGACTTGGCCTTAACGGATTTGAAAGCTGATGGTACTGACTTGTGATCTCAGCTACTCAAGGAGCTAAGGCAAGGGCATTGGAAGTTCAAGGTCAGCCTGGGAAATTTAGTGAGACCAAAGAAAATGATGATGATGATGATGATGATGATGATGATGATGATGATGATGAAAAATCTGGAACTGATTCACCAACAGCAGTGGAACTTCCTGCCTAGAATCCCCCAGTAAAGGGCTGGGAATGTAGATCAGTGTTAGAACACTTGGCTAGCCTGTTCAAGGTCTCCCATTTATTCTCTAGTAGTGAAAAAGAAAAAAGTAAAAGACAACAAAAACCAAAACTGCTTGTACTCCATCATCCTCAAGTAAGCCTCCAATGTCTCCCTGTTCCTCAAAAGGTTACAACTAATAAATTTACATCTGACTCATTACATAGTAACAAAGAGATGCCCAGGAAGGGACAATATCTGCCCCAAGATCAAACAGCAAGTATCTGCGGGGCTAAGAAGAGAACCCACAGCTCCTGACTTGTAGCTGGGGCCTCTTTTCATCAGCTCCTACCCTCTTTTGGGGCCTTGATTATAGATAAGCTATTCCTTCTCTTATAGGTTTGGTCCCTGGTGTTGGTGGGGTTCCCGGTGGAGTTGGCCCTGGTGGCGTTACTGGTATTGGAGCTGGTCCTGGTACTGGCATTGTACCTGGTGGTATTGGAGGTGAGTTACTGTGGATGAGTGGGTCTGGGGGTTCCCTGGAGCCTCCATGGATGCCATCTTGAAGGTCCTTCCTCTCTCTTCAGGAGCAGGGACGCCAGCTGCGGCCAAATCTGCTGCTAAGGCAGCCGCCAAAGCCCAGTACAGTGAGTGCCCCGTGACCCTTCTTCTCCTTCCCCCACCTACCTGGCCAGGACACACAGCCCCAGCCCAGCGACAGGAAGCAGCCTCTCAGATCTTACCATCTGTAGGTCCCCGTGGCTCCTAGCACAGGGCTCAGAAGTACACATCCAGCAAGAGGGAGACCTGGCTTCAAGTCTACATTCCCAAGATAGCTGAGTGACTTCCAGACTTCCTTTAGCTTCTGCATCAAGTGTGGGAGTCATGGCAAGACTGCACACAGAAAGTGTGAATTTAAGAGGGTGAGGGTGAGGATGTGGCTCTGGCGGTAGAGCGCTTGCGTAGCATGACGAAGCCCTGGCTTCCATCCCTAGCACTGCATAAACCAGGCATGGTGGCACATGCCTGTTAACCCCTCCCAGCACCTATGAGATAGAGGCAATAGGACCAGAAATTCAAGAGCACCTTTAGTTCAAGTCCAACCTGGGCTACATGAGAGGAAATTAAATAGATTCCTCCAAAAACTGGGTGGTAGTACATGCCTCTAATCCCCAGCACTCAGGAAGCAGAGGCAGGCAGATCTCTGTAAGTTCAATGCCAGCCTGGTCTATATATAGTTCCAGGCCAGCCAAGGCAACATAATGAGACCCTGTCTCAAAAACAAGGACTCTGGGGTGAGTCAACAGATGAGGATGAAGCGGGGGGGGGGGGGTATTTGCTGCTCTCTTGGGAGCCCCTTTCTGTGGGGCCTGGCTCAGCTCCTAAGGTAGGGCACCTCCACAGGGACAACATGCCCTCTAGTTCTAAGTATTTACTACTTTCCTCTCTGCAGGGGCTGCTGCCGGGCTTGGGGCCGGTGTCCCCGGATTTGGAGTTGGGGCCGGTGTCCCCGGATTTGGGGCTGGTGCTGGTGTCCCCGGATTTGGGGCTGGTGCTGGTGTCCCAGGATTTGGGGCTGGAGCAGGTAAGGAGAATTCTAGAAACTGGATAGAAAGTGTCCTCGTGATCAGAAAGCGAGAAGCCAGCTCCTCCCAGGATCCCTATCTAGCATCCGTTAGATTTCTCTAAGCAGGCAAAAGCAAATGGGCACCAGGTAGGATGGTACAGGCCTGTCATCTCAGCACTCAGGACACTGAGAAATGACACAAGTTCAAGGCCAGCCTTCCCTGTAGAGAGGCTTCAAGGCTGGCCTGTATAACTTTGTGAAATGCTATCTTATAGGTAGGTAGATAGATAGATAGATAGATAGATAGATAGATAGATAGATAGATAGATAAAGACAAATAGATAAACACAACAGGAACTAGTTCTGTAGCTCCATGGTTAGAGTGCCTACCTTCAATCCCCCTGTGAGGGGCTGAGGGTGTGGCTCAGTGAGAGAGTACCTGCCTACAATCCCCCTGTAAGGAGCTGAGGGTGTGGCTCAGTGAGAGAGTACCTGCCTAGAATTCCCCAGTAAGGGGCTGGAGTGTGGCTCAGTGAGAGAGCACCTGCCTAGAATACCCCAGTGAGGGGCTGGGGTGTGGCTCAGTGGTAGAGCACCTGCCTAGAATACCCTAGTGAGGGGCTGAGGTGTGGCTCAGTGGTAGAACATCTGCCAAGATCCCCCTGTGAGGGCTGGATGTGTAGCTCAGTGATGGAGCACCTGCCTAGCATGGCTGAAGTACTGGGTTCCATTTCCAGTACCAAGTAGAACAGGAACAAATCAGCTAATAGGTGAGGGGGAGGCTGGCCAAACACATAACTCCAGGATGTGATAATTTAGAGGGAGATGTAACAAGGCCTCAGACTGATCAAAAGAACCCACCCAACCCCACAGAAAGGAAGGCAGAAGTCTCTCCCTCCAGGCCAGTCCATTACCATTCCAAAGTGTCCTATGACCCTTAAGGAGGCCACGAGGAAGCCCAGCTCTTCATCATGTGGCTGCTGAGCCTTAGTGTGTGCCCAGCCTCAGGCAGGCTACACTGGGCCCGAGGTTGTAGGGACGGATGGAATGAAGCACAGGTTGGCCCTGAAGGATTTCTAGATAAGCAATGTCAGGATTAAATACTAGAACCCTGTATCTGCAAGGAGGACCTCCTGACTGGTCTGCCACCAGCCATTTTTTTTAAAGCTTCTGGGCTTTTAAAAAAAATGATCTAGGTGGAGGTAGCCAGGGTGGGCTTCCTGAAGGAGGCAGCAGAATCATGGGTACAGAGCTCAGCAGCCGATCTGTCTTTCCCTTTTTCCACAGTACCTGGAGCCCTGGCTGCATCAAAAGCTGCTAAATATGGTGAGTGCGGCACGCCGGCTGGTCCCCCTGTCACCCCACCAGCCTTGACAGTATAGGGCTGAGCCCTTGTTCTGAGGGACATCTGGATGACAGCTGTAGATAGACCTCACACCTGCCTATTCGCCCCTGTGCCAGTCAAAAACACCTGCTGCGCCTGGCACAGTGGCGCACACCTATTACTCCAGTTCCTGGAAAGTGCAGGCAGGAGGTCACCCCTGGCTGCATGGAGAGTTCAAAGCCAGCCTGGGATGTAGGATACACGGGGGCACCCACAACAACTGTACTGCCAAGCTCCACTCTGACCCTGGCAGTTCCCTTGGTGCCAAGGGAATGTTCCCGGTGTTGGTCCTGAGAGGCTGAGCAGCCTTAGCTTCGCTCTGCCCGTTGGCTGACGAGCTGGGGAGCTGGGGATATGCCTTGTGTAGGCATCCCCTCCTCCCTCCTTTCCTGTCAGCCTGACTTTGCCCAGCACCTGCCAGCCTGGAGGAAGACGTGGCAGAGCTGCCTGCCTTGCCACTTGGCACTCCAGCCAGACCTACACTGTCTGTGACCCCCACATTCCTGGCCTCCTGAAGAGCTAGGCGGGAGGGGGGCCTCTGCCAGGGATGCGCCAACTGGCTACAGTTTGTCTTCTTGAGGCCAGTTTCCACCTCGGAAAATCCCATTCCTCAGCTCCACACACACACACACACACAGCGTCCTCTCAGGTTCCCTGCTGGCTGCTCTTGGCCCTGCTCGACAGACATTGCCAGGGAAGCACACAGAGGGACTCCCTGGAAGAGCAGCCACTGGGTCACTTCCTGTCTGAACACAGCACTCTGTTTAACCCCTCCTCTGCCTCAAACTTCTCATCAGCAAAACTGGTGTGACTGCCGGCCATGGCGGATCACCCTGGTGAGGCCAGCATTTTGAAGGCTGAGGCAGGAGAATCTCAAGTACAAAGGCAGCAAGGCCTAAAAACTGAGAGCCCGTCTCAGAAAAACCAACAAACAGATAAGCACCTGCCTAGAATGCTCTAGCATAGGGCTTGCAAGCATGGCTCAGCGGGAGAGGGCTTACCTAGACTCCTCCCGTGAGGGCCTGGGGTGTGCTTCAGTGGTAGAGGGCTTGCTAGAATCCCGCTGGCCTAGGTTGCATTCCTGCCTTATGCCCCTAGGGCATGAGCACATCTTTCAGAAACAGGAAACTGAAGGCAAGCATGTTGGCACAGGCCTGTCATCCAGCAGTCAGGAAGCTGAAATGGGACTAACAAGATCATGAGTTCAAGGCCAGTCTTAGCAACTTAGTGAGACTGTCTCACTAGGTAAAAAAAGAAAAAGAAAAGAATAAAGTAGCCGGGCAGTAGTGGCACACGCCTTTAATCCCAGAGTTCAGGGTGCAGAGGCAGGCGGATCTATAAATTCCCGAGCAAGCTCCAGGACAGCCAGGGCTACACAGAGACACCCTGTCTTGGAAAACCAAAATTTTTAAAAAGCCAAAAGAAAAAAGCTTGAGGCATCGTAGCAGATACCTATAAACCTTAGTACTTGGGAGGTGGAAGCAGGAGGATCAAGAGTTCAAAGTTATCCTCAGCTACGCAGAAAGCCCAAAGCATACCTGAGCTATAAGTGATCTGGTCTTAAAACAACAAACAAAAACATGAGCACTGTCCCTTGGTCCTGTCTCCCCAGGAGCAGCAGGAGCTGGTGGCCTTGGTGGCCTTGGAGGGCCTGGAGGTCTGGGTGGGGCTGGTGTTCCAGGAGGAGTAGCAGGTATGTTTTTGCTGTCCCAACAATGAGCTGGCTGAGGGTGGAGACTGGGCCCCCAATCAGTCCCTTTGTGAGTCCCTCCTGTTCCCAGGAGCTGCACCTGCTGCTGCCGCTGCCAAAGCTGCTGCCAAGGCTGCCCAGTATGGTAAGCTACAAGTCAACCTCCCTGGCCGATTCCTGAGCCCCTGGGCCCAGCCATTTCCTAGCCATTGGGTACCTCAGGAGTGACCTGGGAGTTCAGGAGCCCTCACCAACAGGCTCTAATTATAATCCCCTGAGCAGTGTGTGTAATGCCTGGGTCTCCCCTCAGGCCTTGGTGGACCCGGCGGACTGGGAGCCGGCGGACTGGGGGCTGGCGGACTGGGGGCCGGTGGACTGGGGGCCGGCGGGGCCATCCCTGGCGCTGCAGGCCTTGGAGGTAAGGAGTGAGTGAGTGAGGTATGTAAGAGGGAGAAAGAGACATCCTGAAGCCAGGTATGATGGCAAACACCTGTCATCACAGCATGCAGGAGGCTAAGGCATGAAGTTCATGGGTTGGAGGCTAACCTAGATAACACAGTGAGTTCAAGGTCAGCCTAGGCTATATTAGACCCTGTCTGAAAGCAAAAGGGTAGAAGCTTAAGCAGACAGGATCTGGGACTGCCCATTGACATAGGGGTACCAAGACCTATCTCCCCCGCTCTCTTCCAACCCACCAACTACTACAGGTGAGGGCTCATTAGCATAATGATGGTCAGACCCACTTCTCAGACAAGAAAACTCAAAGACTGGAGAAGAAATACTTCCCTAAAGTCTCTACCATCATGGTGGATGCGTGCTTCTCTCTCTCCTCTCTCTGCCATTGTTGTCTCCTTACCTAAACTAGCCTGTAAGCTGTGCTACCCAAAACTAGACATATACTAGCACCTTAATATAAAGTAATGGAGGTGTAGAAAGATGGCTCAGTGGTAGAGCATCTGCCTAGAATCCCCCAGTGAGGGGCTGTAAGCATTGCTAAATGGCAGAACACTTGCATAGCATGCATAAAACCCTGGATTCCATCTCTAGCAATGCACACACACACATACACACAAAGGCTATTAAAAAGATGGATGTGTGGAAAGGAGGGATGATAAAATGGTGGGACATGGGAGGACAAGTCAGGGGCAGATGCTGATGTATGGATCAGCTAAGAGAGCCAGAGCTGGGGGAAAGAGGTGCCTTTCCTGAGCCCTCCTGTGCTTCCTCTAGGTGTGTCCCCAGCTGCGGCTGCTAAAGCAGCCAAATATGGTGAGTTTCCCCCATGGCCTCCCCCTCCCCAGCACATCGCATACCCACATCATCATCACGCACCCTGCCCAGCAAGGGGTACCCCTGAAGATCTTGTCCAAAATGTCAGCAGCACCACACTCGTGTCTCCCCTGACACCCCTGTGTCCTCTCCTCAGGTGCTGCTGGCCTCGGAGGTGTCCTAGGAGCCAGGCCATTCCCAGGTGGAGGTATGGCCGCCCCTGGTGGTATTCTCAGATCTTCCTGGCTCTGGGGGACAGGCAACAGGGTTCTGGACCATATATTCACAGGAGGGCTCAAGGCTGGAGACAACTATGGGAGAGGGAGTGCCCTCCCTGTGGGTTGAGGATAGTGCTAAAGCTCAGAGAAAAAGCCACAAGGCACTACATATGAGATGGAGACAAGATTAATTTAGAAAGTGGCTTCAAGGCTGGGCAAATGGCTCAGTTAGTAAAGCATGCAAGCATGAAGACCTGAGTTCAATCCCCCGGCATGCATGTAAGACTTGCAGGCTGGAGAGAAGGTGACTAGGGAATCCCTGGGGCTTGCTGGCCCAGGTAGTTTTTTGCCAAAATGATGAACAAAAAGTTTATTGAGAGACTCTACCTCAAAATGAAAGGTAGAGCTTACACATATGCACACACACACACACACACACACACACACCACACCTTCAGTCAGTTAAGGCAATGGGACAGTGGAAAGCAGCTGGTTCCAGATGTCAAGGCCAGGTGACAAGAGCAGAACATGGCCTGTCACCATGCATCACCAACCCTACATCTCTCCTGCAGGAGTGGCAGCAAGACCTGGCTTTGGACTCTCTCCTATTTACCCAGGTATGCCCAAGTATCCTGCCCTGGGGCCCTGTTCTGGACTCTGCCGGACCCTTCCCTCTCCTCCACTCCATTTGCTCAGAAGAGCTGAGCTGATGCTGCAGCAGACCCCAAGGGGAATCCAGACCCCGGTGTAACATAAGCACCTTTATAAGGACAAAGGACACCACACCTGCGTGTCTAAAGCATCTTTCGAATTTCTCAGGGTCCCTGTGGGTCAAATAGCTTCCCTGCCATACTTCTCCTGAGGTAAACTGAGATTCAGAGACCAACATGCACTGTTCCAAGGTCACACAGTGAGCAGAGACAGTCAAGGACTCCTGCTACCCAAGCCCAGGACTTAACCCTTATATCACATGTCCTTCAATCAGGGAGGGCGTGGTGGGATCCCAGAACTGGCACCCTGACACCTCTTCTTCTTACTTCATAGGTGGTGGTGCTGGGGGCCTGGGAGTTGGTGGTGAGTCTGCAGTAAAGAAACATCCCATAAACTAGTGTTGTTGGTAGAAGGAATCTTAGCACTGGTGGAGTAGGATGGGGGTGGGGGCTGAAACAGGAGGATCAAAGTTTAAGACTACCCTAAGCTACCGAGAGAGCTCTAGACAACTTGGTCGACTTAGCAAAACTCTGTCTCAGGGTTTTTTAATGAACATTTTTAAAGGGCTGATGGTATAACTCAGTAGTAGGGCAATTACTTAGAATTCCCCAGTAAGTAGCATGAGTCAGTGGTAGGTCACCTGTCTAGAATCCCCCAGTCAGTGGCTGGGGGCGTTCATGGCTCAGCAGTAAATCTCTTCCTTATACTCCTCCAGTGATAGGTTTAAGGGCATGGCTCAGTGGTAAAGCAACTGCCTAGAATCCCCCCAGTGAGGGGCTGGGGTGTGGCTCAGTGGTAGAGCACCTGCCTAGAATCCCCCAGTGAGGGGCTGGGGTGTGGCTCAGTGGTAGAGCCCCTGCCTAGAATCCCCAGTGAGAAGATGGGAGTGTGGCTCAGTAGTAGAATTCTTGTCTAGAATACACTAGGTTCCATCCCCAGTACA
This sequence comes from Meriones unguiculatus, assembly GCF_030254825.1. Lineage (NCBI taxonomy): Eukaryota > Metazoa > Chordata > Mammalia > Rodentia > Muridae > Meriones > Meriones unguiculatus. Next base: position 77,564,578 of record NC_083352.1, read on the forward strand.
ACAGAGTTTGGCTCTGGGGAGAAGGGTGTGGCTAGACCAAAGGTAGGTGGGCTGACTGGCAGGGAGGTTTGGGGAGCCTACTAAAACAGGGCAGAGCTGGCACAAGGTAAGATGATGGTGGAGGTAGAGCAGCCCAGGATCCTCCTCGTCTCATCCTCTGCCGCCACCCCCCCCCCGACAGGAAAACCCCCAAAGCCCTATGGAGGAGCCCTGGGAGCCCTGGGATACCAAGGTAAGCAGAGACTCCTTCCTTAGGGAAGGAAGAAACTGGTCAGGGTGTAGGTGTACCAGGCCGGGAACGCACCTACGATGCAGACATTCAGAGCTGGGAGCAAGCATAGGACCCTCTATGCTCACCCTCAGTGAGGCTGGACATTCTTACCCATGTCCCTTGGCTGTTGCCCACCGTCACATCAAGAGAAGCCTGGGGGGGGGAGGGGGCAGGGGCGAGAAGCCTGGGACTTGAACAGTGACGAAGAATGAGTGGGAAGGTCTTCCAGGACAGACCACCAGGTGGTGCTAACAGGCCATATCTAGCAGAAATTGGATGAGGGCTACACCAGCTTGTGCTACCTTCCTGTCCCAGGCTATCTACCCCCAGGTTTGCTAAACGGGTCTTTCCAGAAAGCTAGAGGCCAGCCTGGACTCCATAAGGAGACAATGTCAACAACCCCACCACCATGCCAGGGGTTGGGAGGGAGAGACACAGAGAGAGAGCTGAGGATATAGCTCTGTTGACAGAACGCTTGCCCGGCATACACCAAGCCTTGGGTTGCATCCCCAGCACAGCATAAAACCACTCAAGGTGGTGCATGCTGAAATCTCAGGTCTTGGGAGGTTAGATCCACATAAGGACCAGGAGTTCAAGACCACCCACAGCTATGAACTGAGTTCATCAACAACTTGAGCTACATGAGATATTGTCTCAGAAAAGGAGGGGTGAAGGAAGGATGGAAGGAAGGAAGGAAGGACTGACTGACTAGCTTCTCTTAGAACCTCCAAGCCTGGGATGGAAACAAACAGAGCTTACAGAAACTTGAAGAGCAGCCTAGAGGAACCAAGCTGATCACAGCTGTTTATAAACCCTTCCAATGCAGGTGGGGGCTGCTTCGGGAAATCCTGTGGCCGGAAGAGAAAGTGATCTTCTGGGGACCCCTGACTAGCGACCTCATCAACGTTGGTGCTACTGCTTGGTGGAGAATGTAAACCTTCTATGACCACCCCCACTCTATCCCCCGACCCCCACCTGGGAGGGGACAACAGGCCAGTGGCCTTGGAAACCCACAGGACAAGGAACTCAGACGGCAGCGGCCACGTACCCCTAACCAGAAACTTCTCCCCTACATCAGAGACCAGGGCGGGTGTCCCATCTCTTCCCACCCAGGAGCTTCCCACACAGTCTCCATCTCCAAGGGAAATTGGTGCTACACGTTGGTGCTTCTTCTTCGTGGGGGAGGGAGGAGGGAAGGGAATCCCAGGATACCCCCCTTACCTGAAGCCCCTCTATTAAGGGGGACACCTTTGCCGGGCAGTCCCACCTCCCCCTGCCCACCAGGAGCCATCCTGGCTGCATCCTATTGGTACCCAAGTACCGGAAGCCTTGACGCTGGATTTGATGACATGATCCCTCTGTCTTTGGTCCCCTTGGCCCTGTCCCCTCTACCAATAGCTATTTCCCACACCTGGGACACCGTGGAGTCAGATGGCTGACCACACTGGGAATAGCCCCCTTGTTCTTGTGGAGGTCACCTGCCTACCTACCCATCCATTCATCAGTCCATGCATCCATCCGTCCTGACTGCCTCGTGTCACGACCTGGCTGGGCACACCTATCAACCCGGTTCACCTGTCATGGCAGCCTGTACCCTGTTTCTGCCCCTGCCACACACTCCTAACGCTGGCCTGGGGGCAGGGGTCGTGCGGGCCGGGCAGGACCATCCCCACATGCAGTACTGTATCCTGTCCCTTCCTGGAGCCACTCTACCGAGAGCATGCCCCGCCTCCCCACCTCTTTGTGTTTCGCTGTGATAGATCAATAAATATTTTATTTTTTGTCCTGGATATTTGGGGATGATGTTTGATTGTTGGTGTCCTCTTTGGGTTTTATTTTTTGTGGTTAATTGGGGAAGAAAAAAACCTTTTCTAATCTGGGGAGCTGTATCTACAGGAGAAAATTCATTTTAATCACTTTGATATAACTCTGGATGAAACACACATTAAAAAGAACAATGAAAACAAAATAAGAAAAGAGAATTAACTGCTTTAGAAAAGACTAATAAATGAAAACCTTTTAAAGGAAATTGTCTTGGGTTTCTTTGTGGTTGTGTCTATCGGTGCGTGTTCAAGTATGCACATGGGTGTGTAGAAATCAGAGGACAACCTTGAGCATTACCCCTCAGATGCTGTCCACCTTTCTTTTAAGACATAGTCTCTCCGTAGCCTGGAGCTCACCAGGCAGGCTGGCCTGGTTTGACAGGGACCTCACGGTTCTGCCTATGTCTGCCTCTCCCCCCAAGAGTAGCAATTATAAGCACTCAGCACCAAGCCCTGCTTTTTTTGCTTTGTACATGGGTTCTGGGGATTGAACTCAAATAATCATACTTGCACACACAGCAACCATTCTATAAACTGAACCATCTTCTCAGACACCTTTGTAGGTTTGTTTTTGTTTTTGTTTTTGTTTTTTCCTGGCCCAATGGTAAATTGGTTCTGATGTGAAGAACATCTACTGCTCAGGAGAGATTGAGGAGGCTGTTGACCCAATTTAGCTGTTGTTACCCTTAGATATAGCTAAGCAGTTGAGCTCTTGCCTAGAATCCCCCAGTGAGGGGCTGGGGTGTGGCTCAGTAATAGAGCACCTGCCTAGATTCCCCCAGTAAGAGACTGGGGGTGTGGCTCAGTGGAAGAGCACCTGCCTAGAATCCCCCAGTGAGGGGCTCTGGTCTTGGTTTGGTTGTTAAAGTGTCTGCCTGCAGTTCTCTACTGAGGGTCTGGCACTGGGACTCAAAGGTGGAGACTCATCCTCAACATTGCTGGGGGGAGGGGAAGAAAGAGAGGGAAGTGGAGGGATAGCTAACTTAAGAATTCTCAGAAGGCTACTGAGGTTCATGGAGATCTATAGGGGCTACAGTGAAGGTGACCCAGCTTTTTGAAGAAAGTGGCAAAGGCTACCCATCCATCCATGAGTGCTTCCATTTCTTCAATCACAAGAAAAGTCATTTGCTGATTTGACATTCTTTGCCCACAAGTTGGCAAGCCCCAGCCTCCAGACCTAGGATTCCCTGATGTGATTTCTCATAGCTTGCTCGGAAGTTTGTTTCACAGTACTGGGGATTGAACCTTGGACATCATATATGCTAGGGAATGCGCCACCACTGAGCTAGCCACATCCCCAGCCCAGCTGATGACTTTGAATACCACGTAGGGGCTGGCAAGATGGCCCATCAGTTTAAGGAACTTGCTGTCACCCTCATGGTGGAAGGAGAGACCTGCCTGACTCTCACAAGTTCTCTGACCTCCACACAAGTGAGTTACCAAACATATGCTACAAAACTAAATAAGTGTGGTAAGAAATTTAATATCATGTATCTTAATGATACAAGTTGATGTGTTTAGCATGAGCCCAGAACTCACATATCCAAGCTCAGTTTATTTGAGACAAGGTCTCCCTCCATAACCCAGGCTGGCCTCCAGCTCGAAATCCTCTTGTCTCACTCCAGGGATTATAATCGCGTGTGACCACTCCTGGTCTCAAGGCCAGCTCTACCATCTCTGTCTGAAGTCTAGTAGACATGACCTAGCCTGTAGCTATTTCCTCTAATTTGAAACATTCCCTCCTAAGAGGAGAAGAGAGTGTTGGGAGAATTCCTTCCCTCCCCAGGAGACTTAAATATCAGCTGCCTCCTCACAAAAATCCCAATGACAAACCAAAGTAGCAATTTCACCACAGTGAACCCTGGGGAACCAATGAGTTCACGGGGCTTTACTCACAGAGCATGTATGCGTAAGCATGACAGGAGCAGGGCTTAGCCCAAGCAGCCATACTGGGTACTCTGTCCCCCAAAATTAATAATAGCTTCCAGTTCACCATAGAGATGGACCCCCTCTTGTTTAATTTCCCCTGGCTGGACACCCCCCCCAAAAAAAATAAAAAAAGCCTTGGGCAATTAGAGCAGAGCTAAATACAAATGGCTGGAAGGAGCCGCTGGAATGTCAGGTGAGGTCCATAGGCTTCAGAGCGATGGAAGCCCGCAAGCAGAAATAACTGACGTAATGAAGGTAGTGGCTGTTCTGCTAGGAAGAGAGGAGTCCGTGACGGAGTCACCTACAAGTTATCTAGGAATTCCAGTCACGGAGCTTTCATGCATTGTCACGCAGGCTGGGGTTGGGTAGTCAGTGGGCAGCTACCTGAGGCATCTGTGCTCCCATAAGTGACCAATGTAATTTCGTTAGTTCGAGCCAGACTCGGGTTGTATCGTTTCTTTGGTCTGTCACCAGTGCCCAGCCACCAGTCTCGGGAGTAAAAGGAAGAAAGAGCACAACCCAAGTATCACCCCAATAGGGACGGGCCCACAGGATCAAAGTCACGCTGGCTAGCTGGTCCCTGCTGTAAGCGATAAGACAGGCAGCTGCGGCAGAGCCGGCAGAGAAGAGCATCCGTGGGGCACGCACGGTACCGCCAGCTTTCCCTGTGAGGGGGTGCAGTCCTTGTTCCAGCGGCTGTGGCCTGCACCTTCAAGTAGGCGACCAGACTGCAACCAAGGCTGAGCTGTCTGAAAGTGGACTGTCTTTAGAAGGGCTGGGGCAGGGCATCTTCCTCTCCATGATGCGGGGTGAGATGCCTCCTTCGTCTCCCATGCGGTAATGGATGCTCTATCAGTAAACCGCCCGTGTGTTGTTGGAGTTCAACAATAAAGTGGTCCTGAAAGCGGGGTTGCTCCCCAGCGCCCTCAACTCTGTGACAGAAAGGGAAGGGAACAGGAAAACAGCCCAAGAACAAAAACATCCTATGCTTGAGGACAGCTGGAAGGTGACCCATATCCAACAGAGGTCGCCCCGTGGCGCCCGCAGTGGGAGAGAAAGGCTGGGAGATCAGCCGTGGGGTGAAAGGTCAGCAGGGATCCCCTCCCATTCGCTGCTTCAACTTCACCCAATGGTTCCTGGAGGTTCCTGAATGATTTGATGATTTTTATCTTTTGCTGCTATTTGTTCTTTTCCTTGGACTCGTCCCTCTGCTCTGCCCAGGACTCTCGTTGTTGGGAACTCCAGCTGGCTGCCTTGACATGGCTTTCCTAGTTGATTCCCACTGGATATTTTGAGTACCCAGTTCAGTTGTTTTGCTGTCTGTTTAAGCTATCTATCCACTACTTGTTTGTTTGTTTGTTTGTTTTTACTTTGGCTTTCTATATACTTAATAAATTAATTCAAAACTGAAAACATGGCTCTCTGAGGTCACTCTCCAGACAGTAACGCAGATTAATATAGGAGGCATGCCCTCAGAAGACCTGATGAGCTAGAGGATGCATTGCAGCTTCAAGCAGTAGCACATATGGGATGAGATGGGAGGCTTCTGCAGCGTGGCCATTGCTGTGGGAGAGAAGACACGAGCCTCGGTCTCTGCTGTGTTCCCAGAGAGAACTCACCCTTATAAGGGAAGAATTACAACAGGAGGTATGCAGGTGGGTGTCTATCTCTCCATTAGCCTCAGATCTGGCAGGAAATGTGAGGAAATGGGGAGAGTGAGACGGAGGTGTTGTCTTGCCATTTCCTACAGCTGACAGGATTCAAAGGAAAGAGAAGCAATTCAGCCTGTGCTGAGGAGCTCTTATCAGGATTTAAAAACTTGGAACCCATGGAAAGGATCAGTGAGGAGTAAGAGAGAGCAAGTTAGAAGCAATAGAAGATATCCATCAAGCCTGACCTTTAACACACAAGAAGGCAAAATAAAATAAAATAAAATAAAATAAAATAAAATAAAATCCTTGATTTGGCAGACAAATGGAGATGTTGATGATGGCCAGTACAGAAAACTATGATAACTACTCTATGTGATAGTTTTAATTATCATCTTGACGCAGGGTAGAATCACCAGGAAAAGGAGTCTTAATGAAGAATTAATCTAGATTAGGTTGGTCTATAGGCATGTCTGTGGGAGACTGTCTAGATTGAATTGATAAGGAAAGATCCAGTCAACTGTGGGCAGCACCATTCCCTAGGCAGGGGATTCTGGACTAAACCCAGAGTGATTGCTGAGCACTAACAAGAAGATATCCACCCGTTTCTCTCTGTCCTTAACTGTGGATGTGGTGTGACCTGCTGCCTTGGCCTCCCCTCCATAAGGGACTATATGACCTGTGAGTTAAAATAAACCTTTTATCCCCTAAGTTGCTGTTTTTTGTCACATATATTAACCACAGCAACTGTTGTCTTAAAAAATGAAAATCCTAACCATTTTATTTTTACCAATAAAGAGGATCCAGATGCTACGGTGAAAACCTGCTAGCTCAGAGAGGCAGAGAAAGCACCTAACCTAACCTTCCTTCTCAGTTCAGGTCCAGATGGAAAAAAAACAAAAGGCTTATTAGCTCAGTTGACAGCCCAGGAAGAAAAGGCCAAAAAACCCAAGGCCAAAGGCTTTCTAGCTCAAAGCCCAAAAGGCCCTAAAAGCCAGAGTGCTAGAGAGCTAAAGCTTAAGCTAAAGCCAAAAAGCTAAAGCCAAAAACATCTTTCCTCTTCTCCACACTGTCTTAAATACCCCTCAACTCAAAGTCCCTCCTATTCTTTAATCCCTGTCAGCTGATTTCTTGTTCCACCTCTTGACCTAGGGTTAACTTTACTAAGTCCTGTGTGAACCACCGTATCTGCATCTAAGTTTTTCTCTATTTGGGACTTGATCTGTATCAGGCTGGCCTTGAACTCAGAGATCTGCATGCTTCTAACTCCTGAGTGTTTGGGGGGATTAAAGACATATGCTCCAAGTGCTGGGATTAAAGGTATGAATTGTTACCTCCCTGTTCACTGTGGCTATAGAATTTAGAAAACAGCTAACTTAGAGAGATCACCTGTCTCTGCTGGGATTAAAGACATGGGCTATCACCACCCCACTCAGATTTTTTTTTTTATCTTGGCTCCAAATTACTCCAACTCTTAGAGATTTAGAAAGCAAGTTTGATCTGCACTAATCCTTTAAAGTTACTTAAAACATTTTAAATCTCTTAACTGTTTTTAATTCCAAACAACAAAAATATCATTTTTATATGAAAAGTAAACTTTAGTCTTATATGTTAGTTTGAACTGAATGAAAAACTATCTGATGAATGATCACCTCTCTTTATTCAGTAGATCTCTCCTGTTCAAATTTACTTCTTATCAATTTTGATGATATCTACAGTTTTTCTTCTCCTGTGGAAAAAAAGGCAAAACCTCTTTCCCAGCATAACACCTATCCTGTCTTCCATTCTGAAGTCAACACATCTTTAAAATGTACAGGTTGATTTAAATCAGCAGGGTTTTGTTTTTTGTTTGTTTTTTTTTTTTTTTTTTTTCTATTACCTACAGCTGTTTTTCCTTTTTCATCGGCATTTTAAAAATGTAAAGTTTATAAGCACTGTGTAATCTATCTCTTGGGGACTTTAAGCAACAGAAATGAGACTAGAACGACCTGCATCTGAGCTACTTGAATTGGGAGAGGCTTTTAAAGAGTAACTTAATTTTGTTAATTAATTATTCTTGATCACTCTTCAACCTTACTCACTGAAGCAGAGTCTCCCAATCAAGCCCAGGGATTTCCAATCATGCCAGTCTTACTAGACAACTTGCTCTGGCATGATGGATCAAAGGTTAAAAGGCACTTGCCACCAAGCCTGGTGACCTGAGTTCAATCCTGAGACCCATACTGTAGAGGGAGAGAACTGACTTCCACGAGCTGTCCTTCGCAGACATGCTATGCCATGGCATGTGCCCACACACAGTCAATAACTAAATAAATGTAATAAAATGTTAAAATAAAGGGGGAGAGTACTCCCAAAGTGCTGTGCTTTCCATGGGAAATGTCTCCCATAGGCGCATATGTCTGAATACTTGCTCTTCAGCAGGTGGTGCTGTTTGGAGGGTTGTAGAGCTTTTTAAAGGGGTCATATTGCAGGAGGAACTAGGTCACCGGGGCCCCATTTCCTGGCCACTTTCTGTTGCTGGTCCACCGAAACATGAGAAGTTCCAGACACACATTCCTCTGCCACCCCTTCCTGCCTCTCAAACCGTGTCCTCTCCTCCTGGAAATCCTGCTTCCTTGAGTTGCTTCATGCCATGTATTTTATTGTTACAACCAGAAATGTAGCTAATACTTGGTATTAGAAGCGAGTTACTTTCCTGCCAGTTGTTGACCAGTGGGACCCTAGAGGCCTCACCAGTCATCAGGACTGTTGATTGCTACTACCGTTGTTGCATGTCAAAACTGATCTGTAAGAACCAATTGCTGGGGACACTGCATACTTCAGCTGCAGGTTATAGAGAAATCAGCCTGGAACTGAGCTGGAATCTCCCTGCTTGTTGGTTTTCATAGTACTGGAGGTTTTACACAGGCTCCTGGGGAGAACCACTGTTGACAGTCCCCCTTGGTGACAGATCTTGTATGCTATATACCATCACATGAATAGGCCAAGCAAAATATGGCTACTGGTGCAACCAACTGCTTAATTTTAATTCAGTGCCCACTCCACAGGAAGGAATTTATGTTTGATACTGTCTATAAGCCAAGTTTTTAAAAAAAAAAACTGTTAAGTAGATATATGATACCCCTATCAAATCACCTAGACATTTGCATATCCATAGATTCCTGCTGCTGTCAGCCTTGGGCGTAGAGGTGAACTTTTACAGTGAGTAGTAGTTACTGTGGAGACTCGAACATCAAACCTGCTAAGAATAACTGACTAGAGCTATATTGTGGTTTTAGCCTAATGCTCATCCGTAAAAGGAAGAAAATTATAAGACATCTCTCACTCCCTCTAAGCCTCACAGAGCACTACAAAAGAGGAAAAGAACATAAGAGCTGGAGAAAAGATGGTATGTTGTGTAGCTATTTCTTCTGAATTGAAATATTCCAAAACTTAGGAGCCTTAGAACGCTTATGGACATACAAGACTCGTGAGGTCCCTGCTTAAGGTTATACAAGCTGGAAACAGCTTCTAGGGGAGAACAGACTCTCTGGTGGAGCTTTGTGAAGGCTGTACAGGGAGTCCTAGGAACACAGCTTCAACATACCAGAGCGGCACCCTTCTCAGGGTGAGCTTTTGGGGAGGTCTCTGCAACCAAGGCAAGAAGCAGTTTGAGTCAACATAACTAAGTAACTGGTGGCGGTTCAAATTTCGGGAGTCTGACCTGAGTAGTTTATTTTAGGCACAATTTGGTGGGAAACTTTCCTGGTTGTAATTAACTGAATCCCATGTGCACAATAAAGCACAAAGTAAACTAAATAAAAACGGGAGGTGACTGCATCAAAACCCTGTAAAGTACATGTGACACTTTCCATAAAGATGGGTGCTAGAGATAGAAGCTGGGGAGATGGCTCAGAGGTTAAGAGCACTGTCTGCTCTTCCAGAGGTCCTCAGTTCAGTTCCCAGCACCCACTGCTTCACTAACTACGTAATCTACTTCACTAGATTACGGAGAGTTCAATTTTTCGGTTTGTCACCAATGACCCATCTTGGGTGAAAAGACAGTTGTTCACATCTCCATAGGAAATGTAACCTAGGTAATGTGTTAGCATGGCTTCCCCCACCACCACCAAGCTTGCTCCCCTCCCCCACCTTTTCCAATTTGGGTAAGGACAGCTCCTCTCTTCCAGCAGTTGTGGCCCGATATCCTGAGGCCATCTCTGACTTAGCCCTCTCATTCGCCACGGCTAGGCCACCAGCAAGTTATGCAGCACACGACTGAGACTATATCCAGGGTCCACACAGTTTTCAACACCTGCAGGATGTTGATGGGTGATTATGGAACCTATGCCCTGATCCACCAGCATTATCCTGCCTACGTTGCTGAAATAACTCATTGCTTCTGTCCAGGCTCTTCTTCAACCTTCATTCCACCCACAGCCCAAAAGAATCCTTTCAAAATAGAAGCCAGGTGTGGTAGTGCATGTCTGTGATCTCAGAACTCAGAAGGATAAAACAGGAGGATCATGGGAACCGGGGAGATGGCTCAGTGGTTAAGAGCCCTGATTGCTCTTCCAGAGGCCCCAGGTTCAATTTCCGGCACGCACATGGCAGTTCCCAGCTGTCTGTAACTCCAGTTCCTACACCCTCGCACAGATTTCCATGCAGGCAAAACACCAATGCACATAAAATTAAATATATATATATACATACATATATACATCCATGTATGTATCACAACTTCAAGGCTAGCTAATGTGAGCTACAGAGTAAGGTCCTATCTCAAGATACAAAAAGCTAAGGCTATCACCCATGATGGAGTGCTTGCTTAGAATCCCTGGTGAGGAGTTAGAAGTATGTCTCAGAAGTAGACCACCAGGCTAGACTCTGCCTGTGAGGAGCTAAAGATGTAGGTCAGTGGTAGCACTTGTTTATTGACATGGTTTGGGTGTGAAATGTTATCCACAGGCTCACATCCTTGACTACCTGGTCCCAGCTGGTAGCACTGTTCTGGGTGATTATGGAACCTCTGAGAACATGGGCCAAGCTGGTAGGCATGAACCACTACAGGATGGCCTGGGGGCTGTACCCTGGGCCTCCTTCCAGTTTCATGTTTGTGCTTGGTCCATTGCTACCATGTGGCCAGCCTCCTTATAATTCAGCCACCATGAATTAAGCCACTGCAGCCACCATGCGTTCCCCATCACGATGAACCATATCCCCACAAACTCTGAGTCAAAAAGAGTACTTCCCTACATATGTTGTTCCTGGCAGGCGTTCTGTCACGTCGATTAAAAAATAGCCAATACACCTAGCATCTCAAAGCCCCTTGCTTCATCTCTAACACGTCAAGCAAAGAGAAAAGAAGAGCATTGTTGTAAAGAAGGAAAAAAAAAAACTGTAGGCCAACAAATGGGAAAAACAAGATAAAATAAGTACATTTCTACAAATACACAACCTACTAAGAACTATAGACAATCTGAACACATCAAAGATGAGTAAGGATTTGGATCAGGCTTGACAATTCTAACAAAGAAAAGACCAGGAGCAGATGGCTTCAGTGGCAAATTCTGCCAAACATTTAAAGACTTAACACCCATATTCCTGAGGCTCTTCCAAAAAAAAAAAATATTAAAGAAGATGGAACATCTCCAAAGCCATTTGAAGAATCTGGTTTTGCCCTAATACACAAACCAGACAAAGGCACGAGCAAAGATTTACAGTGGCTGGACACAGGTGACCCGGACCCATAATCCTGGCACTCAGGAGATAGAGGAAGGAGGATCAGAAGTTCAAGACTTTTTTTTTTCCTTTTTGTTTTTTTGAGACAAGGTTTTTCTGTGTAGCCTTGGCTCTCCTGGACTCACTCTAGACCAGGCTGGCCTCAAACTCACAGAACTCCACCTGCCTTTGCCTCCCAGAGTGCTGAGATCACAGGTGTGCACCACTATGCCCAGCCAGAAGTTCAACATTATCCTCAGTTATGTAACAAGTTTGAGGCCAGCCTGGACTAAATGAGGTCCTATCTCAATAGAATCAAATAGGGCTGGTGAGAGGGCTCAGTGAACAAAGGTGTTTGTGAGGTCGGCAACCTGAGTTCAGTCCCTAGAACCCACGTAAGACGGGAGGCAAGGTCTGACCTCCACATGTGCTGTGGCACAGCCACCCACTGAAAGGCAGGCACACCATAATAAATACATATTTCATAACAAAATAATGACTTTTTTAATATACTAGCTGCTACCAAACAAAAAGTTCAGCTTTTTTCTACTGCTAATACATTGTGGTGGTTTGAATAAAAATAGCCCCAATAGGTGCCAGTAGGAAGTGGCCTTGTTGGAGTAGGTGTGGCTTTGTTGGATTAAGTGTGGGCTTTGAGGTCTCAGAAGCTGAAGCCAGGCCTGGTGGCTCACTGCCGCTTCCTGATGCCTGCTGATTTTGACATAGAAATCCTGCTACCACCCCAGCACCGTGTCTGTCTGCATGCTGCCATGTTTCCCACCATGAGGATAACAGACTAAATCTCTGAACTGTAAGCCAGCCCCAGTGAAGTGTTTTCCTTTATGAGAGTTGATGTGGTCATGGTGCCTCCTCAGAGCCATGGAAACCCTAACTAAGACAGACACGATATTTTGTTGTTGTGTGTATTTCTGTGTGTCTGTACGCATGGGTGTGTGCCCATGGAAACCAGAAGAGGATGTCAGATCCCCTGAGGCTGGAGTTACAGGATGGTGAGAGCCACCCAAAGTGGGTGCTGGGAACTGAACTCCAGTCCTCTGCAAAAGCAGCAAGTGGTCTTGGCCACCAAGCTATCTCTCAAGATCCTAGAATCTAATATCCTATCCTACAGGAAAGTGTGTGTGTGTGAGTGTGTGTGTGTGTGTGTGTGTGTGTGAGCACAGAGGTCAGAGGTTGATGTCAGGTGTCTTTCATAGTTACTCTCCATTTTGTTTGTTTGCTTGCTTGCTTGTTTCTGAGGCAGGGCCTCTCTCTGAACCTGCAGTTCACCAATTCAGCTAAACTGGCTGGCCAGCAAGCCCCCGGTACTCCCAGCCTTTTTTTTTTTTTTTTTTTAATGTGAGTTCTGGGCATCCAATTCTAGCCCTCATGCTGCCACAGCAATTACTTTACTAGCAGAGCCATCCCTGCATCAGCCCCTGTCAAAGATTGCCGTAGAACCCCTCAGACCCTCACACTTCACCGGGATGTTCCGCTGGCCTATAGGGTTACCCCTGCCTGTGTCCAGCACTGTCAAATTTTCAACATCTATGAAGAATGCTCCAGCCTTCTGGTGCTGGATCAAACAGCCTAACACCTTCGGTCACTCAATTCAGCCAAAACTCTCTTCGGCTATCCCAGCCCAGCCCCGTTCCCAGGTCCAGGCTGGCTCTGAGCAACTGTGACAGCCCCTGTGTCGCCTGGGAGGGTCAGAGTTAGATGGGTGCCAGGCTTTCTCCCTCCTAACCTGTGCTCACTGCAGGCATCAAGCGAGGACCTTTCAAGCAGGGGACAGACAGAGACTCTAGCAGCCGACTGAGAGATCCCCCCAGAGACCTCCAGCCACACAAAACCAGGATCTGTGACTTTAGTGCAAAGAAGTAAAAATAGAGGGCCAACGAATTGAGTGCGTGGGAAAAGGAGCTTGCCTCCAAGAGCGACAACCTGAGTTTGATCCACAGGACGCGCAGAGTAGGAGCTGTCCTCTGAGGGACACCATGGCACACACAAGCACACACATGCCCACCTCAGGCCAAGCCTGACAACCTGAGTTCAATCCCCAGGACCCATGTAGAGAAAGGATAGAACCAGCTCCTGGAAGTTGTCTTCTGACCTCCATCAGTGTGACACACACACACACACACACACACACACACACACACCATGCATGCATGCACGAACACACACACACACACCATGCATGCATGCACGAACACACACACACACACACACACACACACCATGCATGCATGCACGAACACACACACACACCATGCATGCACGAACACACACACATGCACTAAATAAACATGCAACAAGTAATTTAAAATTAAAAAAAATCTTAAAATGGAAAGGCATGCAGGGATAGAATAAAGCATGCCAAACTACATGGTTGTGGGAATCACAGTCTGTTTCACCCCACTTTAAGCATGAGGTCCTACTTGCTAATCTTGTTCAATTTAACGCAGGGGAGAGTGATCTGAGAGGAAGAAACCCCAACGGAGAAAATGTCTCCATAAGGTTGGCCTGTAGACAGGCCTGTAGGGCATTTTCTATCTTTTTTTTTTCAAGCCCTTAACAGTATAACATTCACCTTATATGGGTTTAGAAAGAATACAGTTACATTTATATGTAAGGAAAATCACAAGTACAAATGAAAATTATTTCCAAGTTAGAGTCGGTAGACTACTTCTATAACAATTTCACACATGTGTTTTCTTAGTTATGGAAGGGGGAGGGCACAGCCCATTGCGGGTGGTGCCATTCCTGAGATGGTGGTCCAGGGTTCTATCGGAAAGCCCGCCGAGCAAGCCAGTAAGCAGAACCCTTCGATGGCCTCTGCATCAGCTCCGGTTTCCAGGTCCCTGTCCTGCTTTACTTCTTGCCCTGACTTCCTTCAATGACGAACAATGACATGGAAGTGTAGGCCAAATGAACCCTTTCCTCCTAATTTGCTCTTGGTCATGGTGTTTCATCACAGCAATAGTGACCCTAACTAAGACAAGGGTTGAAAAAGAGGCAGAGACTCCAGTGAAAAGCAGGACATACCAAGTGCAAACTTTCTCAAGAGGTTCCTCGAGGGGTGGTGGCGATTCTCTTAGCAGGGGGCATACGTAGCACGTGGATGGTTCCCATTACATATCAAAGAGTTACTGAGACATTTTCTTCATTTTCTCTCTTTTATTTCTACTTTCTTGAGGTGCAGTTTCATATAGCCAGGCTGACCTCAGACTTGCTGTGCGGCTGGGCAGGATCACAGGGGTGCCGCCATCACCCAGACCGCTTCTTGTTTGCTTGTTGGTTTGTTTCTTTTGTTTGGAGACAGGTCTCTCTGTAGCCCCAGGCTTTCCTGGAACTATTAGACTAGGCTAGCCTCCAACTCATGGAAGTTTACCTGCCTCCGCCTCCCAAATAACAGGATCGAAACGGCCAGAGCCAGCAAGCCCTGCCACACTTCTCTTCTAAAAAAGTAAAATTCCAGGTTGGTTCTGGAGGTGCCTTGGAGGCGATTTTACCCTGATAAAGTAAAATAAGGTGCTACTAGAGCCGTACAGGGGTTTAGAATATATCCTTCTATTGTAAAGACGGATTCTGGAGAGTCCTATAAAATTGCACATTTTCAACCGAGAGAAAGCCCTTAAGCAAATGGTCTTAATTGTGCTGGAATTCTTGATTGTCAGCTGATGAAAGGTTTCAATCAGAATCTGAGATAAAGGGCTCTTTTGTCCTCAAGTCCGTAGTTTCCCTGTTTCGTGTTTTAATTTTTCATCTTGAACCTTTGATCTTTCCCTCTCCATGTCCAGAGGCACCCTATGCTGTGTTTATGCGGTGCTGAAGATGGAAGCCAGAGCTTCAAACAGGCAAGCACTCTACCGACTAAGCTGTATAATACATTTCTACCTTTTCTATGGGCCTCCGACACCAACGGACTCCCCGCCTCCCCACGACCACCAGCATCCTCAGGATCCGCATGGCCACCATCCGTCCTTGGTGAGTAACCTCCAGTGGGTTGGGCCAGAGAGGCTCCGGGAGGATCGTATAGGGAGGCGCCTTTTCCAGGGATGCCCTTTGGGCAGCTCCGTAGGATCTCATTAACTAGCCGTGGGGCGCTCAAGTGTTGCTGATGTTGAATGAAAGGCAGAAAAGGGAGGGGGGAGGGGCGTGGCTAGGGGCGGGTTTTGTTGTGGACCTGGCAGGGAAAATTCAGCAGCGCCAGCTGTGCTGCCCGGGGCGAAACTTAGAAGGGCGTGACTCCCGCCGAAGGGGAGGAGCCGCGCAGAGGCAGCTTC
The DNA here is from genome assembly GCF_030254825.1 of Meriones unguiculatus. NCBI lineage: Eukaryota > Metazoa > Chordata > Mammalia > Rodentia > Muridae > Meriones > Meriones unguiculatus. The sequence continues at coordinate 77,580,236 of NC_083352.1, forward strand.
GGCCTACAGCTCCACGCAATGCCCACCCCTTCCGCTGCTCACAGGCCTCACTCACCCCCCGGAGGGCGTGGCTGTCATTGAGGGGGCGTGGCTTCCTGCGAGGAGGTGCGGTGCGGAGCCAGAACAATTCCGCCAATGCCACAGCTGGCAAGCCTGCAGAGGGCGTGGCTCCAGCCGAGAGGACGTGGTTACCACTCCGGGGCGGTGTTGTCGCCCGAGGGGCGTGGTTATTGCGGAAGGGGGCGGAGCCTCGCCGTGATAGTTCCAACTGGCGGTGTCCGCAGGCCGCTTGTCAGCCAGCAGAGGGAGGGTCCGTCCCTGAGGGGCGTGGCTACAGCTGTGGAGGCGGAGCCGCGCAGGGGCAGTTCCAGCCGGCCGCGTCGCACGCGCCCCGCCCCTGCCGCAGCTCGCAGGTCCGCCCCGGCCCGCCCCTTCGCGCTCGTGAGGCGCGGTAGCGCGGAGCCGGTGTCCCCAAGCCGGGTGTGGGAGTGCAGCGCGGCAGAATCGCCGACCCCGGAGCAGAGTGCTGGGCTCCGGCCCCGCGCTCCCCGCCTCCCGCCTTCTCTGGCCGGCGGCGGGCGAGCTCGCGGGCCCGGCCCCAGCTCTCCGGTGCCCCGCCGGTTGCCGGCGGTCCCCGCCCCCCGCCGAGTGCATGAGGTTGACGCTACTTTGTTGCACCTGGAGGGAAGAACGTATGGGAGAGGAAGGTGCGCCGGGCTGGGGGTCGGGGGAAGGGAGCGGGGAGTATCTGCGGGGCCCCAGCTGCGGTGAGGCCGCGCCCCTGCCTCCTAGGGATGCGCCTGCCCTCCAGAAGCCCGCAGGCCTGTTCTCTGTCACCCTCCCACCCTCTTTCTCCCTTCCTGGGCCCCAGGATGAGCTGCTCTCAAGGATGAAGGAAGCCCCTCTTCTCCTATCCCATCCTTCCTTACCCATCTCCCAGGTTACTGTTCATCCATCACCTCTGCCTTGACTAGTTCTCTGTCCCCTGGTCCTCGATGTCTGGCGGCGGCGGGGGAGCGGGGGGGGGGCACCCTTTGATCCAGCCCTGACCCGGGAGAACTAAACCGCAACAAGCCTGGATCTGGGACGCAGACCCACGTTTGCGGGGCTTTCTGACCTTGAACCAGTCAGTCACTGACACCCAGGGACTCAGTTTCTCCTTCTGTTGGAGACTAGTTGAATCGGGGGACTAGTGGCACGGGGAGAGGGGAGCACAGGAGAGCTGTGCACACTGGATCCGGTGACCGCATACTGCAGAGATACACCACCGCCACTACCGTCATACCATGATCCCCCTTTCCCTGCACCAACCCTAGTATTTAATCAGTCTTGGCTAGAGTCCTAACCTCCTCTGCCTCATGGTCCCAGGCCCGCACTACAGTTGAGGTTCAGAGGCCTCTCAGATTTCTTCAGCCTGGATCAGGGACTGGGATCTTTCCTAGGTTTCGTTTTCAAAGCCCCCACAGCAGGTTCATCTGGTCAAAGACAGGTTCTAATCCATCCAGCCTCCCTGTCTCCCACTCACACATGTCCATGAAACCCTGTTTGGGGCACAGGCCCACCTCGAAACTACAGCACACTACTTTGTGTGCTTGGGTACTTGTAGAGGGGAAGGCAGTTGCTGTAGAGCATGACTGTGTGTCAGGGAGAGAGGTCCCCTCTCAGGGGCTGAGGTTTCAGGGACTGTAGACGGGAGAGAAGCAGGCCAAGGCAATTTGGCAGGGCTCACCAGCTCTAGGGGCTCAAGGTCCTGGGGATGACTAAGCAAGTACAGTGGCTGCCTTCAGGAATTGTCAGAGGGCCTGGCTTGGCAGCCCTGGCCCCTCATCAAGGGTCGACAAGGGCTATCGCCTTTAGGTTTCTGACCCTGCTACTTTGAGCCTAGGATGGACCAGCCTAGCTCTGCCAGGCAGTTGCCCCTTCCATCCCTGCTCTGCGGGCAGAGAGTGTCACCCTAAATTGTTTTCTTCTTCCCCGTATACACTTGCCATCGCTGAAAGGAGCACCTCTCCTCTCCTCTACATGTCCCAGAGGGGCCCAGAGAGGTTTGGTGACTTGGTGTCCAAGCAGGACTCTGAGATTTGTATCTTTCATTCTCTCGCTTGGCAGAGTGAGCACCCATCCTGTGTAGAAAGGTTCCGGAATACTCAGAGCAGGTAGACCCCCAGCAAACTTCGCCGTTAAGAACGGCTCTGACTTGGTTTTCTACCCCATGCAGGAAGCGAGTTGCCTGTGTGTGCAAGCTGTGGCCAGAGGATCTATGACGGCCAGTACCTCCAGGCCCTCAGTGCTGACTGGCATGCAGACTGCTTCAGGTAAGACTGGCTGGCCGAAGGGTGGGGCCTCAGCAAGGCCTCCCTGTGGGCTGGATCTTTCTCCTGGTGCTGTCCTTGACTGTTACCTCCGGTGGGTCTGTGGCCTCGGTTTCCCTTTTTAAAACAAGGAGTTTGTTTGTTCTGTGATATATGTCATTGCCGTTATTGTTACATTGTGGGGTTGCGTGTTCTTTTTAGGAGCACATTAAGAAGTCAGAGGACAAATTTGGCGAGTCAGTTCTCTCTTTCCACCTTGTCAAGGCCAGTCTACCCGGTTGCTTTCTGTCATTGCGCTGCTAATTCAGGCTAGCAGGTCTGAGAGCTGATTATCCTGTCTCCTTCTCCATCTAGAAGCCAGAGTGCTGAGATTATAGACTCTTGCCACTACCTCTAGCTTTTTATAAGGGACCAAACTCAAGTTGTCAGGCTTTCCCAGCAAGCACCTCTGCCCATTCAACTGTCTCCCCAGACTCCCTTTTGTGTGGTTTCAAAAATAGGGTCTTATAGTCGAGGCTGGCCTAGAATTTCCAGGAATCAGCAGTTTGCCTGCCTCAGCCTCCCCAGTAGCTAAAACTACAGAGATGTGCCACTATGCCCCAGCTTGTCTAGTAGACTTTAAATCCTACATAGGGGTTGAGAATGTATCAGTTGGTAGATAGAGGGCTTACAGAGCATTCATGAAACCTTAGGTTTGATCCCCAGCACAACATAAACAAGACATGTGACTCATGCCTGTAAGCCCAGCACCCAGGAGAGAGAAGCAGGAAGATTAGAAGTCTTAAGATCATCCTTGGCTTCTTGGTAAGTTCAAGGCCAGCCTGGGTAGGCTACAAGAAACTCTGTCTCAAACAACCTTAGAAAACTTACATTTAAGGTAATATATGGACTATGTCAATAGTTACCCTATACTGTTTATGGAAAAATAAAGAAAAAAGTTTATACGTGTTCAGATGTAATTGTGTGTTCATGTGCATGTGTGTGGAGATTATAGACTCTTATACATGCATGTGGAGGTCAGAGGTAGATGGCAAGTGGTTTTCTCTGTTGCCCTCCACTGTAGTGTTTGAGTCAGAGTTTCTCATTGAATCTGGCATGAGACCCCGGGGTCCTCCTGTCTCCACATTGTCCCCTTCAACCTCAGCGCTAGAGTCACAGGTGCACACCAATGTGTCCAGATTTTTTTTATGAGTTTTAGGGGATCTGGACTCATCCCCATGCTTGTGTGACAAACACTTTACCAGCTGAACCATCTCTCCAAGCCCTCAGATGCAATTTTTCCATCGGAGGCTGGTGGAATTTACCACGAGGAACCCACAGCAGGGAGAGAACAAGCAGAAGAGGGCAGATGTTTGCCTTAGCTTCCTTGAGCTCTCCTGCCGTAGGGGAAGGAAAAGGCACATCAGCTCTCAGGAGAAGCCTAGCCGCTGTCCCTAGGCCACAGCTGCCTGTAAAGATGTGTCAGGCAATGAAAATAGCCCTGATGTCCAGAAACACACAGAATGAGGCTGTGGGCAAAGACTCAGTAAAGCAGTAGGCACCCAGAGTTGGCCCAGGGCCCATTAGGAACATCCCAGGAAGCAGAGAGGAAAGATACGCAAGACAACCTCGTGCTATGCCCCAAGTTCAAGGCCGCCCTGAGCTATATGAGACCCTGCCTCAAACAGAAAAGACTGAGGCAACGTTTCCTAACACTTAGCAGGAATCTGAACACTTTGTGTAGTTAGCTACTAGTTACGTCTCCCAGAGAAAAGTTGGGGCACAGAGAGGTTCAGTGGCAGGTAACACATCCTGGGATTCAAAGCATGTGCTCAGAAGAGGGTCTCTCCTACAGGCCCACAAGGGGATCCTGATGCACAGAAGAGCTTTTCATGCAGGGAGACGAGGCTGTGGGAACTACCAGTGATGAAACGGGCTGAGTCAAGGGATGCAGTTAGGAGACCAAGTTCAAGTTGAGTTGGTGTGGGCATTGAATGCCAGGATTAGGCCCCTCTGAAGACAATAGAGAGGCAGCGGACAGCTGGGGAGCGTGCTGTTTGTTGAAGATTGCCATCTCAGTGGGCAGATGGCACAACTTGGCAGGACGAGACTGTCCTAGTAGGTCAGGGGTCTGACTCATTAGTCTGATAGTGACTGAGGAGGGAGGAGCTCTGAGGTGGAAGGGGTTACATGGGGCCAGGGAGTCAGTGCAGCTGGAACCTACATCGCTGAGGAGGTGGGGTGTGAGAAAACTTCGCTGTAGGTCTACTTAGCACAGAGAGGGAACCCGCGACAGACCATATACAGATACCACCAAAGTCCCACTTGGTGAAACTCTTACTGGAGTTACTTCCAGGAATATGGGTGAGGGGTGATTTTCAGAAGGAGAATTGACTCAAAGACAGCTGCATCACCGAAGCCCAGCATGGGTGACAGCCCACAAAGCTGGGAACCTGGAGTCACTGCCCAGCCTGCAGGCAGCTCATCAGGCTAGAGAGTGTCCTTTCCAGCCGATATAACTGGTCTTAACCGCTTCAGGCAGCTTGGCTGGCTCCTGCTGCTTTGAGGCAGCTGGTCTGGTCTGAGCGTCTTCCTTGCAGCTTGCGGCTGCCCTTCTAAGAGGGACTCTGAGCTTTTGTTGCTTACTCTGGTGGGGAAGGGCCCTACTGGATTTTGTCAGTTGCAGGGACTTCCTGAAGCTATTCGGAGTCAGTTTCCATTCTGCTTCAGGCTCTGCAGGATGGAATGTTTTCATCTCACACAGCAGGTAGACACACCAGCAAATTTTTCGGGCTCACTGGCTAGCCAGCTTAGCTGTCAGCCAGACCCAGGTCCTGGTGACAGACCCTGTCTCTGAGGAGCAACACCTGGGCTTGACTTTTGACCTTCACATACATGCATACAGGCATGAGTATTACCTGCACACACACACACACCCAGGCTTGACTTTTGGCCTTCACAGACATGCATATAGGCATGAGTATTACCTGCACACACACGCACCCAAGGGGTGGCGGGTCTTTGGGAAGTGCAAGTTGCAAATCCCTAGTTTGAAATGCTTGCCAAATCAGGGCTGGGCTGAAGGTCAGTTCGTGGAGGAGTGGAGTACTTGCTTAGCATGCACACAGCTCTGGGTTCAGTCTCAACACAGGCATGATTGCGTGCTTATAGTGTCAGAATTCCTGAGGTAGAAACAGGAGACTTGAATCAGGAATTCAAGGGCATCTTGAGCCACACAGTGAGGTCAAGACTACAATCTGAACAACACAATCTGAACTACATAAGACACTGTTTCAAAAATTTTAAAACCTCCCCGAAATGTAGCTATCAGCATGATTCCACCAATGGAAAGTTCCAGGCTAGGCCTATTATGACAAGTCATAATCAGAACATAGGCACACACCCGGTGGTGGCGGAGGACACCTGTAATGCCAGAGGCAGGCGATCTCTTTGAGTTCATGGACAGCCTGGTTTACAAGTCCAGTCCAGGACAGCTAGAGCTACACAGAGAAATCCTATCTCGAAAACAAAACAACAACAGAAAATCACGGGCACACTTTAAAATACTTCAGATTACAAATACTATAGAATGGGCTGGAGATTGTTTGCTGCTCTTTCAGAGGCCCAGACTGTGATTCCCCTGCTTCTGGCTTGAGTAACTCACCACCACCTGTAATTCCAGCTCCAGGGAATGCAGTGCCCTCTTTTGGCCTCTGTGTGTCCTACACTCATATGCACCTGCCAACCTGAGTTTGAGTCCCAGTGCTTACAATGATGGGAAGAAAGAATCGATTCCCACAAGCTAACCTCTCACAACAGCTTATCCATTTGCACACCATAGCTGGGTGCAGAGAGAGAGAGAGAGAGAGAGCACTGGCAGCTGGCTAGGATGGTCCATGCCTGTAATCCTAGCACTGGGCATGAAGATCCAAATTTGAGGGCAGGTCTAGGTTGCACACCAGGAGTGTCTCAAAACTCCAAGGGCTGGGGATGGAGCCTGGTGGTATATTGTCTAGCTGTGGTAAGGCTCTGGGATCTGATCATAGTAAGCACTGGAGAAAAAGAGAGGAAGGGAGGGAGGATGGAAGAAAAGAGAAGGCATGCTGAGTGATGAGTGATGTGTCACTGCAGATACAGCTTCATATGTTTGGGATCGCAAGCATGTGGGACTTTGTGAGACGTTGGATTGTGGAATATTTGCATGTGTACCGTGTAGGACCTTGGGAATGCGGCTCAAGCCTGAATAAACAGCCAATTCATTTATGTTTCGACAAAACTTACCCACATATCGTGAAGGCAGTTTTTAACCAGTTTTTAAAGCTTTATGTGTGTACGTACTTGGCGTGCCCACATGTCTGCTCCGCATGTGCTTAGTGCCCACAGAGGTCAGAAGAGGCTACCCATGGAGGGCGGTGGGTCCCCTGGAACGGGAGTTACAGAGGGTTGGGAGCCTCCATATGGGTGTTGGGAAATGAACTCAGAACCTCTGGAAGAGCAGCCAGTGCTTTTAACCGCTGAGACATTTCTCCAGCTCCTGCAAAAGAAATTTTATGTAATGTTCTTTTTAAGTGTATGTATGTGTATGCTATAGTGTGCATGTGGACAAGTTGTTATCAGAGGTTAGCTTGTGGGAATCACTTCTTTTTCCCCATCACTGTAAGTATTGGGACTCAAACTCAGGTTGTCAGGCTTGGCGGTGGTTGCCTTTACCCCCGGGCCATCTTGCCATCCTCCACCTTACCCTTCAAGATAGGGTATCCCTTTGAAGCTAGAGCTTGCCATCCAGCTAGATTGGCCAGCCGCTGAACCCCTAAGGTCCTCCTGTGTCCACACTTCAGCACCGTTGTTTGCAGCTTGGCATGGGTGCTGGGGATGTGAACTCGGGTCTCAGGCTTGTGAGGTAAGCAGTTCACTGGTGAGCCATCTCTCTATGCTACTCCGGTCTGCACCGCAGCCATCCTCCAGGGTATGGTATCTGTCTATTTTCACGTGAGAAATGGGGATTCAGCCACAGCAAGCACTTCAGGGAAGGCTGTCACTGCTTGAGGTGGGATCTGACCATCTCTTGCATGTTATGGATCTCTTCAGAGTTGAATGGGCTCCTTCAAGGGTGCTGAGGAGCAGCAGATCTGCACTGGGGAGAGAGTATCCATTGTCAGTAGAGTTGAGGACAGGTTAGTTATGCCTGGCACTTGGGTAGTAGTTAGATTTTCAGTAGGGCCAAAAGGAATTAAGAAATTATCTCTGGGGGTCCCTGGGACAGGCAGGGAAGGAAGGCATGAGGGAGCCCCAAGTGTAGCCACCATGTGGTAGCACAAAAGGGAGGCAAGGTCCCTGGCTTTGGACAGCTCAGTCCATACTGCCAAGAGAGGGCTGAGACCCATGTGGCGCCTGTAGGGAGAGAGCATGGTGAGCTTTCTCTGAAGTAGGGGGACACAGGGCCCCACGGGGAGGAAGGGCACACAGAGGAAAGCAGTGAGACCCACAGCTCCCATATCATAGTCAGAGCCCGGATTTCTCCTTCCCTACCTCCTCGTCTACAGTCAGGACCTGGATCCCTACTTCCCATGTCCTGGCCCAGTGTGGTGTGGTTCAGCCAGCAACCACCATAGCTGGGTAAAACTGACACTGTGGAAAAGAGCTCGTAGACCCATCCCAGCTGCCCTGGGCGCATGGCTCACAGGCAGCCTGCCTCTCCACAGGACACCTAAGGCTCCATCTTCAATGCCATAAACCTCTTCTTGACATTGAGACCTTGTTCCCTTTGCCCTCATTAAAGCTGCTAAGGCAAGAGGGATGTGTGACAAGCCTGGACGGCCTGCTTCTTGGTCACGAGGTAGGAGCAGTGGCTTTAGGAGTTGTCACACGCCCCGCCTTTCATGCCTTTCTGCATGCTCTTCCAGGTGGAACACCCTGGGGTCCCTGAGTCAGATGCTCCTGAGCACCTGTCCTGTACAGGCCCCCTCAGGACAGCCTGCAAGCCAAGTGCTGTGTATTGAAGCAGTGTGACTTATGAGGAAACAAGCTCAGAGGTCACCTACGTGTTCAAGGACTCCATGTGGCCTGACTGCAAAGCCTGCACTCTGTAACTGTGTGTACTTGCAACTCTGTCCTGCCCCTTCCCAGATACAGGCTCCTGCAGGAAAGCTGGAGAAGACATCAGTGCAGTGTCAGAGGCTAGAGACAGCATTCCAAGGAGGTGACAGTTACGTCCAGAGTGGAAGGAAGTGAGGGAGGAGCGCGTGTCTAGAGGCACTGACGTGGGATGTGGGAGTCCGCAAAGCCCCCTTGGCAGGACTGACATGCGGTGGGGCTGGTGTAGAGTCATCCGGCCTTGTGGGGTCCCATCTCCCCTCCCCACCACCCCACCCAGTGTTGAGTACCAAACCCTGAGCCTTGGGCTTGCTGGCCAAGCCCTCAACCCTCCTTCCTGTTGATGTGAAGGAGGTTGGGGAGACTGGGGCTATCGCCTGGGAATAGCTCACTTGCCCTGCACGTTCATTCACTGTGTATATGTGGAGATGAGAGGACAACTTGTGGGGGTTTATTCTGTCCTTCTGTAAGACCTGGGGTCTCACAGCTCAGGAGTTCAATCGCACCCTTCCCAGAAACTCCCCCAGACCAAGACTCGTTGCAAAAGCAAGAGGTTTATTAACCATTGTACAATGGGGTCACCCCTGCTGGTCAGCAAAGAGTGGCACCGGGAGACAAAGGCCTTTAGGTTTTTAAAAGAAAAATTGCGGGAAATTTGAAGTTGCAGTTTTGGCAATTTAGGATTGAATGAGGAAGCTATAAAGTAAGATAATTGGTTAGTCTTAGGTGCTCAAGCTTGGCCAGTCCTGCCAAGTGTGGATGCAGCTGCAATTTAAGGTGGGGGTGGTTAGCTCATCCTTGAAGATTAGGGGCTACAGACTTTTGGCTGGAGGTCAAAAGCTACTCAGAAGAAGTCTAGGTTCGTTGCTAAGAAACGCTATCTCAAGGACAAGGGTCTGGTCCTCCTTTTGCTGAGTGAAGGTCATTGCTTGCTTGCCCCTTTTTTTATATCTGTCCTCACAGATAGGGTCACATTCCTTCACTCTCTGGAAAGGTACTAAGAGGCTTTAGCTTAACCTGGACCTAAAACTCAAAACTATAGGCTTTAGAAGACATATAGGTTACAAAGTTAGTCTAACCCTTTCGCTTCCACCATGTGGGTCTCAGGGACCGAATTCAAGCCGACAGGGTTGGCTTTCCTTGCCAAGCCGTCTCAACAGTCTTGTTAGTCTTGTTTGGAGGGAGGGAGAGCAGGAGGGATTCAACCTAGGACCTCATGAAGAACCGGCAGAAGCCCTGGGACTAGACCATGGCCCAGCCTTCAGGCGGCATCGATGTTTGTCTAGGGCAGCAGTTCTTAAGCCATGGGTTTTCAAATCTTTGGGGGTTGCATATATCAAGTATTTACATGACGACTCATAACAGTAGCAAAATTACAGTTACGAGGTAGCACGAAAATAATGTTATGGTGAATGGGGTGTCACCACAACATGAGGAACCGTATTAAAGGGTGTCGGTGTTAAGGGGGTTGAGAACCACTGGCCAAGAGGGAACTGGAGAAGCCTGCAGGAAGTTCCTCTGTGTACCTCTGAGTCCTCCGACCTGAGCTCTGAGTTCCCTGCAGTGGCTTTGCCCCTGGCCTGGAGGAAATCCCAGGCTGATGTGCCAGGGGAAGCTGTAGGTGCTGTGATGGGGGCTCTGCTGAGCCAGGACACATGCTGCCTGGAGCTGCTCCCTGCTGACAGTACAGAGCATAAGAGCATGCCCCAGAGGTTCACCATCTCCCTGGGACCCTGTCTGTGCCGCACTGCTGCACTTCTATTGCCTCTGCCTCCCCGAAAATTAGAACCAGGCCAGAGGTCCAGGCTTCCTGGGCCCAGCTGCTGCCTCTGTGTGCCATGCCTGCAGGGTCCTTTTCCCAGAAGCCTTCGGTGCACAATTCCTAGAGCCCTTGTACCCTGGGTGATCTCCCTAGAGGACGGGTGGGGGAGCCCTCAGCAAGGAATGGTGAATGGGCCGTGGGCTGGTAGTGAGCCTCAGCTGGGAGAAAGCTTTCATTCAAGGAGTCTCCCGTGTAAGGAGGCTCGGCTAACCACGGGGAGTTGGCCTTTTTTTCCCTTGGAGACAGCATCGGAAGAGACAGCTGCTCTGGGGGCTTGTTCTTCTCCCTAGAGAGGCCCAAGCACTCAGTGCCTTTGTCCAGGAAGAAGCCAAGACACACCCAGGACACAAGGGAATTTCTCCAGGTGCAGAGGACCAGGGGTAGAGTAGGGAGCTAGAACTCGGATCCTTCCCCACCTCCCTAATTGTAATCGCCTACATCCTTCTCCCTGTCCATAGTTAGGGCCCCTCCCACCTTCCTTGCAAGACAGTCAGAGCCCAGCTCCCTCCCTTCTCATAGAGTCAGAATCTAGATCCTTCTTTCTTACCTTCTTACCTGGGGTCATAGCCTATACCACTCCCTCCTCACTTCTCTGCCTGTAGTCCTAACCTACATCCCTTGTTTTCCAACTTCATACTTACAGTCAGAGCCCAAGTCCTTCCCTGCCCACCTGTCTGCCGGCAGTCAGGATGGGAGCCACTCCTTGCTGACTTCTGCCCGACCAGAGCCTAGATCTGTCCTGTTCTACCTCCACTGAAGCCCAAGCTGAAGGCACTTTGGCTGCTTCCTATCACAGGCTGAGAAAGAGGCCTTCCTCACCCTCAATGCTGCCTCCTCCCCTGTGGTGTGGCCACACAGGCCCTACCCCCTGCAGCCTCCAATCCTGAGCCCCTAAAGTAGGTGGGGAAATTCTGGCCACGCCACCCATGGGCTCCTGCAGGCCACCAGAGTTTCCTGGCATAGCTGCAGAGGATGCTGCCAGCCCTGGCCCTAAGAAGGATCTGCTACCTCCGTGGGGCTAAGTAAGTGGAAGGCCCTTCCCTGCTGACCCAGGTCCCTGGTTTAGAGGCTGGGGCTGGAGACGGAGGAGACTTAAAGGACAGGCCCGTCCTGGGAATGGCTGTAGGGCAGAACTGAAACTCTAGTCAGATCTGCCGGCCATGGAGGAAACAGGCTGCTACTGAGCTTTTGGACCACATGGTACCTTCTCCCAATCAGCCTGGTCCCCCAACTTTTTACTCTGTCCCCCTTGTGTCCTTGAATGAGGAGGGATGAATCTCATACCTGTCACTCCGAAGCTTAGCTCAGTCTCCCTTGCCACAGAGCCCCACCTGTCCCTCCTCCCCAGGGTCCTGTCCTCTGCTGCCCCAGCCTGGCTCTGCTAGCGAAGATGAGCGACAGTGTCCTCAGGAGTTTTAACCTGGTTCCCCTTGGCCAGCTCTAGGCCCCATCTAGTGGTGCCCACCTCTCGTGACTGGAAGGACTCTTTTTGAGATAGGATTTTATATCCAAGCTGACCTTAAACTGCTGTGTAGCCCAGAACAACCTAAGACTTGATCCTCCTGCCTTCACCTCCCAAGTCCTGGGATTACAGGCATACGCCACCACCTCCACTGTTAATGGTGGTGGGGCTAGCGCCCCGGGGCGTTCTGACTGAGAGGCCAGAGCCACGTGCCCTTCTCTGTGCTTTTGGAGAACCAGGCTGGTGGTTCCTCCTCCTCCCTTCTCTGGTTCCTATGTAGATGTGGGCTGAGGATTACGGGGGCTAGACAGGGTCAGACATTCCCTTGTGCCTTCCATCAGCAAAGGTCTTTTGAAGCCCAGGGCCGGCACCACACCTTTGCCTACATCCTGAGGCCAAATGAAGCGTTAGCCAATCTGAACAGACAGAAGCCAAGCATAGTGGGACACACCTGTTATCCCAGCACTGGGGAGGTGGAGGCAGGAGGATGGGGAACTCCAGGTTCCACTGGGGATGTAGCTGAGGAATGTAAAATGCTTGCCTGGCATGCATGAATCCTTGGGTTCCATCCCCGGCACTGGATAAACTGAGCTAGAAGGCACACACCTGTAATCCTAGCACCCTTGTGTTAGAAGTAGGATCAGGAGTTCAAGGTCATCCTCTGCTACACATTGAGTTCAAGAAGGCCAGCCTGTGCTTATGAAACCCTTTCTCGATAGAGAATGAAGGAGTGTGGGGAGCAGACACAGAGGTTGCCTAAGCCCTAAGCGGTGCTAAGGGTGCTGGGTGGGATCGGCGCCCTCCTGAGGGTCTTTTTGCAGAGGCTTCGGGCTGCTGCTGTGAGGGCTGGGAGAGGCTTCTAGGAAGTAGTGACCTGGTGGGGGATGTGCTGGGGAAGAGCCTGTGAGCAAGTCATGGTCAGGCTGCTCTGCGGCGGCTGCTCAGAAGGAGCACGCTGTGTCGGTGATGAATGAGTGGGTGGAAGAGGAGCCAGGGAGTTTCCTACCTGAGGAACTGAAGCGCTTTCTCTCCCGGGGTGGGCTGTAGCTGCTCCTGAGCCCACACCCATAGGGAGAGCAGGCATGCAGAGGCCCTGCTTACTCTAGCATGAAACCGGAAGTGATGGGCAGACCCCTGCAACCAGGCATGGGACAGGAAGCAAGGCACTGATGTGTAGGACTAGGGGGTCTTCCTGAAAGGATAGGCTCTGCGCTGCCTCTTGGCACTGTGAGGTCCCCTCGTGGCATCCGTTACTAGATTTAAAGACCCTCAGAGTGGCATACTAGGGCACTCACATTCAGAGGCACCTCCCACTGCCCCAGCCTCCCCTACTGTTGTCTGCCCTGGCCTGTTGCCAGGAGAGTTGGGAGAGTGGGCATGACGTCATGACTTACGCCCTGCACTCATTCTCTCCGCCTCTGCTCTCTCTGACTCCCCCAAGGGACACCTCATCAAGTTCCTCCCCTGGGTGCACCCCTCCACCCACTTAAAACTAAACCCTGACATTTTGTGCTCCCTAGCAGGAGCCCCTCCCTGAAGGCCAGACACCCAGACAATGGGAAACAAGCTGGGATCTTCTTAAAGGGACAGTGTCCCACCGGCTGTCATGCCACTCTCTACCATGTCCTATTCTCAGTTCCAGTTCTAGCAAGCCACTAGTGTTGGGGGAGGGAAAGGAACCGTCTCACCCACCTATTCTCTCCTGCATTGGTCCCAGGACAGCCCAGTTCCTCCTGGCCCCGTGTGACTCATAAGCAGAGCGTGCTGCATCTGCAGCCTGTAGTCTGCCCTGGTGTGCATCCTGGCCCGGGTATATCTCGGCACACAGAACCCTAGAGCCAGCTCTCCAGATCCCCACAGGCTTACAGGAGAGTCCCCAGTGCACCAGGGTGCTTGACTAGGAGAAGCCAGACACCTAGTTTACAGGCAAAGACGCCATGTCTCTCCATCTGCCCTTCAGCCCCGACCCCAGCCTCCCTGGTTCCCTAAGGTGGACTGCTGGCTTTGATGACCCTGGGCTGAGGGAGGGCAGGGGCATGAAGTTAATGGTAGGTGGTGGCGGATCTCTGGGTGTCCCTGTGAAGGCCTGAGGCCTGCTGAGCTTTGGGATGTTATAGCATCCTTCATCTCCGCTGGCAGGGTCCTGTCTCTGCGTCCTGAGCCCAGTGCCTGCTTTGTATCATAAGGAGACAGAAGAACTTTGCAGGGCCTGGGCAGTGTTTTACAGCTCTCCCCTTGAGGATCTCGATTTGTTTGGTTGGTTCGTTTCGTTGTTTTGAGCCGGTGTTTTCTTGCAGTGAGACCCTGACTGGCCTGCAGTCTAGTCTTGAATGCCCATAGATCTACCTGTCTCTTCTCGAGCACTAAAGCTGGAAGGTGCTGACATTCAGGTCTCTCAGCTCTAAAGGATTATAGATACCTGAGCTGCCAGAGGAGCCTGTAGGAGAAAGCCAGCTAGTCCATTAGCGTGAGGCCTGTGGTTTGCTTGTGCTCTCCCTGCTGCAGCCTCTGTTCCTCCATCTAGCTGGCTGGTGACCAAGAACAAGTCGCCTTCCTTCTAAGCCAGCTTTCTTGCGTGAGGAGGCAGGGGCCCAGATTAGAAACTCTTCTCACCTCTGAGGCTAGCAGGTGAACCACATCCTTTAGCCTGTCTAGGCAAAACTGAAATGTACGGGCTGCGCACTGAAAGGGCTTAGAGAGGTTGCTGGGCATGGTGGCCCCTTTAATCCCAGCAGTAAAGGGGAAGGAGCGGGCAGACCCCTGTGAGTTCAAGGCACGCATGGCCTACACTGAGAGTTTTAGGACAGCCAGGGCAATAGAGAGACCGTGTCTCAAAAACCAAAACAGTAAAGACTTGTAGGGGCTAGCTTTAGCTAGGTGGTCTCGCTGCTAAAGAGACTTGCCCCACAAGCCTGATGAACGGAGTTCAATCCCAGAACTTAGGTCAGAGTCCACGGAGAGAAGTGAGTCCTCAGAGTCGTCCTATGGCCTCCAGATACACACTGTGGCTCACAGCCTCACACACACTATAATAATGTTTTGGGCAGGTATGGCCTTCCCGTGTAACTCTAGCTAGCCCAAAACAGACTCTAGATCAGGAGAGCCTGTAACTCAGGAGGTCCACCCGCCTTTGCCTCCAACTGCTGAAGTCAAAGGTGTGCACCACTGTGCATAGCTATCTTTAATAATTGATAAAAACAGAAAAAGGGGTTTTATCTATCACTGCTCCCACAGTCTAAGCTCTGGATGTCAATACAGGCTGCAGTGTTCACAAGGTACGACTTTTTATATTTATTTTTCTTTTACTTTTTAATTTTTTAATTTAATTATTAAATAAATTGGAGGAAGGATCTTACTTTATTAAATAAATTGGAGTCCGGCCTGTCCTGGAACTTGTCATGTAGCCCAGGCTGGCCTCAGTCTAACATTCCTTTTCTTTCTTTTGTTTCTTTTTTTTTTTTTTTTTTTTTTTTTTTTTTTAGTGTTTATTTTATTTGATGTGTATGAGTTTTCCTTGCACATATGTGTGTGCCTGGTAGCCACAGAGGCCGGAGATGGTGTCAGACCCCCTGCAGCAGGCGTTACAGTGGTTGTGAGCTGCCACCTGGGGTGCTGGAAATGAATGTAGGTCCTCTGGAAGAACAGCTGAGCCAGCTCTCCAGCCCTCCTTTTACTTTCAAGAGAGCATTTCCTGCCCTGTTCTGGCCTGGAACTCACTATAGAGCATGTAACCAAACATGACCTTGAACTTCTAACCTTTCTGCCACTGTGTCCTGCATGCTGGGATGACAGGTTAGTACCACCAGCCCAGTGTAATTCTTCGTGTGTGTTTGTTTGAGACCGGGTCTCACTGTGTAGCCCATGCTGTCTGCAGTTTGAGCTCTTACCTCAGCTTCCCAACTGCTGAAATTACATGCCTACCTGTGCCTCCACGCCTGCTTACCTTTCTCTTACTCTTAATTTCATTTTTGCTTTTTTGGTTGGTTTGTTTGATTGATTGATTTTGTTTTTTGAGACAGAGCTTTATATGCCAGGCAAGCTCTCTACCAATGGAAATACATCTCCAGCCCTGATTTTATTTGGGTTTTTAAGAGTGAAATCCAAAGATAAACACCTATAGATGGTGGCTGGAGAGAGGCTCCAGGGCCAAGAATGCTGGGTGCTTTTGAGGAGCACTCAAGCATATATCCTAGTGTCCATGTCATTAACTGCCCACAACGCCAGCTCCAAGCTCCAAGGCTTCCTCAGGCACCGTACACACGTGATACACATCAAATAAAATAAACACTAAAAAAAAAAAATGAAAAGGAATGTTAGACTGAGGCCAGCCTGGGCTTCATGATGAGCAGGCATACACACATGGGTAAAAATGGTTTTTTTAATTAAAAAAAAAAGCTGTGTAGAGATGGTGGGTGTAGCCATCCTCAGCCCCGCCCCTCTCCATCCAGGTGTTGTGAGTGTAGCGCCTCCCTTTCACACCAGTACTATGAGAAGGATGGACAACTCTTCTGCAAGAAGGACTACTGGGCCCGCTATGGCGAGTCTTGCCACGGGTGCTCTGAGCACATCACTAAAGGCCTGGTCATGGTGAGCTACCTTCCCCTCCCACCTCTCTCCCTGCCATCGTCCCCTGTGCGTTCTGAGCCTGTCTCTTCCTCTGTTCAGATCTTCCAGCCCTCTGTCGTCCAGCAAGAGTCTGTCCGGGTTGCCCTGCTTTCCCCCAAGAGGAGAATGATGGTGGCTGTGGGGACTGCAGGCACCACTAAGCTGGGTTGTGTCCCCACCCCTACAGGTGGCCGGGGAGCTGAAGTACCACCCCGAGTGTTTCACCTGCCTCACCTGTGGAACCTTCATCGGTGATGGGGACACCTACACACTGGTGGAGCACTCTAAGCTATACTGGTGAGTACTGTGGGACTCTGTGAGCTTAGGGGCCTGCATCTGTCAGCAAGGCTGCCCATGCTTTTATTTCCACACTGTAAAGGAGGAGAGGACAAAGTGCCGTTGCTCCCTGACACCACGTAGAAATGGCAGAAATCTCGGTGGGTATCATCCCCTACTTTTCAGGAGGCTAAAACAAGAAGATTGCAAGTTCTAGGCCAGCCTGGGAAACTTAGTGAGATGAAGAAGTAGAAAGAGAGCTGTGGATGTAGCTCCATGATAGAGCACCTGCCTAGAATTCCCCAGTAAGGGGCTGGGATGTGGCTCAGTGGTAGAGGTCTTCTATGTCATATGTAAGGCTCTAGATTCAGTTCTCAGTTCTACAAAAAAAGAGAAAGAAAATGACAGAAACCAAAAGTGGCCCCAACACAAGCTCTCTTCCTTCTGCCTATGCAGTGTAATTCTGGCTCTAGCCACAAAACTGGTTCGAACACCAGCGGCTCCAGATCCCATCACCAGCAGGTCTATTCCTGCTGCACACATAGGCATCCTCAGGGTCCTCACACAATTAAAGCAACTGGTTTCCAATCCAGTGACCCTAAGTTTGATAGTTTGCTAAATGACTGACTCATAGAACTTCAAATGGTGTTATGTGTTGGCTCACAGTTGCATTACAAGGGACACAGCCCAGAAGCCACCAAATGAGGATGCCTTCCACCTCTCTCCAGCCCATCTTATGTTTACTACCCAGGATGCCACACTGAGGTCCAGGATCCAGGGCTGTCACTGAGCCCTTATAAGTCATCTGGCCAATCGGTTAAGCTCTGTCTCTAGTCTGCTCCTGAGAATCCAGGCTGTCTAGAAGCCCCAAGCCTTTAGTCATGGTCAGTCTGTGGGACCAGCCCTGATCTGACTCATCTCATTTGCATAGACTCAAGCATCCTCCAAAAGGCTCATAAATAACAATGATCCCCCTGTTCCAAGGACTTAGAGTCTTTCTCCCCAGAGCCAGGAACAAAAAAAAAAAAAAGCACCAGACAGATTCTCTTACAAAACAGCAACAAAGCTGGATTCGAGAACAACAGGACCTGATCCCAAATGGGTTTTTAATGACTTCCTCCCAAACAAGATGTATCCCCAAGGGCCTTGCCTTATCTTGGCCATCTGACAATATCATGGGATAGACAGAGCCAGAATGGGGCCAGCTAGATGGCTTAGTGATAAAGGTGCTTGCTGCTAAGCCTAATGAACCTGAGTTCCATCCCCAGGACCCATGTGGTAAAAGGAGAGAACTGACTCAAAAATTATCCTCTGACCTTCATTCTCGCTCTGTGACATGTGCCTCCCCCAGCCCATACATGGACAGACATAAATAATAAATATAATTTAAAAATGTAACTGCTGATGAGACGCCTCAGCAAGTATAAAGGCATTGGCTGCCAGACTTAACAGCCTAAGTTTAATCCACAGGACCAGTGTCATGGAAGGAGAGAATTGATTCCTGCAAATTGTGTGTGTATACATACACACACACACACACACACAGCCACGCAGTTTGGCACACATATACTTGAGCATATGCACACATAAATAAATGGAATTTTTAAAAACTATTAACCAGAATAACTAAGACCCAGAGTTGAGGGTCATGCTCTGTCCTGCCCCGAGTCCCACCAGTTTGCTGGGGGAGGGTAATGGGAGGACGGAGGTGCCTAGGGCTCTGGGCTGCAGAGAAGCACTTCCTCTCCCCTGACACTGTTTTCTTCCCCTCCTCTCGGGTCCACACTGCTGGCGACCTTCACAGCGGGCACTGCTACTACCAGACTGTGGTAACACCAGTCATTGAACACATCCTGCCTGACTCACCTGGCTCCCACCTGCCCCACACAGTTACCCTAGTGTCTATCCCAGCCTCTGCCCATGGCAAGCGAGGCCTGTCTGTCTCCATCGACCCTCCTCACGGTCCACCAGGCTCTGGCACAGAGCATTCGCACACCGTTCGTGTCCAAGGGTGAGTAAGCCGCCACACCAGATGGGGCTCTGGTACAGCAACCTGACTGTATTAGTTAGCTCTCTGTCACTGTGACAGAGTAACCGACATAAGCAACTTAAGTGGGAGAGGTTGATCGAAGCCCATGGTTTCAGAGGGCTCGGGCTACAGGCACTGAGTCAGTTTATTCTGACCCAGAATGCCCAAGCACGAGGAACTGAGGTCACTCCCCCAGAATCCACTTTACAAAAGCCAGGGTCTATCAAGATGGCTTGGCAGGTAAAGACTTTTGCCACCAGGCCTGGCAACTTGAATTTCATTCCCAGGTGGAAGGAAAGAACCAACTCCTACAAGCTGTCTTCTGATTTACACATACATACACACAATAAATAAATGAATATTTAAAAATTTTTTTTTTCTTTTAGTCAAACAGGCAGCTGTGCTTGTAATTCTGGAGTTAGGACGATGTCCTCTGTAAGCAACTCTAAGGAAACTCATTTGGTCACCCTCCAAAAGAAGAAGAGACGTGAAAGCAGAAGGGGACCAATTGCAAAGGGTGGGAGGGAGAGCAGTGAAAGGGAATGTGATCGAAATAGATTAGGTAGTATTTGAAGTTGTTTTAATGAAGCCTGTCATTAAGCATAGTTAATACATGCTAATAACAAGATAAAAATGGGGCTGGAGGGATGGCTCAGCGGTTAAGAGCATTGGCTACTCTGTAAGTTCGGGTCCCAGCATCCACATGGCAGCTCACAACATCTGTAAGTCCAGCTCCGGAGGATTTGACAACCCTTGTGGCCACCAGGCAGGCACCTGGTGTATGTACATACACTTGGGCAAAACACACATGTAAAACCTTGTAAATCTTAAGGAAACAGCTGAAAACTCAGTATACTGCAGTTTCCACCAAAGGTGGGGCCATTGTCCTTCCCATCCCACATCTGGTGGTCTTGCTTTTAAAAGTTCCCTCTTAGGGCTCAAGGGCACAGGTGGGAAGGAACCGGTCTAACTGCTGCTGTACCCCCAGAGTGGACCCAGGATGCATGAGCCCTGATGTGAAGAATTCCATCCACGTTGGAGATCGCATCTTGGAGATCAACGGCACACCCATCCGGAATGTCCCACTGGATGAGGTAGGGCCACGGGGATCTAAGGCTGGGGCAAGACGGAGCCACAGAAGTAGGCCCTTCACACCTGGGCTCTGCTGCCACCTCAGGAGGCTCACCTGTGCCCTCGCCTGTCCCCAGATCGACTTGCTGATCCAGGAGACCAGCCGGCTGCTCCAGCTGACCCTTGAGCACGACCCTCATGACTCGCTGGGCCACGGGCCAGTGTCGGATCCGAGCCCCCTGGGCTCCCCGGTGCATACTCCCAGTGGACAGGCAGGCAGCTCTACCCGGCAGAAAGCTGTCTTGTAAGTCACCCTGCTCCCCCACATGTGCAGGCACTGCTCTTTCAACTCCACCAGCATCCTAAAAGATGCCAGGACAAAAAAGAGGAAACGGTGAACAAGCGCCCCCAGCTGGAGGTTTCAGGGACCTTCCCAGGCAGACCCATGGCTCTTCTTTTTTCACTTTAATGTTTGCATTGATTTATTCATTTACTTTGTAGGGAGAGGGGCACGGAGATGGGAATGAAAATGCCACAGCGCCTGGGTAGCGGTCAGAGGACATCTTGCAGGAACCAGCTCTCTGCTCTTGCCATGTGTCCAGGGGATTGAAATGAGGTTGTTGGGCTTGTTCAACTGAGGTTGTTGGTGCCTTTACCCACCCAGCCATCACGAAGGCCTTCTCTCTAATTTTAAAGTTTATTCAGGAAGCAGGACGTTTTTGTGTGGGCAGATGAACAGAGCAGAGGTGTCAGTGAGGGGCAGGCATAGGTCAGTAAGCAGAGTGCTAACCTAGCGTGCACACTGCTCCGGATCACCCCCAGCACCACATAAACCAGGCGTGGTGGCATGCCTGTAAACCCAGAAGCAAGAGGATCAGAAGTTCATCCTCAGCTACCTAGTGAGTTAGAGACTAGCCTGAGCTACATAAAACCCCGTTTATTAAAAATAAATAAGAAAAAAATGTTATCACTTTAATGTACCAAGTTTTGAATTTTTTTAAATAGTGGCATTAATATAAACAGTATAAATTCCATTAATATCGTTGGCTTGGTAGCAGTATGTATCATGCCATCATTTTAAATACTCAGCCCATTGCTATTAATGTAAGCTGCTCGTGCATTCTTGCTATTTTCCCATCCTTCATTTTCTCTGCTCATGTTTTCTCATTGGGAATATAGTGAGGAGGTGCTGGGCAGGAGCACTTGGCATGTCAGCACGAGGACTTCAGTTCAGACCCCCAGCAGCTCCATGAAAAAAGCCACACACTGGGCTGGAGAGATGGCTCAGAGGTTAAGAGCACTGGCTGTTCTTCCAAAGGTCCTGAGTTTAATTCCCAGCAATCACATGGTGGCTCACAACCATCTATAATGAGGTCTGGCGCCTTTTTCTGGCATGCAGGCTGGATATTGTATAAATGATAAATAAATAAATCTTAAAAAAAAAAAAAAAAGCCACACACCTGTAACCCCAGTGCTGGGGGATCAGGCTTCAGTCAAGAGGCCCTGCCTCCGAAGAGATGGATCAGCAGTTAAGAGGCAAGAGTGTGCTAGGGATGGCGCACACCTTTAATCCCAGCACTCAGGAGGCAGAGGCAGATGGATCTCTTGAGTTCTGAGCTAGCCTGGTCTACATAGTAGGATCCTGTCTCAGGAAAAAAAAAAACAAAAACAAAGACTTAAGAATCTGTACATCCATAGCTGGGCATTGTTGCAAATGCCTTTAGTCCCAGCACTCAGGAGGCAGAGGCAGGTGGCTCTCTGAGTTCAACTAGCCTGGTCTACAAAGTGAGTTCTAGGACAGCCAAGGCAACACAGAGAAACCCTGTTCCCTTCCCCCTCCCCAAAAAGAAAAAGATTGTATACATTTCCCCCAAAGGACCAGAGTTTGGTTCCCTGCCCTCTCTGGGTGGCTCACCTCTGCCGTTCCCAAGGGATCTGATATCCTTTCTCTGGCCTCCTCAGGACATGTGCCCACATACACAAACCCACACATAGATACAAATAATAACTCTACAAATGAGTGAAGTGGAGAGTGACTGGGGCCTGTACATGCTCACAGAGATAGGCATGGGCGTCTTGACTTCATGGAGCAGCTACTGATTGGCTTGGGGTGATGGGAACGTTGGGGCTGACAGGCTAATTCCAGGGCATCAGATAGACCAGGGGCTTTGGACCTTCTTCCGTGCCTAGAGGTGTCTTTTGAAGGCTTGTCACCACACAAAGATTACTGTGGTCCAAGACAAGAAAGGAACTTGATGTGGGATGTCCCAGTTGATTTGGCTAGTGGTCTACTGCAGTGGTCCAGGCAGCGGGCACCATGAGTCCTCAGGTATCCTTGAACCGGAAGAGCCACGAGGAGGGACACAAGAATAGGACTCAGGGGCAGCCTGTTGTGTGTCCCACTTACCCTGGGACCTCTCCAGGACTCGTGGAGAAGCCCTTTGAGGAGTTTCCTTCTGGGATAATAGCCTTGTTCTTTTCTTTCTTTTCTTTTCTTTTCTTTTCTTTTCTTTTCTTTTCTTTCTTTCTCTCAGTTTTTGTTTTGTTTTGTTTTTCTTTTTTTTTTGGTTTTTCAAGACAAGGTTTCTTTGTGTAGCCTTGGCTGTTCTGGAACTATCTCTGCAGCCCAGGCTGGCCTCAAACTCACAAAGATCTGCCCCCGTCTCTGCCTCCTGAGTGTTGGGACCAAAGGCTTGGACCACCACCTGGTTTTCTTTTTGTTTTGTTTTGTTTTGTTTCTTGAGATTGGATTTCTATTTGTAGACCTGGAAATTGCTCTGCAGACAAGACTGGTCTGGAACTCAGAGATCCACCTGCCTCTGCCTTCTGAGTGCTGGGATTAAAGGTGTAAATTAGTACACCTGGCTCACTCTTAGCTCTTAACTGCTGATCCATCTCTCCAGTTTTTTTTTGGGTTTTTTGTTTGTTTGTTTGTTTGTTTGTTTTGTTTATACTGTATTCTGCCTGCATATATACCTGCATGCCAGAAGAGGGCACCAGAGCTCACTATAGATGACTGTGAGCCACCATGTGGTTGCTGGGAGTTGAACTCAGAACTCAGGACCTTTGGAAGAACAGTCAGTACCCTTAACCTCTGAGACATCTCTCCAGCCCTTTTGTTGTTGTTGTTTTGTTTTTTTTCCAGACAGGGTTCTCTGTGTAGCCTTGGCTGTCCTGAACTCACTTTGTAGATCAACCTGACCTTGAACTCACAGAGATCTGCCTGCCTCTGCCTCTTTAATGCTAAGATTACAGGTCACTGCGCCTGGCTCCTTCCACCGTACTTTTGAGGCAGGGCCTCTTCACTGAACCCTGCTCCCCCAGCACTGGGGTTACAGGTGTGTGACTTTTATACATGGAGCTGCTGGGGGTCTGAACTGAAGTCCTCGTGCTGACATGCCAAGTGCTCCTGCCCAGCACCTCCTCACTACATTCCCAGTGAGAAAGCATGAGCAGAGAAAATGAAGGATGGGAAAATAGCAAGAATGCACGATCAGCTATAAATAAAAAAGAACTGGCTTTGTGGACCTCACTGGTCCAACTCAGAGAGATCCGCCCGTCTCTGCCTCTTGAATGCTGGGACTAAAGGTGTGTGCCACCACTGCCCTGAGAGGTTTGTACTTTGCAAGGCATGTACTCCGTCGTCTCCATCTGTCCAGAGCTCAGGCCATAAGGGGCCATATCTGTGTGTATGCAGTTACTGGGCATCCCAGGCTGGGTGTCAGCTGAGCCTGTGCCACCAAGCAGAGGCCATGGGCACCTTCTAGTGAGCAGACAGCTGTGTGGCTGCCCCCACGACACTGGGCTGTACCACCTGCTCTCGGGGCTGGGGAGTGAGCATCTGGGTGTTTCAGACTCAGCCGGGTGCCAGCTCCCCACAGCATGGGGCCTGTGTGCCTTTCCCCAGGAGGAGCTGCAGTATTGACACATCCCCTGGTGCTGGCTCACTGTCCTCGCCAGCCTCCCAGCGAAAGGACCTGGGCCGCTCCGAATCCCTCCGAGTGGTCTGCCGACCGCACCGCATCTTCCGGCCCTCTGACCTCATCCATGGGGAGGTGTTGGGCAAGGGCTGTTTCGGCCAGGCCATCAAGGTATGCCGATGGGGAGGGCCAGGTTGGGTGCCACCTCTGACCACCTCTTCCCTCACTGTCCTGCTGGGAATCCAACACAGGGAGAGTCTAGATCCTAGACCCTCAGCCCAGTGTTACCCCACTTTTTCCTGGACTTCCCTGAGCTACTGAGAGGGAAGGGACTGTACATGGATAGACTTGGAATTTTGTGGGGTTTGTTGTTGTTGTTGTTGTTTTTAAGGAGAAAGTCTTCTGTAACTCAGCCTGGCCTTGAACTCGCTGTCTAGCTGAGGATGACCTTGAACTCCTGACCCTCTGTCTTCACCTCCCAAGTACTGGGATCACACTCATGCACTAGCATGCCTGGCTTTATTTTCATATCAGGACAAGGTCTCAAGGTCTCACTAAGTTGCCCAGGCTAGCCTCAAACTCAACTAAATAATCCAGGCTGGCCTTGGACATGACATCCTCCCAAGTGGATAGAGTTACAGGTGTGTGTTACCATGTCCTACTTGTCCCTGAGTTTTGTTCCTCCATGTCCCCAACATAGGTTACACACCGAGAAACAGGCGAGGTGATGGTGATGAAGGAACTTATCCGGTTTGACGAGGAGACCCAGAGGACGTTCCTCAAGGAGGTCAGTGGAGAGGGACAGTCACATGCCTCACATGTCTGCTCCCCTCCGGGGAACAGAGCTCCAGATGGATGTGTTACATGTACTGTCTGGTGAAAGAGGTGAGAGGGGTTAGGCCTCACTGGGGACAGGGCAGCCACAGGCCATGGGTTTGGCTCAGTTGGTAGAGGGCTTGCCTAGCATGCCTGAGGCCCTGGATTCAGTCCCCAGCATCTCAGACACCAGGCACATGTATCATGGTGTCCGGTGTAGAGAGGCACTCGGAAGATGGAGGCAAGAAGATTAGAGTTCAAGTCAGCCTGGGCTGCGTGAGACATTCACACAAAAAAGACAGGGAAGTCAGAACAGCCATGGGCTTAGGGGGCGCAGGTTGGGAGATACTTGCTTACCATGCACGAAGCTCTAGGTTCTAAGACCAAAGCTGGCCTTGGTGGTACATGCCTGTTATCCCAGTACCTAGGTGATGGTGGTGGGGGGATCAGAGTTTAAGGACTTCCATGGCTACATAATTAGTTCAAGACCAGCCAAAGCTATGAGAGACACACTTGTTTTGTTTTCTTTCGTTTTTCCAAAAAGGGTTTCTCTGTGTAGCCTTGGCTGTCCTGGAACTCTTTCTATAGACCAGGCTGCTCTCGAACTCACAGAGATCCGGCTGCCTCTGCCTCCCTGAGTACTGGGATTACAGATGTGCACCACCACTGTTGGGCTTGAGAGACATTCTCAAAGAACAGAAGACGCGGTAGTTTACTGGGTGAGAGGAGACTGGGTTCCTTGCTATTCGTATGGGACAGAGCAAGGGGAGAAGGCCCAGACCCAGCCTGTGTGTACCCTCCAGGTGAAGGTCATGCGGTGCTTGGAGCACCCCAACGTGCTCAAGTTCATCGGTGTGCTGTACAAGGACAAGCGGCTGAACTTCATCACGGAGTACATCAAGGGTGGCACCCTGCGGGGCATCATCAAGAGCATGGTAAGCAGGGCTGGAGGCGTGGCTCTGTGGGTGGAGTGCTGGCTAGGCTAGCATGGTGAGGCTTTGACTTCCGTTCCCAGCCCTGCATAAACCTGGCATGGTGGCTCAGACTTTTAATCCCAGCACTAGGGCAACAGGCAGGTGGGTCTTTAGGAGTTCAAGGCGAGCCTGGTCTACAGAGGAAATTCTATGACAGGCAGGGCTATGTACTGAAACCCTTTCTAAATACACACACACAAAGAAAGAAGGAAGGAGGGAGGGAGGGAGGGAGGGAGGGAGGGAGGGAGGGAGGGAGAAAGGAAGGAAGGAAGGAAGGAAGGAAGGAAGGAAGGAAGGAAGGAAGGAAGGAAGGAAGGGAAAAGCAAAAAGAAAAGGGAACTGAGGGGCAGATGCCAGGATCCCACTGTCCCCTTGCAGGGCAGTGGCCACCAATAACCTAAGACATTTCTGCTTAGCTCTACCTCTGGAAGCTACATCACTTCCCACTAGTGCCATGCTAGATAGAGACTGGGCGTTAATGCATGGGCCTCTGGGGATACCCCAGTCCACACTGTAGCAGAGGGAGGCCCCATTCTCTCCAGAGCTGACTGCCACGGAGAGTGCAGATGGCTTGTTGAACCTTCAGCTTTGACTGTGGAGGTTGGCTTGGCCTGGTTGGAAACTTGAAATGGGGGCTGGGGGGATGGCTCAGTGGGCAGAGTGTTTCACAAACATGAGGACCTGGGTTCAATGCTGAAGACTCACTTAAAAGCCCAGCATGATGGCGTATACCTGTAATCCCATCACTGTGGAGATGGAAACACAATCTTTGTGAGTTCAAAGCCAACCTGGTCTACAGAGTTAGTTCCTGGATAGCCAGGGCCATCCTGTCTCAAAAAATAACAATAAATAGAAAGAAAAGAAAGCAAAGTGAATATATTTTTTTAAAAAGCCAAAAATACAGGGTTTTGAGGAAGTTTAATAGGTTATACTATACTACTACCTATAATGGACTCATGGGTCATAGTTTCTGCCATCTGCCCGTCAGTACCCAACAGACATATACCCAGAGGAGCTGGATTGGGAACCATAGGAGAACATGCGTGAACCCTTACTGTGAAATCAGTTCTGTTGAGCAAAGATGCCTTTAGGGTCTATAATCCTAACCCCGAGGCTGAAGCAGGAAACTCAGAGTCCAAGGCCAGCCTGGGCTACATAGAACATCATGTCTCAAAAAAGCAAACAAGGGCCAGTGAAATGGCTCAGCAGGTAAAAGTGCTTGCCACCAAACCTAATGATAGAGTTTGATCCCTGGGACCCAAGTGGCAGAAGGAGAGAATTTGCTCCCCCAAGTTGTCCTCTGACAGACCAGGAAAATGATGCCTTGGAGCTGTGCGCATGCACACACAGCTCTTAGAAGATAACTGTTAGTAGGCAGCCATGGATACAGGACAGCCTGGGAGCCCTCAGACTGCCACACCTGTGCCTGTGACTCGGCTGTCCCCTCTCCTGTGCTGCCACACACGCACACACACACAGCCCGCCAGGCTCCATCCCTGCCATTCTTCCCTGCCCCCAGGACAGCCAGTACCCGTGGAGTCAGAGGGTCAGCTTTGCCAAGGACATTGCATCAGGGATGGTAAGTGACGCTGCTCACTCGAATGACCCTCTCTGCTACAAGGGCTGTGGGAGCAGAACCTATGGGGGAGCTTCGAGGTGGCAGCGCTGCAGGTGTCCACCTAGAATCCCCCAGTGAAGGCTCGGGGTACAGCTCAGCAACAGAGCAGGTTCCTGGAGCCCATCAGCTGAGACCGGGGGAGGGCCAGGGCCGAGGCAGGGAGACTGTTGACACTCCTGCTGATGGCCTTGTTCTCTTTCCTCAGGCCTACCTCCATTCCATGAATATCATCCACCGAGACCTCAACTCTCACAACTGTCTGGTCCGTGAGGTGAGCAGCCTGGGCAGCTGGGTGTGCTGGAGAAGAAAGGGACCTATGAGCTGCTCCTCTCAGGGCTTTCATGGAACTAGAGGTTTGGCAAACAATAACCAGAGTGAGAGGCAAGCAGACCTGGGCTGCAGTCCTGGCTCTGCCCTTTACAACTTGATACCAGAAACTCAGACCCACAAGCAGTGCAGGGTTTTAACAGATCAATGAAGGGAAAAGTCACTGAAAATGTAAAGCCCCAGCTTTCACTGCAGCATTCACAAAAACCACCTGAGGTAGCAAAGGCTACCCAGGCAGCACCAACAGCTGCAAATCAGGGGATGGGCAGGGTCATCTGGGCATGCTTCTGGAAGAGGAGGCTTGGCAGGGACTTTTCAGTGGAGGCCAAGGGGATAAGAGGCAGGTTTACAGGCTGGTGTTTAAGAGGTCCCCAGATGTTCCACAGAAAGCAGAGGAACTGGGCCAAACAGGAGCACCTTGAGGCCTACTCCCATAATAAACTACCACAGTCAGCATCTGAACTAAGAAGGCTGAGGTAGGAGGATCAGGTCCTGGGAGCTGCAGAGCCACATCAGGACTAGGGCAACTTAGCAAGACCCTGCTTCAAATCACAAAGTGGAAAAAAAAGGCCTGGAAGCCTAAGGACCTGGGTGAGTAAAGCATAAGGCTAGAATCTTCTAACAAGGAACCAGGGTATCGCTCGGTGGTAGAGCACCTGCTGAAAATCTCCCCAGTCAGGCTGGGGTGTGGCTCAGTGGTAGAGCACCTGTCTAGAATCCCCCAGTAATGGCAGCTGCCATGGCTTGGTAGTGGAGCCCTTGCCTAGCCTGTGGGAACACCTTGGTTCAACTCCCAATAACACACCACACACACACACACTCAACACATATATAAAAGACAGTGTTGCCTAAAGCCTTTCAGTACAGAGCCATAATCTACACAACCCCAGGACTGTAGAGTCCCTGACTGTGGTGTTTTAGGTTCCTAGGGTCCTCGAGGCCCTGTCAGCCTGCCCAGGAGCCTGCCCAGAGGACAGTACTAACTGCTGGGGTGTCCCAGCAAGATGGAAAGCCCCAGGTTGTAGGACACCGCGAGGGTGAGCCACAGAACTCCGGGCACTGGTGCCATAAGAGTGAGCTGGGCAAGCGCTCCACAGATCCTGCTTGGCCTGGTGTCTAGATTCTTGGTGGCCTGCATCCCAGCAGAGCCTTGGTGTCTGCTCTCTCTCTCTGAACACTCAAAAATGACCTGTAAAGGGAGAGAAGGCAGGACCTAAGAGGATCAGCTTACCCCAAAGAGAAGGACCCTCAGCCCCCCATCCAGTGACACTGAACACTCACCTGGAGAAGGCCTCACAGAGGCAGCAGGTGGGGCAGGAACTGACACACATCCCATACCCACCTGTCTGGCCTCATGACTAGTGCCTGTAGGCCTCCATCCCCTCTGGTAAAATGCCAGCTGGTAGGTCAGTTGGGGGGGGTGCTTTTCTTAGTTCTAGCAATGGGATCTAGGACATTGAGGCTATCTACCACTGGGGCATGCCCTCAAATGGTAATCAGCCCCTCGCCGGGGATTCTAGGCAGATGGGTATTGTAATGCCAAGCTGGGCCCTAGCTTTTCGCTGGGAAATTTTAAGCAAGGATTGTACTACCGAACCATACTCTAGCCCCTCAGCCTCTCTAAGCATGAAGCCATGCTTTCAGTCCCTCACTGGGGGGTCTTAGGCAGACTTTCTACCTCTAAACCAAGCCTCTAGCCCCTCACTGGAATCTCCAGAAGTTTCAGACAGCTGTGTTTGCTGGGAGCACAGGGAAGAGGGCGGTCCCTTCCCTACACAGGTTCCTGGGTCCTGGGGTGTATCCTCTTTGCCATCTGTGGGACTATAGGGAAAGATCTCAAATAGGAGCAGACAGAGAGGGGACCAGGTCCGCCTGCCTTCTGAAATTTCCAGAACAAGAACGTGGTGGTGGCTGACTTTGGACTGGCCCGACTCATGGTAGAGGAGAAGAGTCAGTCTGAAGACCTGCGCAGCCTTAAGAAGCCGGACCGCAAGAAGCGGTACACGGTGGTGGGTAACCCCTACTGGATGGCGCCAGAGATGATCAACGGTGAGTGCTGCTCCAGGGCGTCCCAGGCGGAGGAGCCCCAGCACCCCACCCCAGCTGCACTGCCCTCTGGCTTTCTCTGGGTCCTCTATCCACCTCTCTTGCTTCGCTCTGAACGGGGGTCAGCTTCTCCCTTGGGGTGTGCTGGGCTGTGGCCACCTCCCTGCAGCCTCCACCACACTTACACTGCCACCCTCTTTTGTTTAGTTTGGGTGGGTGTTTCGTTTGGTTTTCACAATGTGCGTGGGCGCTCAGACATGCCCATCAGAACACAGCTTGTAGGAGGCAGTTACCTTCCTCTGGTTGATCATAGGGTTGTGCTCTAATTGTCAGGTGACCCACCTTTTTTTTTTTTTTCCTTTGAGACAAGGTCTCACTGTGTAGCCCTGGCTGTCCTGGAACTCCTAGAGACATACCTGCGTCTGGGCATGCAACATTACACCTGGCCTTTTTTTTTTTTTTTTTTTTTTTTTTAAGACCAGGTCTCATTTAATGCAGGTTAGCCTCTACTCACTGTGTTGCCAAGAATGACGACCTTGCACTCATAATCCTCCTGCCTCTACCATCAGAGTTTTGGGATTATGGGACTGAGCTTAACATTTTTCAATTTATTTATTTGTATTTTATGTGCAGTGGTGTTTAGCCTGCACGTCTGCCTACGTGAGGGCGTCAGCTCCTGGAGCTGCAGACAGTTGTGAGCTGCCATGTGGGTGCTGGGAATCCCAGTGCTTTTAACCACTGAGCCATGTCTCCAGCCCACACCATGCTCAGGTTATGGGGTGTTGGGCTAGAATCTAGGCCTTATATATGCTAGATAAGCATTCTGTCCCAAGTACTGAAATTATAAGTGAGCGCTACCAGCTTGTCTGGCTTTGTCTCTTGTTTGTTTGTTTGTTTGTTGTGCTTGAGATAGGCCCTCTTTGTTATGTAGTTCCGGCTGTCCTGGAACTCCCTATGTAGATCAGGCTGGCTTTGAATTCACAGAGATCCACCTGCCTGTACCACCGGAGTGCTGGAATTAAAGGCATGCAACACCACTGACTGCCAGCCTTTGTTTTTTTATTGTTTTCATTTTTATTTTAGGGTTGTTTTATTGTTTTAAGACAGGGTTTTTTCTGTGTAGCCTGGCTGTTCTGGTACTCACTCTGTACACCAGGCTGGCCTCCAATTCAGAGATCTGCCTGCCTCTGCCTGCCTGTGTATGCACCTCCACCGCCAGGGTAGGCTTTTTTTAAAAAGGTGTTTATAGCGAGGCAGTGGTAGCACGTGCCTTTAGTCCCAGCACTTGGGGAGGCAGCAGATCTGCGTGAGCTCAAGGCCAGCCTGGTCTACGGAGGGAGTTCCTGGACAGTCAAGGCTACACAAAGAAATCCTATCTTGAAAAACCAAAAAAAAAAAAAAAAAAAGTGTTTATGGGGTAGGGATGTGGCTCAATTGATAGAGTTCTTGCCTAGCATGCAGAAGGTCCTGGGTTTCATCCCAGCAGCGCATAAGCTAGGATGGTGCCACATACCTACAGTCCTAGTATGTAGGTGATAGAAGCAAGAGGATTGCTATGAGTTCAAGGCCAGTTTCAGCTACACAGTGAGTTTCAGGCTAGCCTGGGCTAGAGTGAAGCCCCATCTCAAAAACACCAAGAAAATTGGCATATGTTGGACACTTTTATCCTAATACTCAGGAGGCAAAAGCAGATGGATCTCTGTGAGTTTGAGGCCAGCCTTCCTGGTCATGGGGAGTTCTGGGCCACCCAGCCCTACATAGTGAGACCCTGTGTAAAAACAAAACAAGCAGGCTGTAGTGCCTCAGCTGTCAAGAGCGCTTGCTGCTCAGCAGAGGCCCCAGGTTCAGTTCCCAGCACCTACACGGCAGCTCCTAACCATGTGTGACTCCAGTTCCAGGGGATGGCATGCCTTCTGGCCTCCACAGGCACCAGGCATGCGCTTGGTACACATGCGCACGTGTAGACAAAACATTCATACACAGAGTAAAATAATCTAAAATATTCAAACTAAAAAACGAAAGAAAAGCGTGTTTCAGATAGCATTTATGCCCTAGGCAGACCCAGGGATGTCACTTCCCAAGCTGCCAAATACCGCACACCCTCAGACACCTTTTTCCCTAATTTTTTTTCCTCAGTGCCTCCAGTGCTAAGCCCACACTCTACTCTACCACTGCACCCCACTCCATTCCAAGACCCTTTTCCCAGTGAAACAATGTCTCTACATTGCAGGGATTTAACTCGTCTGTATGAGGTGACCAGAGTCATGCAGCAGGGTCAGCCTCGCAGGGTGAAAACTGCTTCACCCCAGAGGTCTCAGGGGCACATCAGACCCAGTGGGGTGGGTTTGGTTGAGTTGTTGCTGCGTTGTTTTGAGAAAGGGTCTCATCTAGCTTAGGATGTCCTCAAACTGACTTGGTAGCCAAGGATAGCCTTCAACTTCTGACTCTCCTGCTTCCACCTCCCAACTGCCAGAATTATAGCCGCTCACCACCACACCCTGTTTATGCCTTGCTGGGGATGGAAGACAGGGCTTCATGCATGCCACTTGAGTGTTCTGTATCCCCCGCTGATTCTTGGTCTCCATTAGGTCGTAGCTATGACGAGAAGGTGGACGTGTTTTCCTTTGGAATTGTCCTGTGTGAGGTAGGTCACATGAGCAGCTGCTGTGTCCAGACCCAGTGGCTCCTCTCCACTCTCCAATGGGCCTCAGGCCCTGGGAATGTGGCTCCCTAAAGCTGGAGCAGGGCATGACAGGATACAGTGCTCAGTCCCTGGCCCTTCCTACCTGAGCAGTCCTTAGAGCATTTGGCAGGCTTAGAGGTCCCACGCTAACCGGGCTTTGTGCTGGACAGATTATCGGGCGTGTGAATGCAGACCCTGACTATCTGCCTCGCACTATGGACTTTGGCCTGAATGTGCGGGGTTTCCTGGACCGCTACTGTCCACCCAACTGTCCCCCAAGTTTCTTCCCCATCACTGTGCGCTGCTGTGACCTGGATCCCGAGAAGAGGTGAGTTGGGGGAGGGGGGAGGATACTCAACCCAAAGCAGCCTTGGGGAGATGCGGGTCTTCAGAAGAGCCAGCCTCACCATCTACCGACTGTCGCGTGTCTCCCCAGGCCCTCTTTTGTGAAACTGGAGCAGTGGCTGGAAACACTTCACATGCACTTGGCTGGCCACCTGCCGCTGGGCCCACAGCTGGAACAACTGGAGCGGGGCTTCTGGGAGACATACCGGCGGGGCGAGAGCTCACTGCCTGCTCACCCTGAGGTCCCTGACTGAGCCCAGCTGGCCCTGCCATCCCCATCCCCGCCTCTGGAGAAAATGCCCTCACTAGATTCCTCAGCAGGAGGTGGCC
The DNA here is from genome assembly GCF_030254825.1 of Meriones unguiculatus. Classification (NCBI taxonomy): domain Eukaryota; kingdom Metazoa; phylum Chordata; class Mammalia; order Rodentia; family Muridae; genus Meriones; species Meriones unguiculatus. The sequence goes on from NC_083352.1 coordinate 77,612,944, forward strand.
CAGGCATGGAACCCTCAGCCAGGGCACTGGTGCCCAGACCCATAGCCCCTGACCCAGGCCCTGACATGCCTTTCTCCCCTCATGCAGGTGCCCCCCAGCCTCTCTGCCTCTGGTCCCCAAGTCACCAGGCTGCACACACATGTGGTTGGTCACATTGCCCCGCCTTACCTCCCATTCTGGGGGGCTGCCCCCTCCCTTGTCTTTGCATGAGCTAGAGGGTCGGGGAAGCTGGACCCATTCCATGCCTTGCCTGTGGCCATCTGCACACTGTGCCTGCTGGCAGCTCTTCCCCAGCAAGACTGGGCTACAAGGCAGCTTTAGAAGTGAGCCCCTGTGATGGCTGGGCATGGAGAGTGTTGGCGGAGGGAGAGGTTATGTTCCCAGGAACTTCACATGGAGCCCCGGGCCCCCTTGGGGGAAATCTAGGTAGCAGCAAGTCTTGACAATGATCTAAACACCAAAGCAGAGAGAGAGGTCCAATCTCATGTGACCACTGGCCAGGCAGTGGCCCTCACTCTTGCTTGGGGTCCATCTCATTTCTTGATCAAAGCCACTTTAGCGAGACGTAGGTACCAGTCCTCAGGATGAGCAGGGATCCCAGGAGGAGGAAGGGCAGATGATGCCTGGGATCCAGCTGACAGGGAGGGTCCAGCCCACGCTACAGAGCCTGGGCAGAGGGAATGAGGCAGCCATCCACCAGCACCCCAGCACCCCCGGGTTCATCTCAGCACCCTTCCCGGGCCTCTCCTGAATGGCTGGCGCAGCCCCGCACCTCCTTGGGTGCCTCTGCCCTCTGAGTTATTTCTGTGTGATCTATTTTTTAAGAAGAGTTTGTATTATTTTTTCATAACGGCTGCAGCAGCAGCAGCTGGGGTTTAGGGGGGATTTGTTTTGCTTTGTTTTAGGTGGGTGGGGGGGGAGGGCCATTTCCTCACTCTGCTTCAGTTGAACATCTAGGACGTATTAAAACTGTGAAGCTTTCTCAGTGCACTTTGAACATGGAAGAGAATCTGAGCAGACCCCAGTGGGACCAAGACTGAAGGAGGCAAGACATACTTGCCTCTACCCAGTGACCATGATAGGAATGAACCCGAACTCGGAACAATAAAATCAATTCTGTGCTCCCTGTGCAGGGCTTGCATCCTTGTGTGTGTCAGGGACTTCAAGGGAGCAATCAAGAAGAAATAGGGATTAAAAATCCTAATGTGGAGCAGGGTGCGGTGCCACATACCTGTAATCCCAGCACTCAGGAGGAAGAGGCAGGTGGATCTCTGTGAGTTCAAGGACAGCCTGGTCTACATAGTGAGTTCCAGGATTGCCCAGAGAAACCTGGGGGTTGGAGGGAGGGTGGGTTTGAAAGACAGCTCAATGGCTCTTGAAAAGGACTGGAATTAAGTTCCTGGGACCCACATCAGGTGGCTTCCCAGGCTTAATGGGGTCAGCCACCCCCTGCTGGCCTCAAACTATAAACTGAGACCCGGTCTGGGGGGTGGGGGGAAGAAGAGAAAAAATAGTGTATTCATAGCATGCAGAAAGCCCTAGATTTGACTCCTAGAAGTTAATAAACTGTGATGCTATTTAAAAAGAAAGAAAAAAGTAGTTACTGGTCTTGCATAGGACCCAGGTTCAATTCCCAGCACCCATGTGGTGTCTGATAACTAACTTCAGTTCTGGGTGATTCAACACTCTTCTAGCCTTGTAGACACCATATATATAGGCAAAGTATAGATTTAATTTTTTGTTGTTTTAAAAGCCTGTTGGGGAGACAAGATGAAGTTCCAGGCAGGAAGCGCACTGAGACACTGGCCCATGAAATACAGCACAGAGGTGGTTGTCTAGTCTGCGTACATGCAAGCTTTTCAGGACTAGGTTGAGCCTGGGCATGCTGGTACAAGCCTGTAATGCCAGTACCTGAGCTGAGGTAGAAGAATTGCCATGAACTCGAGGCCAGCTTTAACTAGAGAGAAAGACCCCATCTGGAAAAACAGAAAAAGAGGCTGTAGTTCATTTGGTAGTGTATGCCTGGCATGTGGAAAGCCCTAGATTTGACCCCTAGAACCTAATAAACCATCATGCTAGCACGTGCATGTAATCCCAGCACTTGAGATAAGTTTACGAGTTGAAGGTAAGCCTCAGCTCCATGGTGTTTGAGGTCAGCCAGAGCTGCATGACTCTGTTGTTTAAGGAGACCTGGACTAGGGTTAGAGAGATGGTTCAGTGGTTAAGGGCACTGACTGCTCTGCCAGAGGACCCACGTTCAAATCCAGCAGCCACATGACAGCTCACAGCTGTTTGTACTCCAAGATTTGACACCCTCAAATAGATACACATGTAGGCAAAACACCAATGCAACATAAAGATTTTTTTAAAAAAAGAAAAACTGAAAAACCTAGGCTGAAGTTGCAGCTCAGCAGTTCTGGCTGCTCTTCCAGAGGACCTGGGCTCAATTCCCAGCATCCACATGACAACTGAGAACCATTCCCCAGACTTCTGATGCCCTCTCTGGCTTCCTTGGGGATCCAGGTACCCAAGTGGTAGACAGACACAAACTCCCACTAAACACCCATACACATTTAAAAAAACACATACTAAAACCAGACATGGAGGGGGAATGGCTTCGAAGATGGCTTGTCGGTTAAGAGCACTGGATGCTCTTCTGGAGAACCTAGGTTTGATTTTCTAGTACCCACATGGTAGTTCGCAACCATCTAGCTTCAATCCCAGGGATATGACTTGGCCTTCTGGCCTCCAGAGGTACTAAGCACACATACATGCAGGAAAGCAGCCATACACGTAAACCAGATAAGGTGGCACACACCTGTAATCCTAGTTCTTAGGAGCTAGAGGCAGGAGGGTTTCTACAAGGACGAGGTCATCCTGGGCAGTGTAACAAGCACCAGGCCGGCTAGAACTACATAGCCCAACTCGAAAAACAAGCCAGTGTGATGCTGTGTACCTTTAGTGCCAGCACTTGGAAAGCAAAGGCAGGTAGATCTCTTTGAGGCCAGCCTACTACTTACTCTACTACAGGACGTTCCAGGGCAGCCAGAACTGATAATGAGACTCTGTCAAAAAAAAAAAAAAAAGTTAACTATCTCAAACATAGGGCATTTGATACAGGGAATTATTTCTGCAGGGGAAAAAAACAGAAACAGTGAAAAGCCAGAGGGGAGGGAGAGCGTGTGTGCGTGTGTGTGCATGTGTGTCATCCTGGTACTCCTACAGCAAGATGGGAGGTAGAGACAGGGGAATTCCAGGAGTTCAGGGACCACAGTGCACTGACAAATGAGACTCTAGTCTCAAGCAAGTTGGAAGATGATGCAGGCTGTCCTCTCTCGACTGCCACTCAGGTCAAGGCACACACATGCCTTATTCACACCTACAAATAGCATACTAAATGCACACAGGTTTCTTTTAGAATTCCTAATTGTGTGTGTGTGTGTGTGGTGGGTGTATTTGTATATGTCCAGGTGCCCTCGGAGGACCACTTTTTCAGATTCCCCAAAGCTGGAGTTACAGATGATTGGGAGTGCCCAGCATGGGGGCTGGGAATGCAATCTGGGCTCTCTGCCAGAGCTAGAAGCTCTTTTGGGTTTTGTTTTGTTTTTTTTATTTTGTTTTGTTTTGTTTTTCGAAACAGGGTTTCTCTGTGTAGCATTGGCTTGGTCACTTTGTAGAGCAAGCGGGGCCTCAAACTCACAGAGATCCGTCTAGTGTGGGACTAAAGGCATGCACCACCATGCTCCACTAACAAGAAGCTCTTAATTACTGAGCCATCTCTCCAGGCCCTTCTTTATAATTTTTGTGAAATAAATCTTTAAGGGAATTAGAGGGATGGCTCAGCAATTAAGAGCATTTGCTGCTCTTGCAGAGGACAGAAGTTCATTTCCCAGCACCCGTATCAGGCAGCTCACAACTGTATGTAACTTCAGGACTCTCAGCTCCATGGGCACCCATACACACATGGCACACACTCAATACAGATATATACATACAAAGTTTTAAAACATCTTTTTTTTTTTCTTTCGAGACAAGACTTCTCTGTGTAGCCCTGGCTGTCCTGGACTTGTGCAGACCGGACTGGCCTCAAACTCACAGAGATGCACCTGTCTCTGCCTCCTGAGTGCTGGGATTAAAGGTGTGCGCCACCTCTACGTTTTTATTTTCTTACATGAGTGGAGTGGGATGTCTGCTTCCCTGTGCCGTGACATTCATGTGGAGGTCAGAAGACAACTTGCAGGAGTCAGTCCTCTCCCATCAGGGGGTCCCAGAGGCCCAACTCGAGTTGTTAGACGCGGTGGCCTGCACCGTTCCCTGCTTAGCTGTCCCACCAGTCCCCTTCATTCTTTTTATCGTCTGAGAAGTCACTGCCATCACTTCCATCCTTGGCTATAGGTCACACTTGAAATCGTCATTTTTGTTATTGCTGCAACCAAATGTTTGCTGTCTTAGTTTGGGTTACTAATGCTATGGTGAAACACATCAGCCACTAATTAAGAAAATGCTTGGGCTGGAGACATGGCTCAGTGGTTAAGAGCACTGGCTGCTCTTCCAGAGGATCCAGATTCGATTTCTAACACCCACACGGCACCTCACAACTGTCCGAAACTCCAGGTCCAAGAGATCCCACACCCTCACAGAGACAGAAAGGCAGGCAAAACACTAATGCACAGGAAATAAAAATAAATAGACAGGTACACAGGAGGGGAGAAATACTCTACAGGCTTGCCTACAACCCAATCTTATGGAGGCATTTTCTCAGTTTGGGTTCCCTCTTCTCAGATGACTCTAAGCTCTGTCGAGTGAACATAAAATTAGTGAGCACACTGGCAAAATCACCCTAAGTGAGGAATGATTACTTTTGACTGCTGGTTTTCTGGTGGGGAAGGCATGGTGGGACTTGCGTATTCCAGCTGTGAAGTGTGGTAGGTAGAGGCAGGAAGCTGAGTAGTTCAAAGTCGCCTTCTGCTACACATGGCACCCCATGCCACTGGGGAGAAAATACCGGATGCATCTAAGTGGTAGAGTGGGCACCAAGCACAGAGGAACTCTTGGATTCAATCCCCGGGACCCCCTGAAATGGTCTCGGTGACTAAAGCCTGTAGTGCTGATGCACAGGTGGAGGTGAAGGATCAGGAGTTCAAGGTCATCCTTAGCTACATAGTTTGAGGCCAGCCTGGGTTTCATGAGACTCTATTTTTAAAACTTACATGAAGCATGGGCAGAGGGGTGCTGAACAAGGGCCAGAAAATACTACATAAAGCTGGGTACTGGTAGCACACACCTTGGATCCCAGCAATCAGGATGCAGAGGCAGGCAGATCTCTAAGTTCAAGGCCAGCCTGGTCTGCAGAGCAAGTTCCAGGATAGTCAGGACTACACAGAGAAACCTGTCTCAAAAAAACAAAACAACAACCAAAAAGAATACATGAAGCAAAAATTGATAGAAATAAGAAAGAAAATAGAGTCAAGTGGCTAAAAAAAAAAACTAGAAGGGAAAAAAAGGAATAAATGTGGAGATGTGGAAGCAGAAGCAGGCAGATATCTGTGAGGCCAACCAAGGCTATAGAGTAAGACCCTGGGGGGCGGAGAATGGAATATCTGACTATCTTCCTGGTGGAGGAATCTGCGAATGCACAGAAATGGCACCTTGCATGGGGAAGGACAGAGTCATTAGTCTTGGACCTCAAGTGACTAAAGGAGAGAATGTATTTGGTGTCTGCCACATCCTTGGATCCTTCAGTGATTCATTTGTCCACATAACCAATCTTTGTGGCAAGGAAACCATCTGCTGAGAGTCTGGTGGAATGAGGAAAGAGGTTGACGGAGATGAGTCCTCTCCATACATAGCCATGCTGGCTGCCAGAGATGTGGCCCAAGGTGCAAGGAACTGGGCATCAGTCACTGCCCTGCAAATCAACCTCTGGGCCATGGAAGAAAGAGGACCAAAGATCCCTGGACCTGAAGCAGAGTCAGCCCTCAGATATCTTGCTCCCTCAGGGACAAAGAATGGGCAGATTGAGAATGTCACCCCATTTCCCCTGACAGCACCCGAAGGAGGTGGAGGGTGTTGTAATCACGCTCTGTCAACAGGACCTCTCAGATTATTTTCTATTAGTAACTTGCTTTGTGTAAGCTAAAAAGAGGAAGGGAGGGAGGGAGGGAGGGAGGAAGGGACGGAGGAAGGGACGGAAGGAGGGAAAGAAGGAAAGAGGAAGGAGGAAGGAATTAAGGAAGGAAGGAAGGAAGGAAGGAAGGAAGGAAGGAAGGAAGGGCCAGCCTATACTATCCTTACAGATTTCCAAACACTGAGTTCTATACGTGCATCAACTCAGGCAGTCATGGATGATAATCAACTGATCTCAGATAATGCTTTGTACTCAGGCATCAACATTCTGCTTAACACTGGCAGAGTCCCAATGGTTCAAGCTCGAAGACAATTTCACAACCTCTCCCTGAAAAGCCTTGTGGTAACTTCCTCCCACCCAACTAATAACACTAGGAGGCACTTAGGCGATGGAGAAAGGGGAGGACAAACTTGCTTCTCATTTCCCAGGAATTCTTTGAATTGCTCAACAAACAGCAAGTTTTTGGCCTCGTGCCCAACATTTACAACAAACAGCCCAGCATGGCTGTAGATCTCTTCAGAGATCTGGGCACACTGAGACACACTGGCCATCTGCGTTGGTTGGTTTGTTCATTTTAAGACAGGGACTCGATATGTAGCACATTGGCCTAGAAGTCAGGATCTTCCTGCCTCAACTTCCTGACTGCTGAAATTACAGGTGGACAGCACTGTGGATGTCTTGTCAAGTGGTCAAAAGAGACAAGAAGAAGTTGGAGATATCCAAGGAACTCAACACTCTAATCAGCAGAAAGTAGTCCAAAAAGATCTCAATGACCCCTCTTCCCACTAACCTTCTGTCTCTCCTACCTAGTGTTGGGGTGTTGGAAGGGATTGGGGTGGAGGATAGTAGATTTTATATATATATATATATTGTATATATATATATATATATAATACAATATATATATATAATAAAATAGATATATAAAAAATTACTCTGACATACCACAGTGCCCATAAGCATCTTTTCCTTGAGGTTCTGAGCATACAGAGAACACTTCCAAGTCCTAGGTATTCTTGTTCCATTATCCTCAGGAATTAATGATTGATAGAACTTGGCACAGGAGTGGATTGGAGTATTTGTTGATTATCTGCATGCAGTTATGGGTAGTTTGGATAAGTATTGCTATAATGTTCTTGTTCATTCACATGCTGATTTCTCTACCAACTATCTGGTTTCAATCCAGACATTGCATTGTGATGCTTACTCTAAGCATCACCTGTCTCAAGTTTGTTTAACATGCTATCTTTTGTTCTCTGTATTGCCAATAAAACAATCAGTCAATGCCGAGCAATAGAATAGGGTGGGACATCCTGGTCCAGAGGGGAAGAGAAAGAAGCAAGTGGGAGGAGGGTTTGGAGAAGAGAGATCAGAGAGGAAAGGACTTGGAAACACCAGGAAAGATGAACCGGACCTAAGAAATGACTAAAAAGCAAATATAATGTGGGAAATCTGAATGGGAGGAAACTATGCGGGCTTGGAGGTTTAGGATGTGCTCTAGGTTAATTAAATAAATCCTAGTCTCTGTGTGGTGATTTGGGTATACAGCTGATGTAGGATAACCGCTGTTTAACTAAAAGATAAATCAATGATAAATATTAATAATCAGCAACAGATGAATAAGATGGTGCAGCAGATAAAGGAGCTTGCTGCCAATCCTGAGGACTCAATCCTGAGTTCGATCCCTGAAACACACATGGTGGAACGAGAGAACCAACTTCTGTAAATTGTCCTCTACATTCGTATGCATGGCGTGACAAGTGTGTGCCTCTCCCAAAAACAGAGAGTAATGTTTTTGGAGTTTATAGAAAGGCATGCCTTTAATCCCGTCACTCACTCCAGAGGTAGGTGAATCTCTGATTCTGAAGCCAGAGTAGTTTACAGAGTGAATTCCAGGCCACCCAGGGCTACATAGTGAGACACTGTGTCCAGAAAATGTTTTTTCTTTTAAATATATATATTTTTTATTTTGTATGTATGTGTTTTGCCTGCATGAATGTAAGTGCCTGCAGTGCCAGCAGAGGCCAAAAGAGGGTATCAGATCCCCTAGAGCTGGAGTTACAGATGGATGTCAGCTGCTATGTGGGTGCTGGGAATGGAACCTGGGTCTCTAAAGAGCTAAGCCATTTCCAGGACCCTCAAAAAGAAAAAAAAAAAAACATTTTAAAAATTTTGTTTTTGAGGCAGAGTTTTTCTGTGTAGCCTTGGCTATCCTGGAAATCACGCTGTAGACCAGGCTGGCCTCAAACTCAGAGATCCACCTACTTCTGCCTCAGCCTGGGATTAAGAGCACATACCACAACCTCCTGGCCCTTTAGGTGCATTTTTATAGTTTGGCTTGTTTGTTAGTTTAGGCAGAGTGGCCTTGAACTCAAGATCCTCCAGCCTCAGCCTCAGCCTCTTTTTTTTTTTTTTTTTTTTGAGACAGGGTAGCACTGCCTCCCATCATAGCCAGTTGCCTCTGCATGCTGAAAGTTGTGATTGCAGACATGGACCCACCATGACTAGCAAAGTAGTAGGACCTTTTAGAACTAGGGCCAAGTGGAAGGTAATTAAGTTGTAGGACACATCACCCTTGAAAGAGATTAATGAAGGGCTCACGACACTAGACCAGTTCCTGAGAGTATGGCTTTTGTAGGAGAGCCTGGTACCCACTGGGCCCCTCTTCCACTCTGGCTGCTCTTTCAACCGCTCCTGCTTTTCTAAAGCCATGTATTTCAGATTGCCACCAGAGCCGTGCCATGACCCACCTGGCCCACAACCATCTCCAGTTCCAGGAGATCTGACACCCTTATCTGGCCTCTGTGGGTACTGCATACATGTGATACACAGATTTACCTGCAGGTAAGACAGCCATATACATAATTTTTTAAAAAAGAAGAAGCAACGGTTGCTCTTAACTACGGCCCAATAACAATTTTTAAAAGAATCAAACAAGCCAGGTGGTGGTGGTTCATACCTTTGATGCCAGCACTTGAGAGGCAGAGGCAGGTGGATCTCTGTGAACTCAAAGCCAGCCTGGTGTACAGAGGGAGTTCCAGGACAGCTACACAGAGAAACCCTGTCTCAAATGAAAAAGAAAAAAAGGGAAGAAAGAAAAGAAAAAAGAATCAAAACACATGATCAAAAACATTCTGTAGGGCTGGAGAGAGACTCAGTGGTTAAGAGAATTTGCTGCTCTTACAGAGGTCCCAGGTTCAGTTCCCGTGTCCACATGGTAGTTTAAAGCCATCTGCAATTCCAGTTCCAGAGGATTGGACACCTTTTTCTGACCTCCTCAGGCAGTGCGACCAGGTGATACATATACATGCGTGCAGCTAATACCCTCAAGTGCAAAATACAATGAAATGTTAAACAGAAAAAGAACATTATGAGCTGGGTGGTGATGATGCACACCTTTCATCTCAGCACTCAGGAGGCAGAGGTGGGTGGCTCTCTCAGTTTAAGGCCAGCCTGCTCTACAGAGCAAGTTTCAGGACAGCCAGGGCTACACAGAGAAGCCCTGCCTCAATAAAACCAAATAAAATAAAATAAAAACCATTCTGTAGTATAGCTCCAGTAGGGAGAATGATGTGTTTTAAATTCTCCTAAGCAGGCATTCTACCACTGAGTCATGCTCCCAAACCCTTGACAGGAAATTCCTAGGCAGGTGCTCTACCACTGAGCCATACCCCAGCCCCTCACTGGGGGATCCTAGGCAGGAGCCCTATCATTGAGCTACACCCCAACTCGTAGTTGGGATGGGCTCAAACTTTCAATCCTCTTGTATCAGCCTCCCCAGTAGCTGGGACTCTAGATATCTAACCCTATATCCACCTTATAACACTCTTCTAGACACTACGTGACTGGGCTGTGGCTTCCTGTGTTCTGAGAAACTGCATCTGCACACATCTACTCACCCTCTCCATCCCTGGACTCCTCGTGGTTACAGGAATCACTGCCCCTTCAAGAGCAGAGACACACTTCCACTGGGATCCAGAAGGGGCACTACATCCCAGTTTGGAACAGGTCACTCTTGTCCAGGAAGCTCTCCAGAGCAATGTCTCCTCAGAAACCTGAATGAGAAGAGCAATTTCAGTTAAGGAGTTTGAAACCTATCAATGAAACATAATGAGAGTTGTCTTGCAAAAGAGGGGGAAAGAAAGGAGGGAAGAAAGGAAAGGAGAAGTAAAAAAAATGCCTGGCAGAAATGGAGAGATGGCTCAGAGGTTAAGAGCACTGGCTGTTCTTCAAGAGGTCCTAAGTTCAGTTCCCAGCAACCACATGGTGGCTCACAACCATCTATAATGAGATCTAGCATCCTCTTCTAGCATGCAGGCAGAACACTGTATATATAATAAATAAATATTAAAAAAAGAAAACGTGCTTGGCATAGAGGCGCAGGCCAATAATCCTAGCCCTTAGGAGATAGAGGCAGGAAGATGAGTTCAAGGCCAGCTAGGCTACATGGTATCCTGCTCAAATTTAATATTTAAAAAAGGAAGAAAAAGAAGCATGTACAAGAGAGGCAGAGAGGAGGGAGAGAAAAAGAGAGGTAGGGAGGGAGGGAGGGGGATTAATGACAAGTAAATTATATCAGGGCCAAGGAGGTAGGACTCAGTAGATGAAGGCACTTGCAGTAAAAATCCTGGAAACTTGAGTTCAATAAATAAATAAGATAGATAGATAGATAGATAGATAGATAGATAGATAGATAGATAGATAGATAAACAGACAGAGACATTTTTTTAATGTCCTGGTCAGACCAGTATGATGAGGCCTGTAACCTCAGTACCTGGGAGGCTGAAGGAGAGGATCAAGAATAGGAGGCTCACCCTGACCAAAAAAAGAAAAAAGAAGAGGCTGGAGAGATGGCTCAGAGGTTAAGAGCTGGCTGCTCTTCCAAAGGTCCGGAGTTCAATTCCCAGCAACCACATGGTGGCTCACAACCATCTATAATGAGACCTGGTGCCCTCTGCTGGCGTGCATGTGTACATGCAGACAGAACATTGAATACATACTAAATAAATAAATCTTAAAGAAAAGAAAAAGGAAGGAAGGAAAGAAGAAAGGAAGGAAGAAAAAAGTCTGAAGTCCTGTCAGTCAAAGTGCTGTTGGTTCTCCTCAATGGACCCCGCCCTCTATTATCCTAGATGGTTAACTGGGTGGGCCTAACGCAGAGCCTTACACTCCCATAAGGTGTGCTCTGCAGGCTGACCCACTCAGAAAGCAGCTTTGGGTTCCAAGGAATCTAGGCCACCATAACCTGCCACCTTTCCCTCCATCAGGTACCTGTAAGGGTTGGGAAACAGCAGGGCAGGAATGCAGGCCATCCCACCCAGAGATGAGTCTGTGTGACCCGGGTTAGCTAGCACTCCTTCCCCTCCAAAGAAATATGGAAACCACGAGCCACAAATGGCCCCTGAAACTGTGTGTGGATATCAGTAGTTAGACTGAGATGTCCGTCCTCAGGGACTGTCTACCTTTGTGTTTAAGATTTATTTTCAGCTGAAGAGATGGCTCAGTGGTCAAGAGCACTGGCTGCTCTTCCAGACATCCTGGGTTCAATTCCCAGTATCCACATGGCAGCTCACAACTGTCTGTAATTCCAGTTCTAGAGGATCCAATACCCTCCCAGACATAAATGTAGGCAAAATGCCAATGCACATGAAACAAAGATTTAAAAAGAAATTAAAAAATTATTTCTTTTATTTTTTACTTATGTGTCTGTTTGCAGGTCTGCACATGTGAGTGCAGGTGCAGAGGCCAGAAGCGGGTATTGGACCCTGGAGCTAGAGTTAACAGATTGTCGTGAAACAGTAAGCGCTCATAACCACTCAGCCACCTCTCCAGTCCCCATTCACCCTATTTTTTTGAGAGCGGATCTTTCAGTGTCCTGGGGTCCAATCCCCAGGGATCTACCAGTCTCTGACACAGACCCATACACATAAAAAAAGAATAAAGTTAACAAGGCTGTTGGCTATAGTGAGGGGTTACTTAATGGAGCATGGGTGACTCAAAGGCAGCTGCATCACCAGAAAGCCACTCCCTCTCCAGGATGGGTGACTCACAAAAGCTGCATCCCTGGAGCTCCCTGAAAACACACAGGCAGCTTATCAGGTCCAGGTGTGCCCTCCCCAACAACTGTGGCTGCTGTTACAATTGAACATAACCATGGGAATGAGACTTGCAGAGCTCCTAAGTTTCAGGAGCTTCCTGGGAACCTCCATGGGCATCCTCCCCTCCCCTCTCCCCTCAGAAGAAATAACTACACAATGACCAGCACCTGGAGTTTGGCATTACTCCAAATGTGGTGAGTTACTATATCCCTACAGTAGTTCCTTACACTTTTTCCTTTGGCACAGGGTCTCAACACTGCCCAGGCTAGCCTCCAACTTCTACCCTCCTACTTCACCTCCCAGCCCAGCTGGGGTTCCCAGCATGCTGGATTAACACTCTACCGAGCACATTCCAAACCTTCACAGCATTTTGGTTTTTTTCTGAAACCCTGGATTCCCTTAGAGCATCTCCACACACATGAAACGTGAGTTGAGTCATCACAGGGACAGCATTCTTAGGGGATAGTTTTTCAGGCTTCTTCCTAAGCCTGTGGGAAGAGAATTAGCTACATGGTTCAAAGTGGACGGACATATCACTATGCAGTGAATAGAGTAACCAGCTTTACAGGCAACAACTGACTAGCAAACTACACTTGAGCAGCGCTAGAGATGACCCAGAGAGTAAAGGTGCCTTCCACCAAACCCGATAGATGACCTGAGTTCCATCCCTGAAATCTGTATACAAAGGCAGGGATGGTGCACGAATCTGCAATCTGTAATCACTGTGAGGGGGTGAGAGGCAGAGAAAGCCAGCTAGCCTGGGGACTACAGTGCAACAGCAAAAACAAGAGATCCGGCATCGGTATGACCTCCACATGTGCGCTGTGTTCGAAATCTCTCTCCCTCCCCCCTCTCTTTCTCACACACACACACACACACACACACACACACACACACACCAGTAAATAAAAACAAAACAAAACAAAGCCAAGCAGTGGTGACATGTTTTTAATCCCAGCACTTGGGAAGTAGAGGCAGGCGGCTGAGTTCAAGTCCAGCCTGGACTACATAGTGAGTTCCAGAACAATCAGGACTACATAGAGAAACCCTGTGTTAAAAAAAAAAAAAAAGGGAGAACCAGTAAAGGCACCTGCCACCAAGCCTTACCTGAGTTCAATCCAGGGTCTACACCATAAGAAGAAAACCAAATTCTGAAAAATTGTCCTCTAACCACTCTTGCCTTTTGGCATCTGCACTACTCCCCCTCACACATAAATGGAAGACAGACAGACAGATAGATGGATGGATAGATAGATAGATAGATAGATAGAGTATTTCTAGCACTCAGGAGATGGAGGGAGGAGGATCAGAATTTCAAGGTCAGCCCCTGAATTGGCCTGATGGGGCATTCCTTTAATCCCAGCATTCCCAAGGCAGAGGCAGGCGGATCTCTGAATTCAAGGCCAGCCTGTCTACTGAGTGAATTCCAGAACAGTCAGAGCTACAAAGAGAAACCCTATCTCAAAAACCAAGTAAACAAACAAACAAACAAACAAATAAGGTCATCTTCAGCTACATAAGGAGCTCTAGCCCAGCCCAGGTGAGAGCCCTTTCTCAAAACAAATAAACAGTAACAAACAAGCCAGCAGAAAAGACAATAGGAAGAGGCTGAAGATGTATGAGGTTGGGGGAGGGGTGTAGAATGGTTTAACACCCAGTATTGACTGGGGATGGGGGGGTGTGTGTGCCAGGAAATGATGAGGGCCGGCAAGGTGGTTCGGTGTATTAAAGGGACTTCGGGGGCCTGAAAGGAGGAGAAAAAATCTGTTTCTGCAAGGTGTTCTACTTATGGACCTTCACTACCCTCCAACACCCAGCTCAGTGCACTAACCAGATACATGCAGAAAGTTAAATCCATGAGGCTTTCATAATTATAATTTTATGATCTTGGTTTGTTAAGATGAGCTCTCCCTCTGCAGCCTAGGCTGACTAGAATTCTGTCTGGCCTCAGACCTGAAGCCTTTCGAGCCTCCTAACTGAAGACCTCCTGGCAGCCTTTCCCAGGCCTGTGATTGCTACAGGGTTCTTTTCCATTGTACCTACTATATACCTAAGAGTATCCAAGAATATGGTGAGCTCCATCACAAGCCGCAGAAAGCTGCAGGATCATCCATTCTTGTGGCGTAGCCATTCCTCACTTTTTCGAGAAGCTGCAGTGCAGCAAGCTGGGTTCCTGTGGTTAAGTGCATGAGTATCCTCCCTGCATGTGTGTCTGGGCACCACGTGTATGCTGATACTCTCGGGGGCTACAAGAGGTTGTCAGAGCCCCTGAAGCTGAGTTACAGTTTTGAGCTGCCGCTGGGTGCTGGGGTTTGAAACGAAGTTCCCCGGAACAGTAAGCAATGCTCTAAACCTTCTCAGCCCTGGGTTTATTTTAAATGTTATGTCTTTGTGTCTCAGGGGTACAAGAATATTCACGTGCTGTGAAGTTCAGAGGTTCTCCTTAGCTGTCACTTTTTTTTTTTTTTTTTTTTGGTTTTTCGAGACAGGTTTTCTCTGTGTAGCCCTGGCTATCCTGGAACTCTGAAGCCCAGGCTAGCCTGAGCTCACAAAGATCCACCTGCCTGTGCCCGCTCAGTTTAGGAGTCATTTCTTAGTAGCTGATTTTGTTTTGTTTTGAGACAGGGTCTATGTATGTAGTCCTTGCTAGCCTCTGTGTGTGTGTGTGTGTGTGAGAGAGAGAGAGAGAGAAACAGAGACAGAGACAGTGAGAAAAACATGAAAAGAAAGATCACGCCTTGCATGGCAGTCAGTGGAGGACTTGTAGGAGTCAGTTTTCTCCTTCCACCATGTTTGGTCAGAGGGACCAAACTCAAGTCAGGTTTGGTGGCAAACACACTTACCCACACGACTCAACTGCCCACCCTTACGAATTATTTTTTAGAGCAGAGACTTCTGCAAATGTAAAGCTAGTCTCTGATTAGTTCAACTACAAACAACCTCTACTCGCATCTTCAGCACCTCTCACCAACATCCAATATCCAGTTTGTTTTCTTTTGAAGCTTTATTTTGGGCTTATGAGACAGGGTCTTTCTACATAGTCCTGGTTGATTTGGAACTCACTTTGGCCCGGAACTCAGAGATCCACCTGTCTCTGCCTCCTTCAGTGCTGGGATTAAAATGCACGGCCATGCTGGGCTGTTTTGTTTTGAGATAGGTCTCATTATTTTGCCCAGGCTGACCTCTAAGTCATAATCCGATCTACCAGCCTCGGTCTCCCTAGAGTAGGGATTACAGATATTTACCACCACGCCCAGTTTGTAGCACCTGTGAACCCCAAAGCTATGTTCCTTCAGCTTGTTCACACACATAAACACCATTCCCACTTCCACGCCTTTGGCCCCTGGATATCTGGGGAACCGCTGCCTTCTAACCCAGGGACCATTTGTCCTAAAGAATTGTGTCTAAGTGGAGCAGACCTAGAAAAGCTTTTAAATCTAAGGTGATACCAGGAAGCCCCAGCATGGTGGCACACACCTGTCATCCCAGCCCTTGGGAGGTGGAGATAGCAAAACCCAAGGGTTCAAGGTCATCCTCAGCTACAGAGCTTCAGGACAGCACGGGTTCCACAAACCCCAAACTGAATCAAGTGATAATAGAGCGCAGCTTGCGGGGTGACAGGCACCGCCAGAGAGGGAAGTGACCGCAGGGCAGGGCGGGGCAGGGACAGTAAGAGGCAACCACGCGTGAAACCATCAAGCTAGCACACAATGGGCCTCGGAGGGCAGAGCATGCGCGCGGCGCTCCGGGGGCTGGCCGCCGCACCACGTGGGCCGCACAGCGCGCCGGGGCCAGCAGCGGGCCCCGTCGGCCCAAGGCCGGGCGCGGCGGCGCGCGCATGCGTGCGTGCGATTTGCGATCAGGCAGCGCGGCGGACAGCCCCGGTAGCGGGGCGGGAGGGGGGAGGAGGAGTTATATTGCGGGGTCCTTCCTCGCTGGCCCGCTGGTTCCTCAAGGAGCGGAGACGGCAAATGGCGGACTTCGATACCTACGACGATCGGGCCTACAGCAGCTTCGGCGGCGGTAGAGGGTGAGGCGGGCAGGGCGCGGCTTAGCGGGCTGGCGGGTCGGCCGGCCGCGGTGAGGGGAGGTTCGGAGGGGACGGCCTTGCTGCGCTCACTCGAGACGGGCGCCAGGAAGCGGCCTCGCCAGGCCCGAGGAGAGGCCTGGAAATGGCGCGCTCCGGGAGCGGCTGGCGACGGTTAGGCTGCCGGGCTGTTGCTCGCGGCGCACGTCCTTCCCTCGGCTCCGCGCCGGCTCCAGCGGGGCCCAGTGCGGGACCTGGGTCCCACAGTTGGACCGCAGCGACGCCGGAGGGTTTCCCGGGGAAACGGGCGCCCGCGTCCGGCTTCGTGCCCCCAGCGCGCTCTGGCGCGGCGGAGGGCTCGGCTGCAGCTCGGACGCGGGAGGCGACCTGGCCCCTCTCCGGGGTCCCGGCTGCCCTGCTGCTCGGCGGGGCCCCGGGGGCGCTTCTACGTGAGGCCCCGCGGACCGGATGAGGTCGTGGGCCGCGAGAGGGGCGAGTCCCTTCCGCTACGTGCCTGGGTGCCGGGACCCTCGGCTCCACCGAGGGAGGCAGGGAGCGCGGACAGCAACCAAAACAAATACACCGGAGCGGGGACTGCGCGCGTGTCTGTCTCTCTCTGTCTCCGTCGCGTTTAGAATGCCTTATTGACAGGTACTACGTGTCTGCTGGCGGAGATTGTTAGTTTCTTCCTAGTTTCAGCCTGACCTGGAGAATCGCTTTCGCCTCGCTCTGATTCTGGACAAATGCGGACAACAAAAAAAACTATTAACTGATGAATAGACTGCTCCTGGTGCATAATTGCAAAACATCAGTACCGGATATTTTTGTTCGCTTTTAAATACACATTACCAGCTGGAGTTGTAGCTCAGCAGTAGAGCGTTTGTTAGCATGCCTGAAGCCTTGAGTTCGGTCTCCTGTCAAACAATAGAAATAAACAAGCTTAAGCCATTTGCTTAAAAAAAAAAAATTAACCATTAGCACTTAGAGGAGTTTTATGGTGCCTTGTATTTAAGCATCTTGCTTATTTGTCAAGGACACGTTTGTTCTTTATCCTTTTAACAAAAACGATGATTTGCCCGGGAGAATATCACAGTAGTTCTACTGAGGTGTTGGGTTTCCCAAGTGGCTGCCCCAAAGTGTCTTTTGTTGGGTGAAGAATGATCACCTTTAAATACCCAGCTTTGGAAATGAGTCACAGGCTTGTTTGGGTGCAGGAGTGTACTGGATACCATTCATGCTACTCTAAGGAGGAAGTTGGGGATAAGATGGAGCCACATATATTTCAAATGAGTATTTTATTTGCTAATAAAAATACAAATAGGTGTTGGAGTGACACGTTAACGTGAATGCCCTTGAGGGTAGCTTTCTAGGTTTCAGATTTGTGCTGAAGTCCTGTTGGAATTTTTATTTATTTTAGGGTCTCTGTGTCTTTGTAATTCTGGCTAACCATAGAGACCAGTTTGGGCTGGAACTCAGATAGCCCATCTCTGCCCTCCCAGTAGTGGGTTTAAAGGCCTGAGCCACCATACTCAGCAATACTGTTTAAATTTAATAAGTAGAGGTTTGGGTTAGGTTTTTGTTTTGTTTTGTTCGTTTGCTTTTTCTCTACTAGATAAAATGCCCAAAAGACCTTTTTTTCCTACCCAAGTCCCAGCACTATAGAGTTTGAGGCAGGAAAAACTGAAATTTAAGGCCAGCCTAGACTACATCGTGGGATCCTATCTCAAAAAGAAAGAAAACTGTCTTTAAAGAAACTTACCAACTTTTTGGTGATGTTGAGGTCATTATAAGACTTAGTACATATCACAGTTTGGACCCTTCAATTTTTTTTTTTTAAATTAGAAAGTAAATAAATTCAAATTCTCTTAGGATGCAACTCATTTGAAATACTAGCAGGCAGATGAAAAACTTTAGCCATTTCCCCAGATGTTCTCTCAAAAGCTAATTTGAGATCTTAACCCTTAGCATCCTTTAAAACTGTTTCACATGTCCCTTTGTTTATAAACCCCTCTTTGACCTGAAATTTTCAGGCTAGCTTTGTTTTGTTTCTCCTTTTGAGACTTTGGGTGTCACTGTGTAGCCCCGGCTGCCCTTGGAACTGAGAGATCTGCCTGTCTCTACCCTCAAGCACTAGGATTAAAGGCCTGCACCACCACACCAGGCATTTCAGCTGGCTGCTTCTTCATGTAAAAGTACACTTCTCTGCTTCATTTATTTATTTGTTTAATTAGTGACTTATGGATAGTCTTTAGTGAGTGTCTTCCCTGCGTATGTCTGTCTGCCTGGTCTAAAGAGGTGCTCCCTGGAATGAGTTATAAGCCATCCTGTGGGTGCTGAAACCAAACCCTGGTGCTTTGGAAGAACAGCTCTTATGCTGAGCCATCTCCCAGGCCCTTGGGGCATTTTGAGGCAGAGTCTCTAGGTAATCCTGGCTGTCTTTGAATTTCCTGGGTAGACCAGCCTGGAAACTAGAGATCCTCCTGCCTCTGCTTCCTAGTACCACCTGTGTACACACATGCACCCTTCTTTTTTTTAGGTGGGGTCTCGTGTAGCCTAGGTTTCCGCAGACTCACTATGTAAGACTATGTCAGATGTCTTCAAACTGATGTTCTCCTGTCTGCCATTTCAGTGCTTTGATTTCATGTATCTTTCACTATACCCAGATGCTTGAGATTTTCTGTGTAGCTCTGGCTGGCCTTGAACTCTGCATGCTTCTGCCTTCTCTTAAAATCCATTTGAGGGCGGGGAGCTTTGTTGTACTAGCATCAGTTAGTCAGGAGCCTGAGGCAGGAGGATTCCAAGTGAAAAACAGTCTTACAGAAGAACAGATCAGCTACTGCTGCCATGTTTTGGGTGGGTTTTTTGTTTTGTAGTTTTGTTCCCTCCCCTCACCACACAGCTGAGCCCTTAACCAGGGCCTGTTCTCAGCTGAGTCTGAAATTTACAGTATGGTAGAAGAGTTGACTGGATATCTTTAGTGATTGATCTTTTAATTGCTATTTTAGTAATGTTTGTATCAGCAGTTATCTCTATGCTGTGCGATAATTAAATCTTATAGAGATGCTTCAGCATATATTGTGAAGCCCATCTTTATTGTTTGCTTTATTGTTACTTTTTTGTTTACTTGTTTGAGGTATTTTTCCCTGGTCCAGGCTAGCTATGGCCTAAGCCTGGTCTTTAGAGTTAAACATTCTGCAAAGGCTTTTTTAAAGCCTCAAGACTTTCTCATCATGTGCTCTAGTTGGCCTCAAACTTTTATCAGTGTTCCTTCCCTCTTGCCTCAGTCTCTGTTCTCCAAGTTCTGGGATTCTGGTCATGTACCTCTTTGGAAGGACCCAGACCTGTTTTATAGGTGTGTTGTACAGTCCTGCAGTGGTCGGGAAGTGAGGACTAAAAATAGGGCTTTCCCCACAAGCCTACCCATGTGCAGATCAAGCCTCAGCATGGAACAAGGGCCAGGAACTACATTGTTCTTGAGCAAATCAAAACAACTCCAAAATCAAGAGTTGATTGTGCTAAACTCCTGGATTTTGTTTTGCAGTTTATCTTTTCAGTTCAGGTAGGGCTTGGTTTAGTTTGGTTTTTTGAGACAGCATTTCTAGCCCTGGCTGTCCTGGAACTTGCTATCGGCCTCCTGAGTGCTAAGGTTAAAAGTGTGCGCCACTACCCCCAGCTTTTAGATTGGTTTTGTTCTTTTGAGGCAAGGTATCATATAGATCCCTGGCTAGCCAATCACAGTGTAGACAGAGCTAGCTAGAAACTTGCCTCTTCCTCTTCAGTGTTGCCATGCGCCCAGGGACAGCGGGTACATACTGCCATCAAGCCCGGCTCCTAAATTGTCTTCTTGGAGTTCCAGCTTTATTGTTATGTTTTTTGTTTAGTTTTTCAATTTTATGTGTATGGGTATTTTGCCAGAGTATAGTGTGTGCCTGCAGAGGCTAGAAAGAAGGTGTCCTTTAGAACTTTAGTAACAGCCAGGTGTGGTGGCACACACCTTTACCTACAGAGCATGTTCCCGGACAGCCAAGGCTACACAGAGAAACCTTGTCTTGAAAAACCAGGGTGGGAATAGGGGGGCTGGAGTTACTGACAGTTGTGGGTACTTGGGTTCAAACCCAGTTTTTCTGGAAGAGCGCTCTTAACTCAGCCCTCTGAGTCAGCTCTCCAGCCCAGAGGTTCTAGTTGTGTTGTTGGTCATTGACCATGTATGATACGAAGACTGACTTTACAGGTGTAATGGCAACAAAGGCTTCTTAAAAAGCCGTCAAAGCTGAGAATTAGGTGGGAACTCATAGGCTGAAGGAACTGGGATTATTGAAATGTGCCTGCTAGAGTGTTGGAGCTACAAATTGAAGTGTTCCTAAAGCTTGATGTGATGACTAGAGCTGTCCCAGCTACATTGGAGGCCAGTGAATTTGGGCAACATGGTTGTCTTTCTCCAAAACAAACAAAAACCTGGGCACTCCTCTTTGGCTGAGGCAGGAGGATTCCCAGGTCAGCCTAGGCAACAAAACAAGACCCTTTCCAAAACAACAACAAAGATGATTGTCAGATTCCAGTTAAAGGGCATATAATTCAGACCTTATAACCCTGTTGTAGGGCTTATGCTCTATTAACATCCCCCTGGCTTTTTACATCAGTCTTTCAGCCTCAGCTTTCCAGGGGCTTAAAAAACAGCCAGTGCTTTTTGTGGTAAAATGCACATAACTTTAGAGTTGGCATTTTAGCTGTGAAGTATCTTTTGTATGCTTAAGACTTAGAAGTCGAAGCAGAGCATGTGGTGTGCACCTTTAGTTGAGCACAGGGAGGCAGAGGTAAGTGGATCTCTGAGTTCCAGGACAGCCAGGAGAAACCGTGTCTTGAAAGAGAGAAGTAAAAAAAACAAAAAATTGAGCAGTGTGTGGAAACAATTGCTTTTTCCACTGATGCTATAATTGCATTGTTTTGTTGTTTTGTTTTGTTTTTTTTTTTTTTTACATCACTAGGTAGTATGTTATGCATACTAGAGTCCAGAAACTTGATCCGGCTCCAAGACTGTCCCACTGACCTGAAGCATAGAAGATAGTAAATATTTGTTGAGCACTGACCACAGCTGTCTTCTCTGTTCAGCTACTTCATTTATTTACCCCCCTAGTGTGTCTCACCTCTGAAGGTTAGGGTCTTCACAGTTTTGTCTTTCCTCTAAGTCTTTGAGTGGAAGCTAAGAGAAGGAGTCAGGGGAGGCGAAAGCTTAGGTTCTTAGCTGGCTTTCCTAAAAGCAGGGTGTTTGTTTGTTTGTTTTTAGACAGGGTTTCAAAAAAACTAGGATTAAAGTGTACTCCAGCATCATCCAGCTTCTAAAAGCAAGTTTTAAAAAATCTGTTTTAAAGGCATAATGCGTTTTTAAAAATATTTTTTAATTTATTTTTATTACTTTCTCATTCTGTAGCTCTGGCTAGCATGTAGACCAGACAGACTGGCCTCAATTCACAGAGACTGCCTGCCTCTGCCTTCCAAGTGCCCCTACTAGGTTGAATTTATTTATTTATTTTTTTATTTTTATTTTGTAATGTGTTAGGAATGTTCGTCTGCATGTGCCTGCTGTCAGAGGTCAAACGAAGGTGTTCAGTTCCCTGGAACTGCAGTTAGGATAGATGTGGATACTGAAAATGGAGCCAGGTTCTCTGCAAGAGCAACAGTTCCCTTAGCCAGCTGTTCCATCTCCAGCCTTGAATTTTCTTTATAATTGCTGTGATTATCAGTGCT
This sequence comes from Meriones unguiculatus, assembly GCF_030254825.1. Taxonomy (NCBI): domain Eukaryota; kingdom Metazoa; phylum Chordata; class Mammalia; order Rodentia; family Muridae; genus Meriones; species Meriones unguiculatus. The sequence continues at coordinate 77,634,941 of NC_083352.1, forward strand.
GCATAACTGATGAGGGGTTGGGTGGGGGCTGGGCATGCAGTTCATCTAGGAGGGTGCACCTAGTATGTGTGAATCTCTGGGGCTCCAGCAGCAGGGAAGTCACCTGCCCTGTCCGTAGTCCTGTCTGAATCCCAGCCCTTGGAAAGGGGAGGCAGAAGTGTCAGCTCAAGGTCTTCTGCTGCATTGCTGATAGCTTGAAGCTAGCCCGGGGCACATGAAACAGCCACAGAAACAACTGAAGAAGCCCACAAGCACCAGTGCTGTCATCTCTGCTGTGCTGCTCTGCTTGACACCTAAGGAAGGACAGCCAGGCATCATGTTCCCCCGGCCTAACAGAGCTAGCTCTTTGTAGTACTCAGAACACTGCTATCCTGTAAGTCACATAGATTCTTCCCAGGGTGTGACTGAGGAACATGCATTTGGCTGTTTTGTTGGTCGGTTTGTTTGAGGCAGGGTCTTTCTATGTAGCCCTGGATGCCCCAAAACTCACTTTATAGGTCAGATAGGCACCAAACTCACAGGGATCCTGCCTCTGCCTCCCTAGAGCTTGGATTAAAGGTTTGGGCCACCATGGCCAGATTCATTAGGGATTTTGAAACTCAGCAGCATTCTATAGTTGGAGATGTTGACACATTTCCTTATACAATACCCCAATAATGCATATAATATCAGAAATCAGTCAATAGGAGCAGGGTTTTCAACCCTTCAGCAGTGGGAAGGGCTCTTCTCTTTCCCACCTCCCTCTTAAAATGATTTGTCTCAGACTGCAATGTAGCCTAGGCATGAACGTGACCTTGAACTCCCAATTTTCCTGCCCCAACATCCCAAGTACTCTTGATTGCAGGAGTGCCACAGGCCTGGCTCTTCCCACACACCCAGCTGCCTGGTGGAGAGTTTGGGCACTCTAGGTTTGTGCAAAGCCCAACTCCAAGGTGAGCGTAGGCCAGAAGGTAATGAATCTATACAGGGCTAATAAAAGTAATAGGCTTGTCTTTGAGGAAAGGCAGAGCATCTGTGAGAGTTGTTTATTTTGTGACAGGGTCTTGTGTAGCCCTGGCTAGGATTGACACAATGTGCCAACACATCCTGTTTTGGTATGTTTGTTTGCTTGTTTGTTTTCCATTTATTAAGACAGGGTTTGGCTGTCCTGGGAGTCTGTAGACCAGGCTGGCCTCGTAGAGATCCTCCTGCCTTTCTGTGTGCCACCACTGCAGCTAAACACACTCAGTCTTACGGGTTTGTGTGTGTGTGTGTATATGAAACACCAAGAAGAAAAAAAATGAAGACATGCTCAAAGGAGGCTACTGAGATAGGAACTCACTATATAGACCAGGCTCTTCTCAGCTCACAGAGATCTGATCTGGTAGGAATAACTGGTGTGCCAGCACACCTGGGTTATTTATTTTACTTCTGAGACTGGGTCTTCAGCCTGGCCTAAAATTTGGTTAAAACCAAGGATGACCTTGAATTCCTGATGCTCCTGTCTCTACCTCCTGTGTGCCTTAAATACTAGGATTACATGGAACCTGGGAATTCATCTGTACTAGACAAATACTCTACTGCTGAACTATATCCTTAGTGCCCCCCGCACTCCCCCCGCTTTTTAACTTCAGGGTTTGTTTTGTTGAGATCATTAGGTTGTTCCTAGTTCAATCTCTAGGTCATTAGACAGAGCTGTGGCTTGGTGGTGGTGTGTCATAAATAGAGCCTGGGAGCTTGTGCCTATCAAACCTGGCTTGGGTTTGGGGGTAGGGCTAGGCTCTGTGCTTTGGCTGCCAATCCCCAGTTTTCTTTCCTTTCTGCCGTCCTAAGTACCTGGCTCAGATCATAACCTCAGGTGTGACAACCTAACCTTCAGTGCCCTTTGGTTATTAAATTTTATATGGCACTTGGTATTTATGAAGTGGTTTATAGTCAATTAAAGTCATTTATGAAACTAATATTTTGAGTATTTATAAAGTAACAGGCAAAATGGAAGCATCTGTGTATTGTCATCCCGGCACTGGGAAGATCGGCCAGCCTCCACTTATAGGGGAAAACAAACAACTGAGGTACAGAGAAGTGACTGGCAGAGGTTCTACTCCAAGATGCCAATATGGAAAATGAAACTGGTTTCTAGACAGGTTTTTGCCTTGTAGCGCAGGCCATACTAAGGAAGTACTTATCATGGAGTGGTTAGCACACACTATCTCTGAGCAAGGTGCTGGTTTGTCTCTTCTGGGCTCTGGAATCCTGTCTCTAGCCAGCTGTTTGGTACTTCCACCTGAGGTTTTTCTTGGCACTTTCTGAAAGCTAAGCTTTCTGCCTTCCCCAAAGCAAGAGTTGCTGCTTACCTATGGCTTTGAAGTGAATCCCACTATCTTTTTGGTTTTTCGAGGCAGGATTTCTCTGTAGTCTCGGCTGTCCTAGACCTTGACCATTTTTTGGCTTTGAGCTTAGAGATCCAGCTGGGATTAAATAAAGGCGCTGTGGGCCACCATACCTGGCAAAGTACCACTGACCTAACTGCATCCCTTTGGGCTCCCTAGACATAGGCAGAGGTCACCAACCACCCTGGCCACCCTACCTGGCCTGGCCTTGCTGCTCCCACGCAGGTGTTCGTTGTTGCTGAATCTTATTCATAGGGAGCTCACTTTTTCAGAAACAGTGCTTAAAGTCACATGGTATTGGGAGTAGTATGATAAGAGCTTGCACTCTCCTCCCCAGATGGGGGTGAGTCACATCCTTGTGTCTAGCATATTCTTGCTGCATGTGCCACCCCCACAGCATCATGGCTAGGTGAACCTCCTTATAGGAGGTCAGTCAGAATAACAAGGGTGAGTAGAGTGCAGTAAAGTAGTCTGACATTGGCACTGGCACGACATTGGCTGCAGCAGTGCCAGGAGTGCATCACTTTGTTCTGTTGCTGCTATCATCTGCCATGCCTTTCTTAAAGGGTTAGTAAACACGAAGTTTTCAGATACTCAGAAGATGCCTTACTTGTTCGTGGTCCAGCCCTAAAGTGGCTTACAGAATATATTTGGAAGGTTCTTTGTGAGGTGGGAGCCTGAGAGTACTGTCAAACCAATGGGGCTATCCCATACTTTGTAAGCCTGAGAGTGAGGAGATGGGAACCTAGAGAGTAGTGTCGAAGGGTTGAATCAACAGGCCTATCACACACTGAAGCTTGAGAGAGTGGGAAGGTGGGGACAATGGCTGTAGCCCTCACTCATAAGCCTGTCCTACTGTTCAGTCAGGCTGCAGGGCTTCCTTTTGGGGAGTGACAGTTTGAATGTGTGTTTTTGAGATGGGATCACACTGAATGTGATCCTCCTCTATGTCTCAAGGGATTATAGACATGCACCACTCACACAGCTTTGCTAGATCTCTCTCTCTCTCATTTGTTTGGGTTTTTGTTTGTTTTGATTTTTGAGACAGGGTTTCTCTGTGTAGCCTCTCTAGGTAAGACTATCCTGGAACGCAGACCCACCTCTGCATCCTGAGTACTGGGACTGAAGGTGTGCACCGCCTTGCCCAGCATTTGTTAGGGCATTCTGTGGCCACTGGTCGGTAGTAGAGAGACTACCGTGACTATATTAACCTCAGCATCTGGAGATGGCTCACAGCTTTAGAACACTTACAGAGAAAGGATCTGGTTAAACCTAAAATAAAAACTACAACCAGGTAGGTGTGATGCCATATGGCTTTATCCTCCACACTGGGGAGGAAAAGGCAGGAGGATCTCTGTAAGTTTGAGGTCATCCTAGTCTACATAACAAGTTTCAGGACAGCCAGGGGTATGTCGGAAAACCTATCTAAATAAGAACAGACAACTGAAAAAACTTCAGTAGTCCCTTTTAGAAAATTTTTCCACATCTCTTCTGGCTAGTCTGTTCTGTTTTTTGTTCTGTGACTGGCTTACTTAGCCTCCGGCTCATTTTTATAGCTGAGGATATCTATGCCCCTCCCTCACCCTTCTAGTTACTGGCATGAACCACTATGCCTTGCTCTCTTTTGGGTTCGTTTGTGTGCATATTAGGTCCAGAGGTCACTGTCAGGTGTCTTTCTCAGTCACTTCCCGTATTAGCTTTGAGACAGGTTCTTACTGAACCTAAAAGTCACTGTTCAGCTAGACTAGATGGCCAGTAAGTCCCAGAGAGCCAAACTCTGGTCCTCATGCATGCATGTCAAGTTCTGCACCTAGATTGAGCCAGTTCAGCCCATCTTCTCCACCAAAGGCAAGGCTTATATAGCTTAATCTAGTGTTGAGCTCTCACGCTCCTGATTGTCTCCGTATTTCTTGTGTGGTTATGTGTGCAGTGTGTTTACTTGGGTTGTACCACGTAAAGGTTTCTTTCTAGCCCAGTAAGGGAGCCAGTTTTCATGGGTGATGTATCTTTGGGCCATTTTGTACGGTGTTGGTATTCTGTGTTTCTATGGCTAATTCTGTCACCAAAATCAGACACTTCTTTTGATAAGTAAGGAGGCTGGAGGGCAGACAGTGAGACAGTGGAAACAGATCGGTGGGTTACGATTGTGAGTCAGGAGCTTTAAACTCTGGTGCTTTTCTCCTTTTAGGTCCCGCGGCAGTGCTGGTGGCCATGGGTCCCGAAGCCAGAAGGAGCTGCCCACAGAGCCCCCCTACACAGCTTACGTAGGAAATCTCCCATTTAACACAGTTCAGGGTGACATAGATGCTATCTTTAAGGATCTCAGCATAAGGAGTGTGCGGCTAGTCAGAGACAAAGACACGGACAAATTTAAAGGTGAGTCTGAAGTGTTGGGTGGGGAAGTTAAGAGGGGTACACAAGTGGAAGTGCACTAGAGAGCTCTGCGCTGGCGTGTGTTCTCTAACAGAGAACCCGGACAGCCCGTAGCTCCGTTTTGCAGTTCCTTTATGTGCTTTGTAGTGAGATGTGTGTGCCTGGGTCTGTCTGCCTAGCTTTCATGCAGTTCTGTCTCTGTAGACACAGGAGCTATCTTGGAGGAAAAGGAGGTGATAAAACCAAAGACAACTTTAAAACAAAACAACAAAAACCCAATTACTTGTTATGTGTTTGTACTTCCCTGAAAATAATCTCACCCCCGAGACAGGGTTTCTCTGTGTAGCCTTGGGTGCCCTGGCCTCTCTCTCTGTAGACCAGGCTGGCCTCAGACTCACAGATCTGCCTGCCTCTGCCTCCTGAGTTCTGGGATTAAAGGCGTGCACCACCATGTCTGGTGAAAATAAACTTTTGTGTGTGGGGTTTGTTTGTTTGCTTACTTGTTTGGTTTTAAGATTTATTATGTATACAGTGTTCTGCCTTCATGTATGCCTGCATGCCATAAGAGGGCACCAGATCTCATTATAGATTGTTGTGAGCCACCATGTGTTTGCTGGGAACTGAACTCAGGACCTTTAAAAGAACAGACAGTGCTCTTAAACTCTGAGCCATCTCTCCAGCCCACAACATTTTTTTAATGGATTTATTTTTACATTGTATTTGTGTATGAATGTTATGCACCATGTGTGAGTCTATTAGATTGCCTAGATTTATGGGTATAGATAGTTATGAGCTACCATATGGGTTTAGGGAATTGAACTCTGGTCTTCTATAAGAGCTCCTAACCACTGAGCCATCTTTCCAGCCCTGAAAATAACTTGAGTTTCTCCCTCACCCTCAGCGTTTTTCTTGGTGGCCTCCTGGTAATTGTTATAAAATCTGAAAGTAAATGGTGCCGGTCCTGCTTGGGAAACTGGGCATATTTGGGAGGGCTGTTCATTCCAGTTAAGTTATAGCGTGTGCTCAGTGTTGTGTGAATGGGCCGAGGACAGGAAAGATGCATACGTATAGCCTGCCTCCCAGGCCTAAGTACATGGTCCTGGGTTCATTCAGCTTAGCCTGGGTGTCCAAAAGAAGTTCAGAGTGGAAGCCAGGCCAGACACAAAGCATGTGAGTGTGGCCTTACATAGGCTTTGCTTCAGACCCTGCAGCTGGGCGTGGTGTGTTACTAGGTAGTGACACAAGTATCCGAATCCCAGGCTGGGTGCTAGTAAGTGCTGGCAAAGCAAATTTACGTGAAGTTTTATGGGTCAACCTAACTTTGGATTACATCTATATTGGATGTCTTGGGGTATGTCTTTTGGAACATTTTGTTGAGTTATAGCTTAAGAGGATGAGGTATGTGGCTGTGCTGTGGTTGCCCCTCACCAAATCCACTTAGGGAAGACAACTCCCCTTAGCCAGACACAGGTTAGTGTTCTCTAGCAGATCGTGAACAGCGGTGGTTGGCTCAGATCTTCTTCAAAGCTTTACTTAGTGCTTCACCGTGGGGTCTGTGAGAAGGGACACGGGGTACAGCATGAGCACATGGCTCCTCAGTCCTTAACCCAGGCTTAGACATCACAGAAAAGGCCATGTTCCAATCATTTTCTGGCGTTGCTTATTACAACACACAGACTTGTAACCCATTGACATCAGAGAACCTGATCCTGTTGCTAAGAATATTTTTTTTTAGCTTGGAAACAAATTTTATGAGTAGGAATTTAGTAGGCACTATTGAGCCCCTTCCTTCAAGCATTGTAGGTATTAATTTGAATCTCTAGTCTGCCTCCCAGTTAGATTACATTAAATGAGAAGCCAGACAGCTCTGCGGTGGTCCAGAAAGTTTGACAGTTGTAGTTAAATCATATAAGCAGAAGGCTGAGGCATGGTTCTGTGGCAGAGCACTTCCCTAACCATACACAAGGCTCTGTGTTCTACCCTAGCACTGCAAAAAGAAAATAAGTAAATATAAGGTGGAAACATTGTAAAAACTTTCTGTTTCAGTGCTTATTGGGATAGCATTTTCTACCTGAATTTAATTAACAGTTTGGAATGTGACTTAGCTGATAGAGCGCTCACCTAGCTTGCTCTCACAGCTCTGGGTTATATCCCTAGCATTATGTAAACCAGGCACAGTGGTATATACCTATAATCCCAGCACTTGGGAGGTAGAGACAAAAGGATCAGAAGTTCTGGTTATCCTTAGTTATTTATGTAGCAAGTTTGAGGCCACCCTGGGCTACATGAGCCCTTATCTTGGGGGACGGGGGAAATGCTAGCATGTCCCGGGACCTACTGTCACCCAGAAGGTACAACACTACTGGTGTCTAGTGATATTAATGAGATTCCAACTGGCCTGGAGTCCTGGATGTATGTACAAGGCAGCTTCTGTTTTTCTTCAGGGTTCTGCTACGTAGAATTTGATGAGGTGGATTCCCTGAAGGAGGCTCTGACTTACGATGGTGCAGTGAGTACCTCAACTTCCTTTGCCCCGGCAGCAGTCTGAAGTGTGTGTTCTTGTTGATACGTAAACTGTTTTCTCTTCGTTCTCAGCTCTTGGGTGACCGATCACTTCGTGTGGACATTGCAGAAGGCAGAAAACAAGATAAAGGTGGCTTTGGATTCAGGAAAGGCGGACCCGATGACAGAGGTGACCAGCTGTTTTAAAACTGGATGCAACTTGCTATGTGCACACATTGCTTGTGACTCCTGCGCATCATTTACTGAGCATGACTGAGAGGTCTGATGTTCCTGGTAGCTTAGGTTTTGTCATATTTCTTCAGCGACTTAGCATTTCTGTTGTAATGAAACACCATGACCAAAAGCAACTTGGAGGGAAGGGTTTATTAACTTTCTCATCGCTGTTCATAAGTGAAGGAAGTCAGGGCAGGACCCTGGAAGCAGGAGCTGATACAGAGGCCCTGGGAGGGGTGCTGCTTACCACCTTGTTTCTCATAGTTAGCTCAGCCTGCTTTCTTACAGCACCCAGTATCACCAGCCCAAGGGGTGTCACCACCCACAATCACTAAGTTAAGAAAATTTCCTACAGGCTTGTGTACAGCCCAGTCTTATGGAGGCACTTTCTTAATTGAGGCTTCCCCCTTCTCAGGACTCTAGCTTATGTCAAGTTGACATGAAACTGTCCGGCACATGCAGCAACATGACCTTGTCCTGGATAAGTTTTTCTTACTGTATAAATTTGGAAGCCAAGGCAGAATCTGAAGCAGAGACCAGACAGTCAGTGCAGCACCCTGGCATACTCGCTTTGCTTTCTTAAATAATCCAGGCTTACCTACCCGACTTTGATTGGCCCCTCTCCCATCAGTCATTAATCAAGACAATTTCTGAATTGAGGTTTCCACTTCATAAATGATTAAGTTTCTTGATGATGAAAACTAATGAACGTAGACCTCAACTTTATCTTTTTTGTGTGTGTCCTCAGGAATGGGTGGCTCTCGAGAATCTAGAGGAGGATGGGATTCCCGGGATGACTTCAATTCTGGTATCAGTATTTAAACATTCCACTCCTTGTTTTCCTTTGTAGACCAGGCTGGCCTTGAACTTCCAGCAATCCACCTGCCTTTGCTTCCCTGAGTGCTGGGATTAAAGGGGTGTACCACCAGGCCCAGCTTTTGATTTTTGCTTGCTTGCTTGTTTGTTTGTCTTGTTTTTTTGTTTTGAGACAAAACAAAAGGGTTTCTCTCTGTAGCCTTGGTTGTCCTGGACTTGCTTTTTAGACCAGGCTGGCCTCAAACTCACAGAGTTCTCTGCCTCCTAGAATGCTGGGATTACAGGCATGTGACTGTAATTACAGGGATTACAGGACTGGGATTACAGGCCCAACTTTTGCTCTGTTTTGTTTGTTTTTGTTTTGCTGTTGTTGTTGTTGTTGCTGGCTTTGTTTTTTGGTAACAAAGAAATACAAAGAAGTAGAAGAAAATGTCCCGGTAGACCTGGGAGTAGGTAGCTCAGTAGGTAGGCATGTGGAGAGAGGGAGAGGTACTGAGTTTAAATCCTGCACGTGTGCTCACATACCTCTCCTACCAGAAATAACAGTCAGGGTGCTAACCTTGACTTTGTAAAGTAAGGGTTTTCATGGCATACTTCCTAGAAGTCCGGGTATGGGCTTGTTTGTCTCCTCCTGCATAGCCTTCCTGTTGGGCTTGGAACTAAAGATGTACGTGTATGATATATGGAAGATACACGTGTTTGTCCACTGTGTATATGTGCACCATTTGTGTGCTTAGCTCCCTCAGATGTCAGAAGAGGGCATCTTAACATAACCTATATATAATCCCACTCAGAGGGCTGAGGTGGGAGATCTCAAGTTTAAAGTCAGTTTGAGTCACTTAGTAGGATCCTGACTTAAAAAACTTGAAAAATATTACATTGCAAGGAGTAAGACTTCTGCTTTGCAAAAGGAATTCAAGTAAAGGAAGCAGACCCATTTGTCTGAGTGCGTTCTTATCCCCTAGATGTGCTATTTTTTGTTTGTTTAGACAAGGGCCCGCCCTATAGCCCAGGCTGGCCTCGAACACAGTTCTGTTTCCTCACAAGCACTGCCACTAAAGGCATATGCCGCCACCTCTGTGCACATAAGCCACTGTGTGTGTGTGTGTGTGTGTGTGTGTGTGTGTGTGTGTGTGTGTGTCAGAGGACAGTTTTCAGAAGAGGTTGTCTCCTTCCAGTGTAAGGGGACCAGGCATGTAGTCAGGTCAGCAGGCTTGGCAGCAAGCATCTTTTCTTGCTGAGCTGTCTGTTGGCTTATTTTTGAGACAGGGTCTCTCATTAGCCAGAATTTATTTGTTCAGCTAGGTTGACTGGCAGCGAGCCCCAGGTATTCTGTCTTTGTCTCTTCAGTGCTGGGATTACAAGCCCATAACATTACACGAAAGCCTGTGGAGATTGATCTTTAGCTCCAGATTGCCTGGAGGTGACTGGTAGCTGTGGGCCACCTGACGTGGGTGCTAGGAACTGAGTTCAAGTCCTGAGAACAGCAGACTGGATGGATGGATGGACGGATGGATGGATGGACGGACCGACCCTGGGCCTATTGGCCCACCACCTCTTTTTTTTTTTTTTTAATGGAGGTTTTTTGGCTACCCTGAAACCTGGCTGCAATCCTGCCTCTGAAAAAAAGGCCTTCTTGTTGCTGAGAATTCGACGTCTCTCTTTTGGGGGGAGGGGGTATTTTGAGACAGGGTTTCTGTGTGTAGTCCTGGCTGTCCTGGAACTCACTGTGTAGACCAGGCTGACATCAAACCCATAGATCTGCCTACCTCTGCCTCCCAAAGTGCTAGGATTAAAGGTGTGCACCACCACCCAGCCTGCACTTAATAAAAAATAAATAAAAAAATTCAGATACTAAGCAAACTAAACATTAAATTGAGAATCAGTTCCCAGAACGTTGTCTGTCTCTTTGATGTGATAGTGTAAACAATTGTTAATTCTTTGTCTTCTTTCTTAGGCTACAGGGATGACTTCTTAGGGGGTAGGGGGGGCAGTCGCCCTGGGGACCGGCGAGCAGGACCTCCAATGGGGAGTCGCTTCCGAGATGGCCCTCCCCTGCGCGGCTCCAACATGGACTTCAGAGAACCCACAGAAGGTATGGCAGACATCCTTGGGACTTGCTGTCAACCCCCTGTAAACCTTCCTTCAATAGGCTGGCCTCAGATGCCAGTCATCAAACTTGTAAGAGGCCATTTTGATAGTCCCTGGGCACACACAACCATGATCCTAGAAGTAGGGGAAGCAGAGGTAGGAGAAGCTCTGTGAGCTTGAGGCCAGCCTGGTCTACAAAGTGAGTCCAGGACAGCCAAGGCTACACAGAGAAACCCTATCTTGGGGAGACGGGTGGGGGGTGTCCATCATCCTGGCACTTGGGACAGAGGTCCAGAGGTGGGTAGGGGCAAGAGAATCCAGAAGTCAGTGTCATCCTCGGCTTCAAGTTTGGGCAAGCCTGGGCTACATGTGCCCTTGTCACAAAGGTCCTTTGAGGTTCCTGCAGTTTGACCATCAGTTTGGATGTGTGGCATGGCAGCCACACATAACGTACGTAACCTGTGTTGTTTTCTGTCTTCCAGAGGAACGAGCACAGAGACCACGGCTGCAGCTTAAACCTCGGACAGTGGCAACACCCCTCAACCAAGTAGCCAACCCCAACTCAGCCATCTTTGGGGGAGCCAGGCCCAGAGAGGAAGTGGTTCAGAAGGAGCAAGAATGAGCTTAGGTTGGGAGGGAATGGGGTGTGGGGGAGCTGGAGCAAGACCACAGCCTGGTGGCAGCCGGTCGCCCTGCAGGCCCCATTCCCACCTGGCACTGCCCTCCTTCCAGCGGAAACACAGAGCTTGTGAGTGCATGTCAGCTGTTAACAAGTGGTTTCTAGTACATTCTTGGCTTTGCTCTATCTATCTAGTGCCTGTTTTGTGCTTTCTTTCTGTTTTCTTTCTTTCCCCTCCCATTCCTGGCCTCTTCCTGCCCCTTCCCACATGGTGTGGATGTGGTCATGTGCGGAAGGTGGGCTGAGGTGCTTCATCCTTCTTTGCTTTCTCTCTTTCCTTTACGCGCCCTGGCCACGCTCCAGGTGTGCTGTCCTCTGCTTTTTCTCAGAGCTTCTCTCCATCCTGCATGTCGAGTTCTGTGTTGCTGTGGCTTCTGGGAAAGAGCTAGAGCCACTAACCAGGTGGCTGGTGGTGACTTGTTGGTATCCAGCTGGGATGAGCATGCCGAATTGGAGGCACCTTGCTTTTAAAACAAGGAAACATGCCTGCTGGTCCTGACAGGCTGCTGTGTTTGGTGCCTATCACCTGCCCCAGCAGCCTGTTGAGGCATGGCGGGCTCCTGTCAAACAGTGAGGCCAGGAGGGTGCAGGGGAATCTGGACATTCTGCACTGGTGGCAGCCTGAGTGCCAGCGGCCACGTGGCTTTGCTCCTGCTCACTCTTAAGACCCAAGTGCAAGCTCATTCCCTGCTCTTCCTGGGCCATGGAGGCCCCTTGGGGGTGCAGCCCGCTGCAGCTCAATCCGCTTCCTGCAGCTAAGGGCTGTGGGAAGCAGGGGTGGTGCTGGAGCTGCACTGGGCAGCTGTGCTTGCACTGAGTCTGCGCTCTTTCCCTGTGTCTGTCTGCTCTGGGGCACTTAGCTCAAGAGGCTGCTCCCCATCGCAGCTCAAGGCCTAGAGGGCTGGCACTTTCTCTGATCAGTTGCACAGCTGTTGACCCTCAGTACCTGGGTGTCTAGAAATCTCTAGGCTTGCTGCCTCCTCTGTGGGGCAGACCCTTCTCCCACAAACAGTGTTGAGCACTCACTTGGGAGCAAGGGAATCAGGCTCTGCTTTTAGTTTGAACAGCTGAGTGTGAACAAATGGAAAATGATTTGGCACCAAGTTCCCATCTGTTCCAGTTAGAGCAGTTAGGGGCCAGCCAGCCTTAGGAAAGGGGGCTGCGAGAGGTGCGCAGCTTGCTTATTAGCTAGCAGCTTCCTGCCAGCCTACCCCTTAGCTCATGATTGTCTTTGTCGAAAGGTCTCGGCAATTTACAGAACTCTCACTCCTTCCCTCGCCTGCCATCTTCTCTGCTTCTGAGATAAGAACCATTTGTGTAACACCAATACCTAACTTAAGACAGACATGCATTGCGTGGTTGTAATCAAAGCTGATGCTTTCAGATGATCTAATCCATCTCCAATGCGGAAAAGACAGAACAGGCACGTCCATCCACACTGCTGGGCGCCCAGCTGACTCTGTACGAATGGAATTCCAAACACTTAACACATTCAGTTCTATGACAGAAAGTGAGTCTATGGATATGGTATTTTGTGAATGATCGTTTAAATAAAAGAGAACCTTACGTAACATTTACTGCTTGTCTTTCTGGCCACTTGTGAAGTTGAGTTTTGAATTTTGGAGTGCTATTGAGAAACGTTTAGAAGTGATTGAAGTGGCAGGGGCCCAGCAGCTTTTTAGCCGATCAGAGGGTCAAACCGTGGTTCGTGATCCTGCTAGGCAAGCTCTGTGCCCCACTGAGTGTGCTGTCTCTTGGCTGCATTCTATGGTGTGTTGGATGGCCTACTTTGCAGAAGCCTGATCCTCGGAATCTCAGAAGAAGGTGGAGTTTGGCACCTAAAGGACAGTGTTTATTGTGTGAGCATCTCCTGCATCCATGTAAAACACATTGCACACCCATGATCTCAAGCGCTGGGGAGACAGACAGGAAGATACCCAGGTCTTGCTGGCCGCCCAGTCTAGCCCAAGCATGTGAGCTCTGGTTCAGTGACCCTGTATTTTAAGAGGGCCTGTGAGGGGCTAGAGATGGCTCACAAGTTAAGTGGACCAGCTGCTATGCTGGAGAACATAGATTTTATTCCCAGTGCCCAAATGGGATTTGACAAACATGTATACCTCCAGTCCCAGGAGCTCTGGAGTCTTCTGACTGCCATCATCAGGCCCAAACGCATGTGCAGGTAAAAATGCCCTAATACATTTATTTATATATATATACACATACGGTCGTAGTGAGTGCCTTAGTCCCAGCACAGGAGACAGAGCTCTTGAATTCAAGACTAGCGTGACCTACATAATGAAACAACGTCTCAAAAGTGAGGAAACTTAAAAAGATGCTCACCAGCTTACTGCCTGTGTGCCCCCAGGAGTCACCTGTGAGGGTAGCTGTGATGCTAGCAAAATGCCCGAATAAAAAGGATATTTTTCATGGTGTTTAAACCATGATTAAACACTGATGTTCCTGAGATGAGGTCAGACAGATGGTTACTAGTTTCTCTGCTTTTGTGGGAAATTTGTATTGCTTGTTCTTAGAAATTGAACACAAAACCTATATGCTATGTGAAAACACTACAGCTGAGCCACACCCCAGCCTCTGGTGTTCCTGGACTGGTTTTACAGAACAAGTCAGCATGCTCAAATGTACTTCCTTTGGGATTCATTTTGTTAGGCTAGATTGTCTCCCCAGAGTCTGGGTCTTGGCGATGCTGACAGCAGGTGGGTGTGGGTGCCCACGGTGGCTAGAATTTTGGGTCTCCTGGAGCTAACTTTATGTTTTTCTCTCCTGTGTTTGCACCACATGCACTCAGGGCTGGTAAGGGCCAAAGGAAGGAACTGGCTCTGTTGGACCCAGAGTTAGAGACTTGTAAGCTGTCCTGTGGGTGCTCGGGATCAAACCCAAGTCCTGTGCAGGAACAGCCGGTGCTCTAATCACTAAGCTGTCTTGTTTCTGGCTGAAGAGTTAGTTGTGTGTGAGCGTTTTGCCTGAGTGAGTGTGTTTGCACCACCATGTGCATGAGCATTTTCCCCACGGAGTAGTCGGAAGAGGGTGTTGCCTCTCCTGGAGCTGGAGTTAATAGCTAGTTGGGAGCTCTCATGTGGGTACTGGGAGTGGGACACCAGATCCTCTTAAGGAGCAGCAGCTTTTTCATGAAGGTGACCCACACAGTTGAAGACAGGACAGTGAGGTGACTTAGCAGGTAAGGACGTTTGATGCATGCCTTAAGACCTGAGTTCAATCCCTAGAACTCACGTGCTTGAAAGAAACGGCTTCTCCCAAGTTGCACTCTGACCTCCATATGTGTCCACATAAACTGTGAATTTAATTTGGGAAACAAAAAAAGGAAAATTGACTACAGCCTCCTCAGTCCTTGCTGTATCTAAATTTGCTGTGTCCTTAGCTATCTGAAACATTAGATACTTGAAAGCAAATGCTTTCTGTGATCAATAGCTCTGTGGTGTTCTATTGGACCCTAATTAGTCGGGGTTCCCTAGGAGATGCAAGAAATGATTGGCAGAGCAATGACTATCCCAGCTTGTCCCTCTGAAGGGAGTCAGGAGAGGGTCATGTGCCCAGAATAGCACCAAGGGTCCTTGGGATTGGTAGAAGTCTCATGTTAGTTACACTGTTGAAATAAAGAACACGCTCAACACTAAAGCTGTGCGTGGAGGCATGAACTTTTAATTCCAGCACTCGGGGAGGCAGAGGGAGGCAGATCAGGAGTCAAAGTCGCCCTAAACAAGAGGTTCAGAACTAAGGAGCTGGTTCATCAGCACCTGTTCTTCCTGCACCTACAAGGTGGCTCAGCAATCTTAATTTGATTCAGTTCCAGGGGATCTAGTTCTCCGGTTTCCGTGAACCAGGCACGCAGGGATTGCACAGACATACATGCTGGCATTATTCAATAATTCTAGCTATTCCAAAGGCCAAGGCAGAATGGTTGCAAGTTCAAGGCCCATCCTGGACTGCATAGTTAAAGAGAGTCTTAAAATGAGAAACTAGAAGTGTTCCTCTACATGGGCTGTGCCTTGTTGGGCGTGGAACCTAGACAAGCAAGCACCAACTGAGAAGCATTCCCAGCCCCTGTTCCGGTTTTGGTGGTGTTGGTTAATTGTGCATTTATATGCAGGTGCCCTAAGGAGGCCAGAAGGAGGGCATAGGACAAGTGGCTATGCCAGCAATCACGGATGGGTGCTCAATTGTTACCAAAGTGAGGGAAGGAGCCCTGCCACGAATACTAGCATTTCCTTTAGGGGCTCTCTACCTCCCCACCTGACCCCATAGAAAAGAAAAAGTCTTAGGAACCAAGTGAACTGTCTGCCTGATACAGATTTCTAATGGAGCTGGCTTCAGTAGTCCCAGGGGCCAGGTGGGGCCAGCTTCTGAACTGCCTGCGCTACTGTGCTTTCCCACAGGGTGGCAGCAGCAGGCTCAGGGCAGAAAGGCTGGGAAAAAACAGACCAGGAGCCCAGAGGTACTGCAGCAGATTGCAGGGTGGGACCATCTCCCCTCAGGCTTTGATGTCCCCGGCAGGTTGGATAGTTCCAAGTTCCAGGGTGCACTGAGCTAGACAGGTCATTGATCCTTCTCACTTGAGGCAGTGGTGCCTATCTGGAGCTTGCAGGACCAGCTAGCCTAGGCTACTGGCGAGTCTCAGGCCAGTGAAAGAGAAATTAAGGTGGGAATTGGGTATGGTCCCAGCATTTAAGAAACAGGCGGACCTCTGATTCCCAGGCTAGTCAGAACTACATAGACCCAAAATGAAAAAAATAAAGCCTTGAGGTGGGCTGGAAGATGTCTCAGTGGGTTCTACCAAGTGCATTCTACCAAGACACAGAGTTCTATCCCTAGAACCCACGTGGTAGAATAAGAACCAACTCCGAGTTCTCTTCTGACTTCCACATTGCTTGGTGATACATGTGCCCACACGCTTACAAAAAACTAAAGACAGGCAGTTTTGTTTTTTAAAGGTAGGTGACACCGAGCCAGCATGTCAGTGCATGGATCTCAGTTTGAGGCCAGCCTGGTCTACAGAGCAAGTTCCAGGACAGTCAAGGCTACATAGAGAAACCCTGACTCAAAGACATCAAGGAGGATTTCTGGCCTCTATGTTCATCCACCACACGTGCGCACACACAAAGAAGCAGCTTTGCTCTCTATCTGGCTGTCTTTGACACACTGGTCCTTTGTTATCTGCCGTTTGGTGTCTGTCCTATGGGATTCGACTACTCTTGTCTCCTTGCCTCAGATCCCCACTCTCAAATCTCTGGTTGCTGGCAAGACTCTAGCTTCCTCTTGCCTCTGGTTGTCCGTGTCTGTATAGCTGGATCTCTTTTTGATCCTCTCCTGACCTGTTTGTGTGTGTCCCTCCTACCCAACTTTCCATCTTTCCTCTCCACCTCTGTGTGTCCATGTGAACTCTTGGGTGACTCTCCTCCCTACCCCTCACTGGGTGCCTCCCTTCTCCATGCTCCGTATGACCTGTGTCTGTGCATTCAGTTTGGTGTGTGCTGTGTGTGAGCCCTGGCTTTTGTTCTTTCCGTGCCCATCTCTCACTTCCCATTTCTCCTGTCTGTTTCTGTTTTCTTTTTTATCACCACTCCACCCCCATGCATGTGTGTGTGTGCACCCGTGCAGTGCATATGCCTCTGTGTGTGTGTGTGTGTGTGTGTGTACACATCAGAGGGCAACTAGCAGGTACCAGTTCTCTCCGTATGTGGTTCCTGGTGATAGAACCCAAATTGTTAGGCTCAGTGAAAAGTGAGCCATCTTGCCTAACCTTTCTCTCTCTTTCTCTCCCTCTTTTCTCTTTCTCTCTCTCTCTCTCTCTCTCTCTCTCTCTCTCTCTTGCTCGCTCTTTCTTTATTTCTGATAGGTCTTTCTGTGTCCTGGGTGGAGCTCACTACATAAACCAAGCTGGCCTCAAACTCACAGAGATCTGCCTGCTTCTGCCTGCATTTAAAGACCTGCACCACCATGCACTTGTCTTTCTATCTTTTTCTGTCTCTGCTCCACCCCCTTTGTCACTAAGCAGCCTAGCAGTCCGGCCACGGCGGATGTAGAGGGATGATTCAGTGGTGACAGGAAACAACTGCCTCGCCTACTGCCCGCCAGAGTTTGTGCTGTTGGCATCGGCTTGGGCAGGTGTGCGGGCACAGGATGGGGTGGCCATGGTGAGGAGGTCCCACTCTCAGGTAAGTTTTTCCCAGGGGTGCTCAGCTTGACCAGGTGTCTTACACCCCACAAGACCCTTAGCTGTAAACTGAGTGGAGGCTGGGACACGTGATACCTCCTACCCTGGCCTGGCACTGTGACCCGCAAGGAAAGCCTGCCTTCAGGGGGTTTAGGCATCTACCTACCTATCATTGTCTTTCCAAACTCCCAGTCTGTGAGACCCCCAAGAAGCCCTAGGGTGGTTCTGTCACTACCAGTGACTGGGGAGAGCCAGCCAAAAGCCAGAGATGAACTCAGTTTCATCTGTGAAGGGTTGGCTAATGGCACAGGCCTGTGGATGAATCTGGGATGTTCTAGGGAACTGTGCCCAGGCCCTGCCCAGCCAGGAGGAAGTTACTGTCCCCAAAAATCTACTGAGGCCTGAGCCAGCTTGTACCATCTGAGGGATAACCCCTGTAGAGCTGGTAGCTCCTTGGTTCTGGCTCTGCGAACGGGTGGCCCAGGTTGGCCAGAGACAGGCCTACCAGACCTCTGTACATAGGCATACCTCCCCCGGCCCCTCGCACAACCTGCCTGGCCTGATCCCCACTCCTGTAATCATGGCTCTAGGAATGCTGAGGTGGAAGGGCGGTGCGTTCAAGGCCAGCCTGTACTCCACGGTGAGACCCTGCTGTAAGGGAACAAGCCACAGAAAAGTTACTCAGCTAAGACCTCAGTCCTGGAGTAGCACCCCAGGAGTAGAGTCATTCCAGGTCAGTGAGACTGGATGCACTCCTCATCCAAGCTGACTGTTAGGGCCTCTGGTTTCTCAAAGGTGGACAGTTGATTGCAGAGCGATCGCTCACGGCCATTGAGGCTGGAGGCTCAGAAGTAAGCCTTGTTCATTTGAAAACTGCCCACTTCCCTTTGAGCTATTTTGGCCCACAGAGCAACAGGGCTGTGGCAGTCCCCCCCCCACACCCACAGCTAGCCCTGCTCTGGCCCCTTGGGGCCTTCTGCAACTGCTGGGTTGCCCCGCCTGCAGACCCACACTCTTCCCTCCACACTCAGCCTGCCTGCCGTCATAGCGAGCATCAGGTGAGATGGAGGGAGTTCACTGGGCCTGCTCTGGATTTCCATCTTTTTCTGTGTTTCTTTGTGGCACAGGATGTGCCTCTCAGAACCTCCAGTTTGCTCCCTCGGAAGAAAGCAGTGGGGCTCAGGGGGATCTCCCAACTAAGAAGCAATCCCCAGACCCTATCCAGGAAGTACCCCATGCACTTATACCTGCTCTCAATTTGTTTTTCAATATTTTGATATATTCTTAATTGTATGTGTGGATAGATGTGCCTGTGCCACAGTGTAGGTCAGAGGAAAACTTGGAGGAGTTAGTTCTCACCACCACGTGGGTCCTGGGGATCAGACTCAGGCCATCAGACTTGGAGGCAAGCACCTTTAACTGAGAGCTATCTCACCAGCCCCCCATTCAGTCTGTGTACTAGCACAAATTATTCATAATAGACTAGACATTTCCATGGGTGTAGGAGATGCATCTTGATCCTATTCACCCCCAATCACTTCTCTTGTCCTCCCCATTTCCACTAATCCCTGCCCCCTTGCCGACGAATCCCCTTCTGATTTCATGTCCTTTTTTCAGTGTGGGTGGGATAGTGTGGTGGCCCAATGAATATCAAGTTTGCTTACAGAGTGTGAGTGAGGGGTTATCTAGGGGAGCATGCGCATCCTACCACCGAGGAAGACGCCACTCTCCAGCAACCTTTTTAAAATCTAAACATTTATGTAAATTGGAACATGATGGCACACCCCTATAATCCCAGCACTTGGGAGGCAGAGGCAGGCCAGCCTGGTCTACACAGTGAGTTTCAGACCTACCATGGCTACACAGTGACTCGCTGCCTCAAAAACAAAATGTATAATATGAGTGCTTTGTTTGCATGCCTGGTGCCCACAAAGACTGGGAGAGGATTGGATCTCTTGGAACTGGGATTACAGATGGTTGTGAGATGTGGGTACTGAGAATCAAACCCAGGTCCTCTGGGAGAGTAGTCCACGCTCTTGATCTCTGAGCCATCTCTCCAGCACTACCTCCCATTCTGCCCTCCCACCCCCCTGCTGGGAATGGAGCCCACGGCCTTCCCCTTGCTAGGTTAAACTTGGGCATATCCCTCTGGGTGATTCTAGGTAGCTGCTCTCCACTAAGCCACGAGCCTAGTCCATCACTGGGAGACTCTAAGCAAATGTCTTAACCATGCCCCTAGACCTTTTTATGTTTTGAGACAGGGTCTTGGTGACTTTGAACTTGCAATATAGCCCAGGTTGACCTTGAAATTTGCCATATGCCTGCCTCTGCCTCCTGAGCAGCTAGGATTACCACAGCACCACTAGGCCTGGCATATCCACTTCGTTAGCTCCCACAGCCCATCACCAAGCCCTTCCCTCAAACTCCTGGAGTCCAAGGGAATGTGCTTCTAGATGTCACCAAGCAGGAGAGTACATCCCCTCGGTCTTTGCTGCAGGCCACTGATAGTCTCTTCCCATGTCACATGACTAAGAACTGTGACTATGACAAGTGTCACATGGCTGACCCTACTCTTACATTCATTGTCTCCATGACAGGCCTCATGTGACAGACTCAAAGGACATTTGTTATTTCCTCCGTGTGACAGGTTAGAGTTTATAGGCGACCCTGACAAACACTGTCCCAGCCTGAGGGCTTCTGGAGTCCTGCTCATCCCTGTACAAAAGCTCCAGTACCAAGAGTGCTCTCTGGTAGCCAAGGCCTCTCAGATGGAGGATGATCCTTCTTCTTAAGGCCTGGGAAACGGAAGTCAGCAGGCCAGCTCCTGGGACCTTGAATGCCAAGCTTGCTTTTTTTTTTTTTTTGGTGTGTGTGGGGGGTGTCATAAGTGGGCTAACCTGGGCAAGTGCTGAGTTGTATGTACCCTGCCTGCTCACTATGCCCAAGACTTCCCCTGTTCTTTTTCCCCCCTTTGAGACAGCGTCTTGTAGCCCAAACTGGCTATTATGTTGAAGTGATCTGCCTCTGCCTCCTAAGTGCTAGAATTATAGGTGTACAGGAGACACCAGGATTTGATTCTCATCTCCCCACCCTCTATTACTCACCGTATTTCCTCCCCTTCCTCCTCTCTGTCCCTCTCTCTCTACATATATGTATGTGTGTGTCCCTCTCCTTTTTCAAATACATAGATAGCATTGTGCTTTGTACGTAGAGCTTGCCTTTATCTCCTAGTCTTCCTGGCTTCTGTTTCTTGAAAGGCTAGAGCAGCGGTTCTCAACCTTCCTAATACTGCAACCCTTTAATGCAGTTTCTCATGTTGTGGTGACCCCCCCATCATAAAATTCTTTTTGTTGCTATTTCATAGCTATTGCTTAGTTACTGTTATGAATCGTAATGGAAATATCTGATATACAGGATATCTGATGTGTGACCCCTGTTGACCCTCCAAGGAGGTTGCGACCCACAGGTTGAGAACCACTGTGCTGGAGTTGCAGGCATGTGCCCTATGCTCAGTTTATGGATCTCTTTGGTAGACAGAATCAATGTCCTCTTTGGTAGACAGAATCAATGTCCTAACCAAGGCCCACACCCCTTGACCCCTAGCTGGGGGAATTCTAGGCAAGTGCTCTCTTACTGAGCCATGCCCCAGCCCCTCACTGGGGGATTCTAGGCAGGACCTCTACAGCTGGGCCACACCCCAGCCCCTCACTGGGGGATTCTAGGCAGGACCTCTACAGCTGAGCCACACCCCAGCCCCTCACTGGGGGATTCTAGGCAGGAGCTCTACAGCTGAGCCACACCCCAGCCCCTCACTGGGGGATTCTAGGCAGGACCTCTACAGCTGAGCCACACCCCAGCCCCTCACTGGGGGATTCTAGGCAGGACCTCTACAGCTGAGCCACACCCCAGCCCCTCACTGGGGGATTCTAGGCAGGACCTCTACAGCTGAGCCACACCCCAGCCCCTCACTGGGGGATTCTAGGCAGGGGCTCTACAGCTGAGCCACTCCTTCTCTAGCTTGAGGTGGGACCAACTGCAGAGTGGCCACTTGGTCATCCACATTCCACGTGTGCCTCACACAGGACTGGTTCCCTCAACTGTTTCTCTTGCCCATGGTATGGAGCTGAGTCTCGTAACTGTGACAGCTTATTAGAGAGGGCTAAACCTCCACTCACCAGATTGTGTGTGGCTTCACCAAGGCTGGGACAACCACTGCCTTGGATGTGGCCCTGGGCTACCTGGGGACTCACAGCCTTCTCACTCCAGACATCCTTCTCCTTTGTCTCTCAGAGGATCAGCCTCACTCTGAAGGACCTCAAGCCCTGTCCTTCAGCTGGGGCCCAGTCCCTGAAGTACGCTGTGTCAGGGTTCCCTCCTCGCTGACTGGGACCCTGCAGCTCTCACCACAGCAGAATCTGGGAGCTTGTTGTTGCTGTTTGTTTCATTTTGTTTTGTTTTGAGACAGTGTTCCTCTGTATAGCTCTGGCTGTCTTGGAGCTCACTCTGTTGACCAGGCTGGCCTCCAACTCAGAGATCTGCCTGCCTCTGCCTCCCAAGCCCTGGGATTAAAGGTGTGCACCACCACCACCATGCTGCTAGGATCTGGGTTCTTGGGTGCTGGGGAAAAGGAAATGCCTATATCTTCCTGGAGGTTAGCAGCACTGAGGGCATGTGAAGGCTGGGGGATGACTGCAACTAAGAGCCAAGTTTACTGATAATACAGCAACAGGATAGGCTTGGGTGGGGGAGAGGGAGTGTGTGAACGCTTGCACAAACATGTGCCTACCCTCTCATGCTCGGGGAGAAAAGGGTGTTGGATTTACTGACACGAGTTACAGGTGTCATCAGCTGTGAGCAGCAAGCACTCTTAACTGCTGAGCCCTCTCTCCAGCTGCTCTGCCTTATTTCTGTTTTGTTTCTGACACAGGCTCTCAATATTTAGCCCAGACTAGCCCAAAACTCACTATGTTGGTTGTCTCCGGCTGTCCTGAAAACTAGTGGAAATCCTCCTGCTTCAGCCTCCAGGGTTGCTGGGATTACAGGTGTGAGCCCCATGCGAGGGCCAGGACTGAGTGCTGAATCCTCCTTTTCCACAAAGCGGCTGTGGGGGCTTTCTCAGTCTTAAATTCTCCACCTGTGACGTAAGGAGCCTGTCTCTCAGGACCAGGTAGATTGGGAACAGTGCTTAGAATTTTATTCAATTTCTTGGTGCTGACTAATACTCTCAACTTTATAGCACATGTAGTCTGGTAGTCAGTATGCTGGTTAGGGTCACATGGGAGACACAGCTGGTTCAATTCAGAAGTAGGGAAGTCCATTTAGTTGATGTTGCTAGAGCCAAGGACCGGAGAGAGATGAGAAAGCGAACAGGTGGGCTGGGGCAGCAGCTGGAGCCACTGGCTCAC
Organism: Meriones unguiculatus; assembly: GCF_030254825.1. Classification (NCBI taxonomy): domain Eukaryota; kingdom Metazoa; phylum Chordata; class Mammalia; order Rodentia; family Muridae; genus Meriones; species Meriones unguiculatus. Next base: position 77,657,600 of record NC_083352.1, read on the forward strand.
ACATCTCCAATGTAGCTTCACAGCCCCTTCCCCAAGCCAACATGAGCACCGAGCTGGAGCTGCTGTGGCCACTGTCGCTACTATTGCTGCTGCTGTTGGGGTCCACAGCCTGGCTGTGTGTTCGATGCGCCCGCCAAGGTAAGTGTCACACAGGAAAGGAGTGATGGGAGTACCGTGGAGAGTATGTCCCAGGAGCCTCTGGGGCTGGACCTGGCTGTGATGGGAGGGGCAGGAGAATGAGCACCTAGAAACCAGCTGGTGGCCCCTATATGGCCCCTGAGGACAGTGAGTGTGAGCAGAGGCCAGTTCTGCTAGGTCGTGGGGGTCACTCAGTCCAGGAAGTTGCTCTAGATATGAGAAAGGGGAGGCTGGGCTACTGTGGCACCCTCTATTTCCAGCTATTGTCACCCCTCAAAAGGGATTAAGTACCTTTCCTTCCCTCCCTCCCTTCTTCCTTCTTACCTCCTACTCCAGCTCTCTCCTTCCCTTCCTCCTTTTTTCTTCTTTCCCTTCTTTCCTCTGTCTTTTCTCTCTTCTTCCTTCCTCCTTCCTTTCATTTTATTCCTTTTAAAAAAATCTATCATCTATCTATCTATCTATCTATCTATCTATCTATCTATCTATCTATCTATCTATCTATTATTTCTAGAGTGTTCTGCCTGCACACCAGAAGAGGGCACCAGATCTCATTACAGATGGTTATGAGCCACTATGTCGTTGCTAGGAATTAAACTCAGGACCTCTGGAAGAACAGCCAGTGCTCTTAACCTCTGAGACATCTCTCCAGACCCATCTTCTTCCTTTTAATCCTCTCTTTCAGACTGTCTCATACTGTAGCCCAGGCTATCCTCAGATGTTCCTGCCCTCTGGTCTCAGCTTCCTGAGTGCTGGGATCACAGGCATGTGTCAACACACCCAACTGACAAGAGCCATCTCAATGACAGGCAGCCACAAGGGACTTGACAAGGGCCTGGTGGAGTTACAAAGGGGGTTGGGGAGGTCGCAGAATCCCAGCGCTTCTCCATTCCACCCTCTTAGTTCAGGGGACACTTGCTATGCTGTTTCTCTTCTTGCAGGGGTGAAGAAAACTGGGAAAATCTACGAGCAGAGGAACCAGTGAGTTGCCCCAGCTTGCCATACTTGAGCACCCTGCGATGGGGATCCCCTTCAGGAACCCAGTCCTTGCCCTCACTCACTCACGCCTGCTGCATAGAAGGCTCTAATGGCTGCCTGGCATTCAAGTGGAGGGAGAGAAAGAGGCCGGGCTATCCATGGGAATATGCCGCCACAGGGCAGTGGTAGTGGGGGCAGACACCTGAGCTCCAGGCAGATGGGAGCGGAATCTAAGAGACACCTAAGAGGGGCTGGGCACCTCCCATCACCCCATATATTCCAGAGCCTGCCTGGGCCACAGAAGGCGTTCTAGGCCAATTGGCTTAAATTTAAACAGTAGGGGGCTGAAGAATGTAAGTAAAAGGGACTGAGACAAAACCTGAAAACCTGAATTCAATCCCCTTGGAACCCACAGGGGAAGAATATTACAGACTCCTTAACACTGTCCTACTGTCCTACACACACACACACACACACTAAATAGAGATAAAATAAACTTTTTAAAATAAGAAAGCAGGGCTTGAGAGATGGCAGGCCTTGAGGCACTGGCTGCTTTTCCAGAAAATCTGGATTTGATCTCCAAAACCCACATAATGGCTCACAACAGTCTTTTATCTTTCTTTCTGTTTGTTTTTTTTTTTTTTTTTTTTTTTTTTTTTTTTTGAGACAGGGTTTCTCTGTGTAGTCTTGGCTGCCCTGGACTCTCTTTGTAGACCAGGCTGGCTTGAACTCATAGAGATCCACCTGCCTCTGCCTCCCAAGTGCTGGGATTAAAGACGTACACCAACATACCTGGCTCATAACAGTCTTTAACTCAGGTTCCAGGAGATCCATGCCCTCTTCTCTCCTCCTCAAGCACCAGGAATATGTGTGGTGGGCAGGCATACACATGAGCAAAATACCAATACACATAAAAATAATTTTAGAAGTGGGAATTTGACTAAACTGTAAAGCATGTGCCTAGAATCCCCCAGTGAGGGGCTGGGTGTGGCTCAGTGGTATGTATTGTGCTTGCTGAGTATGCTCAGGGTCCTCAGCTCAATGCCCAATATAAAAAGAAAGGCAAGGGGCAGGCATGATGGTCTGCCCCTTTAGTCCCAGCACTCAGGAGGCAGAGACAGGTGGATTTCTGAATTCCAAGCTAGCCTGGTCTACACAGTAAGTTCCAGGCCAGTCAGGCCTACAAAGTGAGACCCTGTGGCAAAAAAAAAAAAAAAAAAAAAAAAAAAAAAAAAAAAAGAAAGAAAGAAAAGAAAGAAAGAGGGAGGGAGAAAGGGAACTAGCTGACCAGACTCTACCCCTCCCTGCTACATGCACATACACTGCCCACATACACAGCACAGCCCTCACGTGCACACCCCAGTAGGTCTTGTAACTCACACATACACACACCCTTTCTCATTTCCTTTTGCAACTGAAAAACCACAGTGAGATTTGAAAACAAAATCTTCCATCTCTGACCACCCTGAGCCATGGCTAAAGCTTGCTTGTTGACTTTATTTTTTGCTTTTGAGGCAGGATTACTCCAATGCACTGGCTAGCATAGAACTTACTTTGTAGGCCAAGCTGGCCTCAAACTCACATTGTTCCTCCTGCCCTGAGTGCTGGGAATCCAGGCAGGTGCAAACAGACACCTTCTTCCCAGGCTCAGCCTCGCCCTCTTTTCTGTGTGTCTTGTCCTTCTCTGTCTCTCTGTCTTTTCTCTGCGTCCTTGCCTGGGGAATGCCAAAGCCCGGCTCAGCTCACCCTTGTGTATTCACAGGCAAGAAAATGAACAGAGCTGCACTGTGTCTCAGACCTACTCCTGTGAGTCCTTGATGCATCCTGGGGTTGGTTCGGGGCTGAGACTCCCCATGTCAAGGTCCCTTCTGTGTCCCTTGCCCTGAGGCCACGCTGGTATATGGGGTGAAGGCTCAGCTACCGTGAGTGCCTTGCCAATACCCTGTCCCTTCTTCTCTCCAAAAGTGGCCAGGCAGGTGTGGCCAGGACCCCTAACGAACACAGCCTCAGAGAAGTCATCTGAAAGGTAGGAAGGCATTCTGGAGTGTGTGGTCCTCCCAGGGCCGGGACCTGGGATCCCACCCAGCAGAGCCAGGCCCAGGCCTCACTCTGTCTCTACGCTGCAGAGCTTAAGGCTGGCTGTGAGGTTCTGGGGGGCTGTCCCCTCCCCAGGGCACCAGCTCAGCACCACCTGCTGCCCCATCCTTGCAGGAAGAACAAGCTGATGTTCTCCCACCTGGAGGGTGAGTGACACCAGGCAGGGACAAGCCTGAGTGGGAAGGGACAGCGGGGCAAGCACTGGTGCGGGAAGGCCTTCTAGGGAGAGCTGGGGCTGGGGTTGATGGACTCACAGTTGAGGCAGACTGTGTACAAAGCTGTAGTGGTCCAAAGCCCCCAGTCCTTTGCTTGGGCTCAAGAGCCTGGGTTGGGTTGGGGCAGGACCTGGAGGGAAGTATGCCTAGCTTAGCCTTTCTTCCAGGTCCTGAGTCCCCTAGGTACCAGAATTTCTACAAAGGTGGGTAGCTCTAGGGGGAGGGAATGGGCCAGAGCTGGGAGCTGAGCTTGTTTTGACTCTCCTCTCTGGCCTCTTCCAGGAAGCAGACATGACCCTGATACTGCTTATGTGTGAGTAGCCATGTCCGAGCCTAGCCTCTGCCCATGCCCTTGTTTCTGGGTCTCTGATTCCAAACTTCTTTATCTGTGAAGACACTCCTCTGGGTAGACTCTTGAATCTGTTGACCATGGCCTTGTCCGGCCTGGCACGTGGCTCTGATTATCTGGTAGCGGGTGGGCACTCATCCTGCCATCTGGTGAAAGGCAAGTTACAAAGCAGACTTGGTGGCACAGGTCTATATAAACCCAGTGTAGTGGCACAGGCTGGCAAGCTGAGCATTTCGGAAGGAGGATCAGGAGTGGGAAGCCATCCTGATCTAAATGGTGAGTTTGAGGTCAGCATGAGATACAGAGATGCTGTTTCTATAATGTGGAGGGTGGCAGCAAGCCAGCTCATCGCATGAAGCCTGATGACCCGAGCTCCATTGCCTGGAGACCCACGTGGTCGAAGGAAGGAGAGAACTCTGACCTCCACGTGTGTGTCGTGGCTCTTTTGTGCATGTGTGAACGTGCACACACAAGAACACAGTAAATAATGTAAGGTTTAAAAGAGAAAGGGAAGGAAGGAGGGAGATAGAGATACATAGATACGTATACAGAGAGAGAGCAGTATGTAGAGGCACAGTTCTGCTCCACCCCCAGCCATCCCAGCACTCGGGAAGCTGAGGCAGAAGCTACAGCTCAGAAAGCAATTACCCCATCAGCGTCTCCTCATATCACAAACAGGGAAAACTTGAGCCTGTAATCCCAGCCCTCAGGAAGGCAGAGGCAGTTAGATCTCTGCAAGTTCAAGGCCAGCCTGGTCTACAAAGCAAGTCTAGGATAGCCAAGGCTACATAGATAAACCATGCCTCGAAAAAACTAACTAACTAACTAACTAACTAACTAACTAACTACCTAACTACATATGGGACAAACTGTGGCCCAGGTGGGGACTGTAGACAGGCTGACAGTGTTTAGCCCCAAAGTAATCAGGGGCTCTGGGAAGCATCTATAGTGGGTTGGAGGACGGACCCCCTCCTGGCTCCTTGTGAGGCACCCCTCCTGACAGGCCTGCCTAGCAACCTGCACTCTGTTTTCTTGCCCAGAGATCCCATCCCCACAGACTACTACAACTGGGGATGTTTCCAGAAGCCCCCAGAAGGTAAGGTGGAGGATGGGGAAGAGGAGACAAGCCCCTAGATAGTCTGTAGAGGAGCTGAGACACATGACAGGCCGAGGTGGGCGGGGAGGAAGGAAGCTGGTCAGCAGCACACGCAGAGGAGGGGGACAGAGTGGAGGGACAGGGACAGGACAGGAAGCAGAGGCGGGCTGTGGGCAGGAGCTCTGAGAGGACCAGCTCGCTTGTCATCTGGGATTGTGCAGACACAGATAGGCGGCCGATGACAGATAAGCCAGGGCCAGCTTGGAGGATGCTGGAGCCTCTGGTCATGACCACTTCTGCTTTACAGAGGAGGAGAGAACAGGGAGGGGACAGAGCCTGCCCAGAGGAACAGGGCCTCCAGCCTGGGCCCTCTCCTGCCTCTGGAATGTGCCAGGGTTGTGGATCAAGGGGTCATCTTCTCTCTTTATTTTAACATCTGTTAAAAATATTTATTTACTGTGTGGGTGTGGGGACCACATGTCCTAGAATGACTTGAGGGATTTGATGCTCTCCTTTACCATGAGTGTCCTAAATGGAACTCAACAAGTGCCTTTACCTGACCTTTGTTCTTGTTTTGTAAGAAAGGGTCTCCTGCTGGGTGGTGGTGGTGCATGACTGTGATCCTAGCACTTGGGAGGCAGAGACACACAGGTCTCTGAGTTCGAGGCCAGCCTGGTCTGTGGAACAAGTTCCAGGACAGCCAGGGCTGTTATACAGAGAAACCCTGTCTTGAAAAACAAAACAAACCCAACAACAAACAAACAAGATAGCCCCTGAGGAAGAACACCCAAAGTTGTCCTCTGACCTCTAGCTTCACACCAACACGTGTACCTGCACACAGCATACAAACAAAACAACAGTGATAACAACAACAAAAACTAGTTAAAGGGGCTGGAGAGATGGTTCATCAGTGAAGAGCACTTACTGCTCTTCCGGAGGTTGTGAGTTCAATTCCCAGAGTGCACATGGTGGCTCACACTGCCTGTAATGGAATCCTTTGCCATCTTCTGGTGTAAGCTGTACATGTAGACAAAACTTACAAATATAAAATGAATACATAACACATCTTAAAAAAAAAACAGCTGGATGCAGTGACGCATGCCTGCCTCAAGGGGGCAGAGGCAGGAGGATCTCTTTGCTGTGTTCAAGGCCAGCCTGATCTACAAAGTGAGTCCAGGACAGCCAGGGCTACACAGAGAAACCCTGTATTAAAATCGATGCCCCCCCCAAAAAAAAAGTCTAAGAGAATGCCAAAGCCCCGAAGCTCAGGGAGAGAGCTTGGTGGGCCTACAGGGGTAGCAGCAGGGTGAAGGGATGCCTGGGGCTTGCAGGCAGGTCCACCTGCAGGTCTTCTGCCAGATGTCTTCTGTTGACAGACGATTCTGTCTCCTACGAGAATGTGCTCATCTGCAAGCCCAGCACCCGAGCCTCAGGTAAAGCTGTCTCTCCCGAGAAGGGCAAGGCAGGGCCGGCACCCTGAGTCAGGCCCACCCTCATGCACACGAAGTGAGGTCCCCAAGACTCAGAACCTTCACCTCCATACTCCATGTCGCTGGTGTCCTTGGGTCAAGTTCACCCACGGCCCTGACAGGGAACCCCCCAAGGGGGAGGAACCATCTAGGGGACTATGCTCTTTCACTGGGTCACCCTTAGGGGAAGAGAGCTAGCCCCTAGCTCCTTGGACCTGCTCAGAGTGTCCCTATAACCTCCCTTAGGTGGTGAGGAATCCGAGGATTACCAGAACTCAGCATCCATCCATCAGTGGCGAGAGTCCAGGAAGACTGTGGGTATGTGCTCCATGGGTAGAGGCCGCCAGGACTGCAGGGGAGGGAGCTGCAACTGGCCAGGAGAGAAGGGCTGGCCTGGCTGGCTTTCCTTCAGCCAATGGCTGACTTCACAGAGGACCCTCCACTATACCCAAAGCTGCAGAGGCCTTGGACTCTACCAGAACTCCCCTGGGCAGCAGCTTGGTCTCCAGAGCTGGTCACTCAGCCCGGAGCATGAGGATTTCTGAAAAACAGTAATGACAGGCAGACATCACCAGTCCTGCACAGTATGACACTTCCCCAGTGTCATTTGTGGGGTCTGGGTGCCTGAGCACCCTGGCTGGGGAACCATCCAACAACCCAACAACCACCTATCCTGATCCCTAGGCGCACAAATGTCCCCATCTGAAGGCCCAGAGGAGGAGCCAGATTACGTGAACGGGGATGTGGCTGCAGCTGAGGAAATCTAGGAGCGAATCAATGGGAAGGAAGGTACAGTCTACCCTCTGGCTGCTCAGAGAGTGAGGGGCCCAAGCCAAGGAGAGCCCTGTGCTCAAGGGAGGAGGCTCAGTGGAGTGATGGACGGCCCCATGGGTGCTCAGCAGCCTATTAGGACTGAGTCCACATGGTCCACTTCCTGCGGGACTAGGGGACCCAGAAGAAGTAGGCTTGCCGAGGTGACAGGTGGAAGCATACACAAGGTCAGGGGTGCTGGAGGTGTCCAGCAGAGCTGTCTCGGGAGCAGATCATTTGCCCTGCAATCTACCAATGGGGGTTGGGGACATTCAGAGGCAGTGATTGCCTGTATACATGATGTCCTGGGGTTCCATTTAAAGCACTGAAAACACAATAAAAAAAATTGAAACAGGGAGCCGGAGAGCTGGCTCAGAGGTTGAGAGCAAAGATCCTGAGTTCAATTCCCAGCAACTGCATGGTGGCTCACAACCATCTATAATGAGATCTGGTGCCCTCTTCTGGTGTGCAAGCAGAATGCTGTGTAAATAATAACAAATCTTAAAAAAATTGAAATGTAAAGTAAAGAAGCCAGGCATGGTGACACGTGACTCCACCTCCTAAGCACCTGTAATATCAGCACTTAGGAAGTAGAGGCAGGAGGATCAGGAGTTCAGAGACAGCCTAGGCTACTCTACAGGATGAGCTAGTTCACCGCCATCCCAATCCTCATGGAAACAGTGTCTCTATATGACAGTGAGTTTGAAGCCAGAGATCAGCTCTTAAACAACAGAAAGGGAACTTAAGAGATGCCTCAGTGTAAGCCTGAGCGTGTGAGCGCAGGTCCCGCACACCTGGAACTTGGTGCTTGGGCAGTGGATCTCAGGACTCACCAGCCAGCCTGGCAGAAACCGTGAGCTCCAGGGGGCAACGATCGAGGAAATTACTCACAGTTGACTTCTGGCTTCCATGTGGACATGCACCTGCACAGACATGCACATCACACACACACACACAGACAGACATACACACACACATACACACACACACACACATACATACACACACACACACATACATACACACACACACACAGACATACACACACACACACACACACACAAATGGAAAGAAGGAAAGGGAGGTGGGAAGAAAAGAAAGCAGAGGAATTAGGTAAATAATAAATCAGATGGCTGGGTGGTGGTGGCACACGCCTTTAATTTACCCAGCACTTGGAAGGCAGAGTCAGGCAGATCTCTGAATTCAAGGCCAGCCTGATCTACAGAGCTACAGGACAGCCAGTGCTGTACAGAGCTATACAGAGAAACCTTGTTCCAAAAAACCAAAAAATAAACAAACAAAAATAAAACGTAAGAAAATTCAATATACCAGGCATGGTGGTGCACACCTTTAATCTCAGCACTTAGGAGGCAGAGGCAGGCGTGTCTCTTGAGTTCCAGGCTAGCCTGCTCTACATAGAGTACCAGGCCAGCCTGGTCTACACAGAGAGACCAGCTCAGAAAAATCTCCAAACCAAAAATGTAATCTGTTCTCTGATAATAAGTCTTTGTGATAAACAGCCTGGGGAAGAGGGTTGTATATTGGGATAGAGGTGACAGGGTTTGAAATTTAAATAAGACCAAGGTACTCTGCCTCCTCACTGGGAGGGACATCCCGGAAGAGCAGGTGGGAGGTGGGAGAAGCGACATGGCAGCCTCTAGCAGAGGGCTTGGGAGAGCTTGCTTGCCAGTCAGTCAGAGCTAGTACTGGAGCTCTTCAGTGACCTAGAAGGGACGGTGAATCAGGATCTCGTTCCTTTCCTTCCGTTCCTCCTGCCTTCCCCCATGGAATGCTGGGATTGCGGGTATGTGCCACCACGCCAGGCAAGCTTTCCCTTTTGTTTTGTTGACACTGGTTCTCACTATGTAGCCTGGGCTGGCCTGGGACTTGGTATGTAGACCAGGCTGGCCCTGAGTTCACAGCAATCATCCTGCCTCTGTGGAGTCCTGGATTTAAGGTGAATTCTGGGATTGAAGGCGTGCATCCCCACACCTGTCTTTTTACGTGGGTTCTGGGAACTGAACTCAGGACCTCAGGCTTGTGCAACAACTGTTTTACTGACAGACATTTCTCCAGTCCCCAACCTTTTCCTTGTAACTAACTCTCCTCTCTGTTGAAGGGCCTGAGGATCATGAGCCTGCTGAATGAAGCCTGTTTTCCAAGGATGCTCTAGCTTCACACTGCAGCCTGTGGCTGCTCCTGGGAGGGCGCCAAATCACCCTGACACACAGCCTGGGAGACACTGGGAATCACCAGAGCTGCCACCCTCAAGTGATGCCCTGGACTTCCTTGGGGGCAAAGCAAGTGCCCAGGGGATATTGGCTGTGCTGACTGGAAGCCCAGGACCTGAGGCACACAGGCCCCCAGTCCCACATCTAGACAGGGTCCAGGCTGGCCTCGAACTCCAGCCTCTGCCCTGTGCTGGGACTGCAGGGTGCATCACCACACCTGACCTTGTAGCTTTTTTTCTGTTTGGAAAACTTACGAATGTTGGTTTCTGAGAATGTCACATGACTTTTCTGCAGTTTACTTAAATTGCTAGAGCTGTATTTAACACTGTTCAATGTCGGGGCACTTCCTCTCTCAGAGAGCATTACATGTACTAACTTTGGCAGATCAGTTGGGTGTGGGGTAACCTGGGGTCGTCTTGGTCTCTTAGTGGGCTCCAGTTTGCTCTGATCTCCCATTCCTGCAGGGGTCTTGTGGGTCAGTGATAGGGAAATAACACTGGCCCCTCACCAAACATCAATAAACCCTGAGATTTTAAGAGCAGACACTGTCACATATGCCTTTGTTTAAACACCTTTTCTTGTGTGTTCATTGGGCTGGGCATTTCCCTGTGTTGTTCTCCATTCTTGTTTTTTTGTTTTGTTTTGTTTTCCTTTTAAAGACATTCACTTGGGGGCTGGAGAGATGGTTCAGAGGTTAAGAACACTGGCTGTTCTTCCAGAGGTCCTGAGTTCAATTCCCAGTAACCACATGTGGCTCACAACCGTCTATAGAGATCAGGTGCCCGATCTCTATATAGATGGTTATGAGCTGAGCCACCATGTAGTTGCTGGGAATTGAACTCAGGACCTCTGGAAGAGCAGCCAGTGCCCTTGACCTCTGAGCCATCTTTCCAGCCCAGAATAATGACTCTTAAGACTCAAAATATATTTACAAATACCTAGGCCATATAGCTAGGCTCTTCTTCAACAAGCTCATAACTTAAAACCCATTTAAACTAATCTACATCCTGCACATAGCTGGTTACCTCTGCTTACCATACATCTGTCCTCCTCACATATTCCCAGGTGAATCTCTTGCATCTGGCTCTACTCCAGAATCCTTTCTCCTACCAGATGTCCCACCTTCTAGTCTACCTTTCCCTACAGGAAATAGGTTTCTTGATTGACAGGTGACACATCCATACAATACACAAGATATTCTCTCTGTACTTGTCAGAGCTGCCCCGTGAGTGCTGGGACCCAACTAGGGTCTTCTGGAAGTGCAGGTCACCCTCCGCTGCTAGCTACCTCAGGTATCTGCCACTGACCTTGTAAACTTGCTGACTGGACAGACTTACTGGCTAGTGAGCCCTAGGGATCCCGTCTCTGACTTGCTAGCACTAGGATCACAGGCGTCTGCTACTGCCCCTGGCTTTTCACTTGGGTTTTGGGGAATCCAAATGCAGGTCCTCCAGCCTGCATAGCAAGCACTTTACCCACAGAGCCACCGCCACCCTTTTCATTAGTGTGTATTCGTGTGCATGTGTGTGTAGGTGTAGGCACGGTCAGAAGACAGCTCTGTGAAGAGGCTCCTCCTTCCACCTTCATGAAGGCTCCAGGGATGAAACTCAGGTGGCCTGGCTTGGATGATAGGTGCCTTTAGCTGCCCAGCCATCTTGTCAGTACCCTTTTGTCACTTTTGAGTCTCACTCTGTAACCCAGCTGGCACTGAACTAATTCATGGCAATACTTTGCCACAGCATCCCAAGTGCTGGGATTACAGGCCTGTGCCACCATGCCTGCCTCTGGTCAAGACATTTCCTCTGTGTAGCCCTGGCTTGTCCTGGAACTCACTATGTAGCTCAGGCTGGCCTCAAACACAGAGATCTGCCTGCTTGGGATTAAAGGTGTGTGTGCCCACTACTGCCTAGCTTAAGATCAAGGTTCTTAGTAGAAAGGACCCTGAGGTCCAGGGAGGAACAGGCTGTGCACTTCATCTAGTCCTTTCCCCAGACATCACAAACTCATTCTGAGAAGAAACGAATGCCATAAGCTATATTAGAAGAAACACTTAGAACCCAATTGTTAGACAGTGACAAGAGAGGGTCTTCTATCTCCCGTTTACCATGCTGGCCTGGACTTCTACAGCAGGGGCTAGCTTTGAACTTAGCCTCTTGGTTCATGGGGCTGAGGTAGCTGAGCAGTCTGGCTGTTCTTGCCGAGGATGAGACTCAGTTCTCTGCACCCACATGAGGTTCACCTGTAACTCCCATTCCAAAAAAACCCAATGCCCTCTTCTGGTTTTCTCACATGGTGTGTAGGTATACATGCAGGCAACACACCCCCCACACACAAAAATCACCTGCAGACATTAATAAAGGATTTAAAAACTATGGTGTGTGCTACTGTGCCTGGCTTCATTCCTTAAATTTTATTTCGTTTTTAATAATTTTACTTACTATTGTGTGTGTGTGTGCAGAACCTAGAAGACAACTTTGTTTTGAGAAAGGTCTGTGTAAGCCTTGGCTGTCCTGTCACTGTGGAGATCAGCTGGCCTTGAACACATGGAGATCCACCTGTCCCTGCCTCCCGAGTACTGGGGTTAAAAGGTGTGTGCCACAGCTTTTGTAGAGCCAGTTCTCTTCTCCCACCCTCTTGAGGGTCCTGGGGCTAGAACTCCAGTGGCTAGGCGTGTGGCCGGCACCCTCCCCTGCTGCAGTCTCACCAGCCGCAGGGTACCCTTTCTACTGTCAGGGTAAATAGACAGAAGCAGGATACTAGCTCTCCCCAAAGCCTCAAGCAATTAATCGCTACAAGATAAACATCCTCTTTATTAGCTACAACACCAAGATTGAGGACATTGGGGCCTTCCCACCACACCCCATGTCCAGGGCCCAAGGGTAAATTCGGATACTGAAGAGCAGAGGCGTATTGGCAGTAATGTGGACTCTTGCAGAGCTCTGTCAGGCGCAGGCGGGGCTATAGCTCGGCTGACATGCACCAGCCCTGGTTCCACCTGCAGTGCCGTTTCAAGCAAGCACGACGACACACCTGTAACCCAGTGCTCTTCAGGCAGCAGGAGGAGTTCAACGTCAGCCAGGGCTACAAGAGAGCCTATTCTCACAGAACAGAAACACAGTGAGCTTGTTCTAGCGAAGTCTGAGGCCCACCTCCCCACGACGGGAAAGCTGGACCAAGTGTCTCAGCGACGAGGACTCTCCTAGTCTCACCGATGGAGGATGTCTCAGTTCAGCTAGCCACAGGAGCCATGGTCTTCTGACACAGCCTGGCCAGGAGCCCAGCCATCTGCAGCAAGGAATTCACACCTTCTGCCACCTTCATGTGCGTGTAGCCGATCTCCTGCAGCATAAGCAGGAGAAGGAGGGTAAGTGCGACCATTTTTTCCTTTGCAGCTAAGTAGTGATAGGTGCAAAACAGATACAACAACCCCACAATGCAGCAGGGAGAGTGGCAGGATCTGGCATCCCTCAAGTTCAGTTCACGCAGGCAAAGGGTGTTCCAGGCTTAGGAAGCAAACCCAGAGTGTCCAGCACTGAGATGCAGCCCAGGCCGGTTTCAAACTCCCTATGTAGCCGAGGATAGCCTTGAGCCTCTGAGTCTCCCGCCGCCACCTCCAGGGTATTAAACCATGGGCAGGCGAAGGGACACCCAGCTCCTTTTTGCTCTTGCTGTTTTAAAACAAGGTCTCGCTGTGTAGCACTAAAGTGCACACCCATCCTGTGCAGGGCTCTCTGCACTTTCGAGGCAGCCCAGCTAAGCCAGTTAATTCTTACAAACACACACTTGCCTGCGATGGTGGTCTCGTGTCTGGAAACCCACCCGAATAGAGCAAGAACTTGGCTGACAGTGATGGTGGCCCATGTGTGCCAGTGTATGGTAGCGTTAGCCACAGAAATCCAAACGCCCTTCCCGGAGAACAAACGACACAGCCACACAGCAGAATACTGCTGAGCGGTAAGGGCCAGGCCACAGACACACGTCACAACGGAAACGGAGGGTGCGATGCACAGTAGCGTGGTGGTTTAGACTACACCATGAGACCCTGACAAAAACAAAGCAGAGGCTGCTGGACTCAAAAGAAGTGCACAAGCTAATTCTGAGCTCTGACTAACCTTGATGAACTCCAGTTTCAAGTACTCGGCCATCGGGAAGGTTTTACACACTCGGAAAATGTTGCCAATGACATCTTCTGGTGAGTAGCCCAGGTGCCACAGGTGAGCAAGAATCTGGACAAAAGACCCAACAGGCTGTGAACATTGTGAGCCGTGTGGACAGGGAGACGTGCTGGTGGGCCCCATGTCACCCAGCCCTCTGATCATGGCAGGTAGTTTAGCTCATTTCCAGAAGGCCCCAATGACTACAGGCAAGATGGTCTGCTATCTTGCCTAAATCGTGCCTCTGTCCAGGGCCTCCACATGGACTCCCTCCCCAGCTAGCTCCCCCAGGCTCAGTCAGAAACAGGCCCCTGCTCAATGAGGGCAGGAGTTCATTAGTCCCTTGCCTTCCTCCCTTCCTGTCCACTTTCCCAAGCCAGGGGCTGTGTCTAGACAGTTTGTTGGGCCTTGGCACCCTGGGATAGATTCTGCTACTTTAGGATTAGACAGGGCTAGCGGATTAGAGTCAAAGGTCAGGGTCAGCTGTGGTCTTCCCCCAGTAACCAGCCTCTGGCTCGACGTGACACTCTAGCTTCTCATTAACTCCAACCCTGCCCTGACTGGAGTCAGTTTCCCTGGTTGACTGGGTGTACTGGCTGATTTTGTGTGTCAACTTGACACAAGCTAGGAGCCTCAGTTGAGGAAATGCCTCCACGAGCTCAAGCTGTAAGGAATTTTCTCAATTTGTGATCAATAAGGGAGAGCCCAGGCCATTGTGGGTGGTGCCATCCCTGGGTTCTATAAGAAGGCAGGCTGAATAGCCAGGGGTTGGGGGCAAGCCAGGAAGCAGCACCCTCCATGGCCTCGTCATTAGGCCCTGTCTCCCAGGATCCTGTCCCATTTGAGTTCCTGTTCTGACTTCCTCCCATAATGAAGAGCAATATGGAAGTGTAAGCTAAAAAAACCCTTTCTTCCCCAAGTAGTGTTTTGGTAATGGTGTTTATGTGTTTGTTTTAAGATTTATTATTATTTATACAGTGTTCTGCCTGCATCTGCAGGGAAGAAGAGGGCACCAGATCTCACTATAGATGGTTGTGAGCCACCATGTGGTTGCTGGGAATCGAGCTCAGGAACTTTGGGAGAACAGTCAGTGCTCTTAACTGACTGAGCCACCTCTCCAGCCCAGACATGGTGTTTTATCACAGCAATAGAAACCCTAAGACACAGCGGGTGAGAAACCTGTGATCAGATAAAGGGTCTGCAGTCACACCCCTGGCACCTATAGATCTGAAGTCACCCATACCCACTAGCGTCTGCTCAGGGAACCAGGGGCCCCTACAGCCACACCAGACCCTTCCTGACCCCCTTCTCTTCCAGAAAATGAGGACTGCTGGGTTCCTGGTTGGCCCTCAGCATGATTTTCAGGAAGCCAGAGGCTGGCTGCAATTTCTGTATCTCAGGCCAAGAGTCCTCTTGTGGAGGGCGGAACTCCGATAGTGCATGATGGCGGCTTCCAGGCCTACCATTTGCAGCGTGGCTTGGGGCAAGGAATCAGTCGCTCTTCGTTTCATGGTTGAGTATGAAATACTACTTGGTGGCCTGCTGGTGGCGCTGTTCTAGGAGGCTGTGGTATTTAGGAGGTAGAGCCTCTGTAGCCAGGCAGCAGGTCCATGCTTCCTGACCCACCAAGATGTGAGGCACCTCATCGGGCTACAGAGATGGCTCAGTGTTAAGAGCACTGGCT
Source organism: Meriones unguiculatus (assembly GCF_030254825.1). Classification (NCBI taxonomy): domain Eukaryota; kingdom Metazoa; phylum Chordata; class Mammalia; order Rodentia; family Muridae; genus Meriones; species Meriones unguiculatus. The sequence goes on from NC_083352.1 coordinate 77,672,818, forward strand.
GCTCATCTAGGGACCAGGGTTCAGTTCCCAGCCCCCACTTGGCAGCTCACAATCCAGTCTTGGGGAGCTGATACCCTTTGCGGGACTGCAAGGACATCACACGTGTGTGGTGCACAGATTACATGCAGGCAAACACCCAGGCACGTTTGAAAAAAGATATAAGGTGTCGCAGGCACACGCTCCCACCAGCGTGAGCTCTGGCACGCCTTCCAGCTGTGCTGAGTTTCTATAACACCAGCCTCTGTCCAGCAAAACCCTGTTAGGGTTCTGACAGAGTGATGAGCAAAGTAAGTAAGGTTCACCCGAAGCTGAGAGTGATTTTAAGGTTAAGGAGAGCGATGCGGAGGCCTGAGCCACCCTGGGCTCTGGCCACTTGGGTCAAGAGACACGGGCAGCATGGAAACCAGGGAGTAGACAGGACCCACCTTGTAGGCCTCATCGATGTTGGCATCCACGCAGTGCTGGATCATCTCCTTCACCAGCAGGGGGTGGGGCTCGTCACAGACCTGAGCACACGACCAGGAAACACAACATCACGAGGGCCCTCCACGTCTCTAGCAGCTGGAATGGGATTTTGGAACACCTTCTGACTACCACCCAGACATCCCCAAATATGACAGCGCCTGATGAGGTTAAATTCCTCACATCCAGCCGGGCGGTGGTGGCACATGTCTGTGACCCCAGCACTTGGAGAGGCAGAGACTGGTGGATCTCTGAGTTTGAGGCCAGCCTAGTCTACAAAGCAAGTCCAGGACAGCCAGAGCTACACAGGGAAACCCTGTTTTGAAAAAGAAAACAAAACTTCCTGAATGAATCACAAAGCAGCTAAAAGCCCCCAAACCATTCTGCTTGGGTGGCATTAAAGGCATGGTGCTGGGCTTGGTGGCACATGCCTGTAACCTCAAAACCCAGGAGGACCTCAAATTCAAGGCCAGTCTGGGCCACAGATTGAGATCCTGTCTCTAAAATAAATGAATAAGCTGGGGATGGTGGCACACACTTGTGATTCCAGCATGAGGAAGGTGGAGGCAGTATATCAGAAGTTCAAGGCCAGCCTGGGTACATAATCTAGGCTACAAACTCTGGCTCAAAAGAAAAGAAGATAAGAAAAAAGGTTGGAGAGGGGCTTGGGGAGGACAAGACTTTGGACAAGCCAGCAGAGCCCAGCCCAAAGCACAGGTGAGAGTAAGAGCATCTCTGCAGGGAGGTGAGGGGTCAAGGAAGACAATGGCTAGCCTGCATCTGAATGGTGAGCCCGGATCCTACCACTACCATGTGGAACCTGCCCACAACCCTCCTCCTGGTCTCCTGCATATGAGAGACAAAACTGTGATGGAACGAGGAAAGGAGCAAGCTCTGCCAGGAGCACAGCTCACACAGCTGAGTACCTGTCACCTTTGTCCTTATGTTCTAGCTGCCTGACTGTTGATGGTACCACAGGTGTGGGTGTGCCTGGCTCACGTGGTGCCAGCTACGGTACCCAGGCAAGCATGCTACCAAATTAGATAAACATCCCCAGGCCTTTCCCTCCTTCCTTCCTTCTTTCTTTCTGAGATAGGTCTTACTTTGTAGCTGAAGCTGGCCTGGAACTCTCCGCCCCTCTGCTGCAGCCCCCCAATGCTGTGGACCACCACGGCAGGCCCTACTTCTGACCAGTGCTCGTGCAGGTCCGCTATGGTGCAGACCAAGCCTCTCCCAGCCCTGATACCTTGAATACATTCTCGCTGTTGATATAGCCAAATCCTGAGAAGGTGGACTGCAAGTTGTTCAGCGCCTGGAGGGAAACAAGAGACCCATCAAAGGTGACTGCGACGTCTCTCCTGTCCTGCCTAGCAGATAGAGCCTATACCGACCCTCCAGCAGCTCACACCCCTGCAGAGCTGGGTCCTCAAGCTTCATTTTAGCCAGACTTGGCAAAATACCTATTCCCCAACCTCATCTTGTAAGGGCAACGTGCTGGCTCGTCTCCTGTCAACATGAGACACAAACTAGGGTTGCCTGCAAGGAGGGAACTTTGATATGGAGAATGCCTCCATAAGACGCAGCTGCAGGGCATTTTCTTAAGCAGTGATTGATGGGGGACAGCCCAGCCCAGTGTGAGTGAGTCCAACCCTGGGCTGGTGGTGCTGGGTTCAGTAAGAAAGCAGCTGAGTGATCGAGGGGAGAATCCAGTAAGCAGCACCCTCCATGGCCTCTGTACCAGCTCCTGCCCCCAGGTTCCTGCCCTGCTTTCCTTTGGTGATGAAGAGAGATGTGAAAGTGTAAGCTAAATAAACCCATTCCTCCCCAACTTGTTTTTTTGTTTTGTTTTTTTAGATTTTTTATTAATTATACAGCATTCTGCCTGCATATGTGCCTGCGCGCCAGATCTCATTATAGATGGTTGTGAGCCACCATGTGGTTGCTGGGAATTGAACTTAGGACCTTTGGAAGAACAGCCAGTACTCTTAACCTCTGAGCCATCTCTCCAGCCCCCCAACTTGCTTTTTTAGTCACCAGCAACAGAAATCCCAACTAAGATAGTCAGCAACAGTCACCCACCAACCTGGCGCATGTCCCCCTGGGCTGTGAAGATAATGGCTTCCAGGCCATCATCTGTGTATGGCACTTTTTCCTTTTCGATGACACTCATGAGCCTGGTGAGGACCTGAGCATCGGTGAGCTTGGTGTAGCGGAGCACTGCACAGCGAGACTGGATAGGCTCTGGACGGAGACAGCAGAGTGAGGGCTCCCTGAAAAGGCTGGCTGTTCACCAGGACACAGCTGAGCCAAGGGGCAAACTACCAGATAAGAAGCAAACAAGAAGGCTGGATTCTGAGCTTCGCCGTCCCGCTCGGCAGAGGGTCTTTTTCTCAGTGTCTGTGCTGTATCTGTGTGTTCCCTTTCCCCAATAAATGCCTGTCTTTAGCTGCTTACGAGGAAACAAAACCATCCAGCACTCAGGTCAGGCCTCGCCTCTGGAGTGAACGTAGGCCTCAGGATACGCCTCCCTGCACACACACACACACACACACACACGTGTCAGGGCTTGGGGCTGGAGAGATGGCTTAGTGATTAAGAGCACTGACTGCTCTCTTCCAGAGGACCTGGGTTCAATCCCCAGCACCCACATGGCAGTTCAGGACTGTAACTCCAAGAGCTGATACCTCCATATAGACACATAGACACACATGCAGGATAAACACCAATGCACATAAAAAAAAAAAAAGTTAGGGCTTCCGGAGTGAGAGTGAGGAATGGTTGGCCCTTCAGGGAAGACCACAGGCTGGGAGGAGATGGAGCTACACAAGCTCTTTAAACCTCCACAGGGAAACAAGGCAAGAAGGTTAAACCTTAATCCCAACACTTGGGATTACACAGGGCGGCAGGAACAGGAGGATGGAGGTCAGCCTCGGGTTCTAGGCCAGTGTTGCTGCTTGATTCTCAAAAACACAACACCACCAACACCAACAAGGAAAAAAGGATGGACAGATGGACAGACGAGGAAGAGGGCTGGGGGCCTAGCAAGATGGCTCAGTGGGTAGATGCTTGCCACCAAGAATGACAACCTGGAGCTCAATTCTGGGATCAATATAGATAACTGACTTCTATAAATTATTCTCTGACATCTGGATGCAGGCATACACCTCCCAGCGTGCACTCACGCACACTCGCATGGGCACGAACACATGAAAATGTAATTTTTAAATAAATGGGGGAGCTCCTGTTGACATAAGCATTTTGCCCATCTAGGCAGCCATGAGCTAGTAGGAAAAGGCACGTGGTAACTAACATGCCTGTGTGAGAACACACAACACGCATGTGCAGAGGGGAAGTGGGGCGAGGTGGCACAGGATGACTCGGGCTGTGCACACAGTGTGCGGCAGGAGGATCTGTACCAGCTGGCGGGGAAGGTGGTGCTGTGGGTAGCAGCTGGGCTACAGGCCAAAGGGCTCCAGGAGAAGACACTGTGGTGAGGTGGTGGCCTGTGCATAACAGGCAGCAACCAAGCCTAAGGCACAGATGATGCCAAGGGCTTCAGCAGACAAACCAACTAGAGCATGTTCAAGCCGGGAGGGGCACAGGCCTGTCACCCCAGCCCCTCAGGACGCTGAGGCGGGACTGTAGGTTCAAGGCATGCCTGGCTACACAGTGAGGTCAATGCCAGCTGAGCTATTTAGGGGAGATGAAGTCTCAATCTAAAGTACAGAAGGCACAGTTAGTAGTACGCACGCCTAAAATCCCTGGGTTGCATCTGCAGTACCATAACAGAGATAAAAACAGGGCCAGCAAGATGGCTCAGCAAGTGAAGGCATGTGCCAAGTCTGACAACCTGAGTTCAATTCCTGAGATCTACATGGTAGGAAACAACCCTGAAAGCTGTCCTCTGACCTCCATACCTACTTAGGCAAGCAGGCATATGCACAGGCAAGTACACACACACACACACACACACACACACACACACACACACATACACACACGCACACACACACACACACACACACACACACACGAAGGGCTAGAGAAACAGAGAACCCAAGTTTGGTTCCTGGCACCCACATCAAATGGCTCACAACTGCCTGTATCCCTAATTCCAGGGTACATATATTCAGACAGACAGACACAACCAAAAACAAATAATGAAGAAATTAAGTAAACAGAAGGGAGCCTTACTGGAAGCAGTAAGCTCACCTATGATTTTGTCGGAAGCATTACAAGCCAGAGCGAAGCGGGTTGTCTTGGAGTAGATCTCCATGGTTCTCCTGAGGGCCTGCTGGGCACCGTCCGTCATGCTGAGGCATAAAAGGGAGGCTGGTTCCAGGTCTGGGGGCAGACTGAAACCCTGAGGCCAGCCTGCCCGACTTGGGGAAACCCAGCTCCAGCCCACACCTGTCTGCTTCATCCAGAATGATGATCTTGTGCCGGCCCTTGGGGAGGGTGACCTTCTGCTGGGCGAACATTTTTATTTTATTCCTCACCACGTCGATGCCCCTGAAACAGGAAGAATGCGGGTGTCACAAACAGAGGGACTTTTTATAATCATGGGGAGGGGTTCTACTGTATATGAGTGTGTGTGCATGTGTGCATGTGTGTGTGTGCAGGTGAGAAGACAACTTTGAAGACTCAGTTCTATGGGCTGAAAAGGGCTCTGAGGCTTGTACAGCAAGGGCGCTTATCCACTGACCATCTCAGTGGCCCTCGTTTACTATTTTAATGTGTCTTTGTGGATGCATGACATGTGCTTGGGGGGCGGGTTTGGGGTTGTCTGTAGAGGCCAAGCAGGAGTGGGCTGAAAAGGAATTCTGGGTTCTGCAAGAGCAACATGTTCGTTTGTTCTTTCTGTGGTTTTTCGAGATGGGGTCTCACTGAGTGGCCCTGGCTGTCCTGGACTCGCTTTGTAGACCAGGCTGGCCTCAAACTCCCAGAGATCCACCTGCCTCTGCCTCCCCGAGTGCTGGGACTTCTCACACATCACTCCCAGTTCACAAGGGACTTGTAAGTCCTCTGTACAGCCCTGAGGGCTACAGAACCTTATTTTAACTGGGGAACATGAGCCGACAGTCACAAACACAGACAGAAGGTAGACTTGGGCTGCTGTGGCTGCAGAAGGGAAATGAGGCATGCTTGAGGGCAGTTTCAGTTTTACAACGTCAGAAAGCTGCTGCACAAAAACAGGAACATATTAACACGACTGAAGTAGATACCCAAAAGTGGACTCGGGGCCACCGAGGTGGCAGTGGGTGAAGGCACCTGCCGGCAGACCATGCAAGACTGACAAGCTGAATTCAATCCCCAGAACCCACATAAAGGTGGGAGAAATCCGATTCCACCTGTCTGCGCTCTGACCTCCACACAGGTGCCATGCCACATGCCACGATACACCTCCCAATATATACCCTCTCCAACACCACAGCTGGGGAGACGGCTCTCGCGGTGACCCTCTCAACCTGGTGGAAGGAGAGAACCACCTGGCCCCCAAGTTGCTCTCTGACCTCCACATGCACATGGAGGGCCCTCCCCCCAATAAATAAGCAGGATTAAAACAAAATTTTAAAAGACTAACTTTTGAACATTTCCTTCCTTCCTTCCTTCCTTCCTTCCTTCCTTCCTTCCTTCCTTCCTTCCTTCCTTCCATGTGCAGTGGTGTTTTGCCTGCCCGTATGTCTACGTGAGGGTGTCAGATCCTGAAGTTGCAGACAGTTGTGAGCTGCCATGTCAGTGCTGGGAAGTGAACCTGTGAGCTCTGGAAAAGCAGTTGGTGCTCTGAACTGCTGAGCCACCTCTCCAGCCCCCACTTTTGAACATTTTCAACAAGGAAACAAGGAACCCTGCAGGTGCTCCTCAGACAGGCAATGATTCCCCTGGTGAGTGAGACCAGTGAAGCAAGACCAGGCACGGGCTAGAAGCGAGCAGAGCTTCTAAGTCAGGCACAGCAGGAGGCCTCCACCTTCCCTCCCACAGTACCTGTCATTTGATGCATTGAGCTCCAGAACCGCATCCTTCAGGGCTGGGCCCAGCAGTGCTCTCGCTAAGCAGAGGATGCTGGTGGTTTTGCCGGTTCCTGGTGGACCCTGTGGGTAAGAGCTCCACTAACTGTTCCATGCAAGAAGGACCCGGAGGTTGGAGAGATGGCTCAGCAGTTAAGAGCACCGGCTGCTCATCCAGACGACCTGGTTCCATTCCCAATGCTCAAAACTGTGTCCAGTTCCAGGGGCTCCCTCACCCCCACCCCAACCCTGCAGGGCACCAGGCGTGCACATGATGCAAACACAGATGCAGGCCAAATGACCATACATGTAAAAGTGAATTCATTTTAGAAAGGATTGCCATGTGGTCTCGCTGTTCCCCCGCCCCGTTAGAACTTGCTCCCTTGACCCCCCAACAACCCAGCAAGGGTCCTGTGGGTTTCCCCAAGGGATGTGAGATGGCCACAGGGCCAGTCCCAAGTACTCACAGCGATGATGATATTGGGCACATTGCCTTCTTTCGCAAAGACCTGCGTAAAAGGTTCATTAAGTTAGGCATAGCAGTGTCTGCTTCTAGTCTTAGCACTGAGGAGGTTAAGGCAGGGAGATCAGAAACTCAAAAACCAGTTTAGGCTACCTATCAGAACCCTGTCTCAAAAACAAATACATAGCTGGAGAGTGGTAGCTCGAGCCTTTCATCCTAGCACTTGGGAGGCAGAGGCAGGTAGATTTTTGTGAGTTAGAAGGCAGCCTGGTCTACATAGCAAGTTTCAGGCTAGCCAGGACTACACAGTGAGATCCTGTCTCATAAAAGCAAACAAGCAAAAAACCCAAAAATATGGGCTAGAGATGGCTCAGAGGTTAAGAGCACTGGCTGCTCTTCCAAAGGTCCTGAGTTCAATTCCCAGCTACCACACGGTGGCTCATAACCCTCTATAATGAGATCTGGTGCCTTCTTCTGGCCTGCAGGCAGAACACTATACATAATAAATAAATAAATCTTAAAAAAAAAATAAAACAAAACGAACAACAAAAACAAGCCAGCAAGATGGCCCAGCAGATAAAGGCACTTGCAAAGGTTAAGAGGCTGAGTTCAATCATCCATCATTAGGCTCCACAGGGTGGTAGAAGGGAACAGAACCTCATCTCCACTGAGGTCAGAAGACACACCCTGAGTGTGGGTGGCACCCTCCCTGAGGGCTGGCGTCCTGGACTCAATGCAATGGAGAAATTGAGCTGAGTGCGCAGCAGCACCCATCTCTCTGCTTCCTGAAGGCAGAGGCCAGGTGAGCCGCTCCTGCCACCACGCCTTCCCCACGATGACAGACTGGGCACCCGCAGCTGTGAGCCAAAGCCAAACCAACCCGTCTTTGCCTCACTGCTGTTTATCAGGTATTGTCACTCCAGGGAGGAATAGTTGACGCAGCCTCTCCTTCGCCATCTCAGCCATCTTTCTCCAGTCGCCACAAGCTTATCCACAGTACGATTCAAATGGGCTCACAGAGTTCCTTACCTCCAACCTGCTCACTGTGTCTTCATTTCCCACTATTTCATTGAGCTTTACTGGTCTGTATTTTTCAACCCTGGTTGAGGAAACAGCAAATATTGACATGGTTATCCTGAGTACCCAGAAAACAGGGCAGGAAAGGGCAACCCTGTAATTCTGACACAGAGGGCCATGTTGCCTGGAAGGTCAGCACATAGAGGCTGAGCCAGGTCGACTCGAGTTCCAGGCCAGCCTTGGCCACACACACAAACTGCCTCAAAGACAAAGTAATAAGAAACCAGCAAGATGGCTCGGCAAGTAAAAGAACTCATGACAAAGCTAGTCAGCTTTAGTTCAATTGACAGGACCAAGATGGTGGAAGAAGAGAACTGACGCCCCCACATTACACTGCAGGACTTGGATGTTTGCCATAGACCTCCACAAAATAAATAAATAATCAGGCTGGAGAAGCAGCTCAAAGGTTGAGAGCACTGATTGCTCTTCCGGAGGACTGAGGTTCAATTTCTAGCACCCACATGGTAGCTCGCAACTCTTTGTGATTCCAGTTTCAAGGGATCCACCCTTAGACAGAAATATATGCAGGCAAAACACCATAGCACACTAAAAAAGTTTAAATAATTAGCCATGAGTAGTGGCAGATAGCTGCAACCCCAGGTATCTTGGGGGTGGAGGTAGGAGGTTCAGAAGTTCAAGGTTATCCTGGACCACATAACAAGTACAAGGCTAGTCCGGTCTAAACGAGACACTCAATAATAATCATAATCATAAATAATGGCTATAGAGATAACTCAGTGGTTAAGACAGCTTGCTGCTGCAGAAGTCTGGGTTCAACTTCTAGCATCCACACAACGGCTCACAACTTCCTGGAACTTTAACTCCCAGGGATCCAAGGCCCACCCCTGGCCTCTCTATGTCTGCATGCACACAGTGCCCATATATACACAAGAGAAAACACATAAAATGAATCTCAAAAGACCAAAACTAAAGCCAAAAAAAGGAGTCAGCAAGATGGCTCAGTGGGTAGAGGTGCCTGCCCACAGGCCTGAGCAGCTGAGTGCAATCCCTAGGACCCACACAAGAGAAGAGACTCCTAGAGGTTGTTCTCTGACTACCTCCAAATGGGCACCATGGCAGGTGCAAGAGGCCCCCCTTTCCCCCATAAAGAATTGCAAAAACAAAAAGCGTTAAATGAAAAAAAGGGAACAGAATATTTGCTATGAACTGGCTCCCCCTCTGGCCAGTCCACACAGTGGAGGGGGCCACAGGGTGCCCCGTGCTTTCTGTCTAGCTAGCCCTGATGCACATGTGACAACCATTTGCAGAGCCCGGCAGGTGCACCCACATCTGTCACACGGGATGAAGGGCCTCGTGTTCAGGTGTCTAATGGCCCACATGTGCTACTGTACCAGAATGCCAATGCTTGGCGCTCTAGAGCAGCAATTGGTGGTTGGAGGCTATGACCACGAATCCTGTGCGGGCAGCGTTGAAGCCATTTTGAAATGGTACTTGGACACTTCACTTAAAATACTGTCCTCTCAGGGCTGGAGAGATGGCCAGTGCCTAAGAGCACTGTCTGCTCTTCCAAAGGGCCCAGGTTCAATTCTTAGCACTTACATGGCAGCTCACAACCATCTATTAACTCCAGTTTCAGGAAATGTGATGCCCTCTCTGAGGACACTGAATATACCCATAGACATAAAGAAAAAAAAAAGGTGCCTATTTATGGACAGGGTCTCATGTAGCCCAGGCTAACCAGAAACCTACTACGTACGACCTTGGGCTCCCCACTCCTCAGGCTCTACCTCCCCAGGTCTAGGATTACAGGCATGAATCACATATCCAGTTTATGAGGTGCTGGGGATGGAAATGTGGGCTTTCTGAATGGCAGGCGAGCACCCTATCAACACATCTCCAGATAGCCTAGAACTCATGATCCTTCTATTTCAGCCTCCTGACCACTAAAGTTCTGCCTTCTAAATAAACAAGCAACGTTAAGAGAGGACAGAGCTTTCCCAGCTCTGCACACAGATGCGGTAGTAATTTACCATGATCTGACCATCAAAGCTTCCTTTACTCTTATACTCTCTTCCTTTCTTTCTTTTTGGAGACAGGGTTTCACCATGTAGTCCTTGCCAATCTGGAACTCCCAACACAGACCAGGTTGATCTTAAACTCAGAGATCCACCAACTCCTGCCTCCTGAGTGCTTTATGTTGTTTTAAGTATATATCCATGTTTCTTTATTATCTGCGTGTGCCACAGCACAGGTGTGGAGGGCAGAGAACTTTGGGATGTAGCCAGTGATGACCTAACAGGTGGCTGTCCACTTTCTTTTTACTTATTTCTGTGGCTACCAGACAATGCTGAATTACTGAATTACGCACATGTGCTCTCTCTACATCTATTTTTTGAGTGCTGGGGATGGAACTCTGGGGCCTCCACACGCCAGGCAAGTGTTCTGCCACTGGGCAGCATTTCCAGCTAGCCTAATGTTTTCCCTAGTATTATTCTAGATCAGCGGTTCTCAACCTGTGGGCACAAGCTCTTGGGGACTGATGAATGACCTCTTTAGCAGGGGTTGCCTAAGACCACCACTAAACACAGTTATTGACATTACAATTCAGAACAGCAGCTAAATTACAGTCCTGAAAGGGTCACAGCATTAGGAAGGCCGAGAACCACCGATCTAGACAGTCCAGATACTTCAGTGAACTATGGAAGCTCTGCTGTCAAGGTTTCTCTGTGTAGCCTTGGCTGTCGTAGAATTCACTCTGTAGACCAGGCTGGCCTCCAACTCAGAGGTCCACCTGCCTGTGCCTCCCAAGTGCTGGGATCAAAGCCTTGCGCCACCAGTGCCTGGCTGAAGCTGATACTTTTTTTAAGCAGCCATTAGTCAAGTTCAAGCATCACTCGGACTGGTGAACTCCGAGACACAGATCCCTCAGTTTCCATAACTAAAAATCTCTACCTGTGCCTGGTGGCTCACACCTGTCATTCCAGCCCTTGGGAAGCTGCGGATCCATCACTGCTGAAAGTTCAAGACCCGCTTGGGCTGCACAGTGAAACCCAGAGCTGTGAATGAGACTCAGTTCCTGGAGTGCTTGCTTAGCATGCACGAGGCCCTGTGTTCCATTCGCAGCACTGCTTTATGGAAGTAACGCACGCCCAAGGAGGTAGAAGGATCAACAGTTCAAAGTCATCCTCTGCTACATACTGAGTTCGAGACCAGCCTGAGTTATACAAGACACTGCTTCAAACAACCCAACTTCAAAAAGAAAAGTGAAAATCTGCACTCCTGGGGGACGTCTGCACCTTCGGTGTCCCCCGGACCCAGCCCGAAGCCGGGTCCCTGGAGCTCGGCCCGCCCTCGCTCGCCATCACCTCCACGCGCGCGCAACTATGGTCGCGCGCTCACCACGGCAGCTCGTAGTGGCCGGCGCCGCCCGCGGTCTTGCTGGGGACAGGCGAGGGCTCCTGCGCCCCACTCTCGGCCCCGCCGCAACCGCTCTCCTGTACCTCCATTCCGAGCCCTGCTTTTCGCGCCACCCGAAGCTCCGCCCCGTGACGCCCTCACGGAAGTCTCGGCCCTGGTTTCCGGGCAACGCTGGGAAGGAAGCGGAAGTGTGCTTTGGGGGGGAGGAGAGGCGGGGGAGGCGGGGCGGGAAGAGGCCCTGTTTTCCCGCGCCTGCGCAGAGTAGCAGCGTAGCCACGCACCGGCCGCTAGGGGCCGCTGTGGCTACGGGAGCCCGAGTTTGAGGGAAAAGGAGAGAAAACGGTGAGATCAGGGCAGGGGTTTGTAGGAGGGACTGTTTTTCCAGGCAGGGTTTCTCTGCGTGTCCTCCGCTGTGCAGGAACTCGCGCTGAGACCAGGCTCACAGAGATCCACGTGCCTCTGCCTCCCCAGTGCTGCGGTGAAGGATGTGCGCCACCACTGTCTGACTCATCTTACTTTGTATTTAATTGTACTATATTAATTTCTCTTTTCTTTTTACTTTCTTGTTGTTTGGTTGTTGTTTTTATGTGTTTGTTTGTTTCAAGACAGTGTTTTCCCGTGTAGTCCTGGGTGTCCTGGAACTCACTGTGTAGACCAGGTCTGGGGAGAGGCTCAGTGGTTGGCACCTGCTGATCTTGTCGAGGACCTGAGTTTGGTTTGCAGCACCCGCAGCAGGCTGCTTACAAACATTTGTAACTCTGGCTCCGGGGATCCGACACCCTGTTCTGGACTCCGAGGGCACCTGCACTCGCATGCACATACTAACACATGAATACACATAATTACACTGTTTGGTTTTTCCAAACAGGGTTTTTCTTTGTAGCCCCAGCTGTCCTGGAACTCACTCTGTAGACTCAGCTGGCCTCGAACTCACAGATCTGCCTGCCCCTGCCTCGTGAGTGCTGGGATTAAAAGCATTCACCATCACAACCTGGCTAAAATAAGTATTTTTAAAGGATACTTTTCAGGGACAGGCTTGGTGGCACAGGCCTTTAATTCCAGCACTCAGGAGCAGAAGCACATGGATCTTTGTAAGTTCAAGGCCAGCCAGAGCTACATGGTGAGACCATGTCAAAAAACAAACAAACAAAAACTCCACCACCAGCAACAAAAAAGAAAACAACTCAAGATAATTCCTGGCCAGGCATGGTGGCACACAGCTGCCCTTCTAACACTAACAAGACAAAAGCAGAAGGGTAGTGACTTCTTGGCCAGCCGGGACTACACAGGGGAGACTGTGTCTCAACAAAACAACAACACAGCAAAAGCTGACATGACACATACTGTAGCCTCAGCACTTGGGAGATGGAGGCCAGCCTGAGGCACACAAGATTTCTGTCTCAAGGAAATAACAGGCTAATGTCAGAAGCCTGGTTCTATCTGTTAGGAAATGTTCGGCACCAATGTAACGTTATTAAAAAAAAGCGTGAGGCTGGTCAACTGATATTCTCTGCAAGAGGTTTATTAGAAGGGTATGGAGGGAGGGGGGAGCAGGACATGAAGAGAGAGAAAAAAAGGGAAGGGGCGCCCGATAGAGAGAGAGAGAGAGAGAGAGAGAGAGAGAGAGAGAGAAAGAGAGTAAGAGAGTAAGAGTGTAAGAGAGAGACCATGTGTGTGTGTGGGGTCATCCCTTTAAGGGGCAAGGTAACCACGTCTTCCAGGTGTGGCCACCTGGCCGGGGGACACATAGGTTGCTGGGTAACCCAGGAGCAGGTTGTGTTCCAAAATACTAACATTATCACCCCCACCAAGAAAAAAAAAAGCGTTTTTCCCCAAGGCGGCATTTCAAGTGTTAAGCCTGGTGATCTCCAAACAGGCGTGCCCTCTCGTTAGCAACCTCAGCAAAGCGCCTGTTTAGTCTGCCTGCCCAGACACATTCCAACAAGCCAAGCACAAAGGTTTTCATTTGAACTCTAGGTAAACATTAACAGTTTTGAATGGCTTGCCTTTCTTTTTGGTATTGTTAAGACTGAGTCCCTCTGTGTAGCCCTGACTGACCTGGAACTCTCTATGGAGACCACGTTGGACTTGAACTTGAAGAGATCCCCTCCCCACCTTGTCCTTGGAATGCTGAGATTAAAGGCTGCCCCCCCCCACTTCGGCCATGCTTTGCCTTCTTGCTTCCTCTTTAATAAGAAAACAAGTTGAGAACTTGCCCACATGGGCACAGATTTCATGTTCCAGGATGTGGGGTGACCTTTGAGACCTCAGCTGTGGGTGGTCTGTCGAGCTCCAGTCCAACTCAGGGGGATCATGGAGCTGCTGGCTTTTTATCTGCTCAGAGTGAGCATGTTCCCACTGACCCGGCCGGGACCACTTCCTCTGCGGAGCAACACCAGGCTGGACAAGATTCATGTGTCTCATGAATCCCTCTGCAAATGATTGCTGAGAGAGAAAGGGGAATGCCTCCTCCTTTGTTTCTTGTTTGTTGTTTCAAGACTAGGTCTGACTATGTAGCCCTGGCTGTCCTGGAACTCACTTTGTAGAGCAGGCTGGCCTCAAACTCAAGAGACCTAGCTGCTTCTGCTTCCAGGGAATGCTGTGAGTCAAGGCATGCACCACTATGGCCTTGAACGTCTGAACCCCTTGCCTTTACCTCTGGAATGCTGGGATTACAGACATGCATCATTGCACCTAATTTACGCATCGCCGGGGATAGAACCCAGGGCTTCATGCGCCTGGGCAAGGACTTTTACCATTGAGACACCTCGGACTGGTTTAAGTTCTTGTTTTCTCATTTGAGACTGAGTGACAGCAGCTTCAAGCTTGTCCTGCCTACAGCATACATCACTTTCAGTGTGTTACTATGTGTGGATTGTTTGTATTTAATTTCTCTTTTCTAGGACTTAACTATCTACTGAATTTTTTTTTTTCTCAGCAAAGCTTAATGGGTTCTGGAGAACACCTTGTCAGTTTCCTTCTTTTGTTTTTTGTTTGTTTGTTTGTTGGAAGACAGGGCTTCTCTGTGCAGCCTTGGCTGTCCTGGAGCCGCTTTGTAGACCAGGCTGGCCTCTAGCTCACAGAGATCCGCCTGCCTCTGTCTCCCCAAGTGCTGGGATTGCAGGCGTGTGCCTCTGCATCCAGCTTCCTTTCTTTTTTCTTTCTTCTTCTTCTTCTTTTTTTTTTTTTTTAAAGAGGTTTTTGTTGTTTTCAAAGAGATGTATTTATTATGTATACAATGTTTTGCCTGTGTGTGCCAGAAGAGGGCGTCAGATCTCATTGTAGGTGGTTGTGAGCCACCATGTAGTTGCTGAGAACTCAGGACCTCTCGGAGAACAGACAGGGCTCTTGACCTTGAAGCCATCTCTCCAGCCCCTCTATTTTTTATTTTGTGTGTGTGGATGTTTTGCCTGCATGCATATAAGTACATTCCCAATTCTAGGTGTCTGTGGCGGCCAGAAAAGGGCATTAGAGCATGGAAGTTACAAACGACTGTGAGCTGCCCTGCGGGTGCTGGGAATCAAACCCTGGTCCTCTGGAAGAGCAGCCAGTGCTCTGAACTGCTGAGCCATTTCTTCAGCCCCGGCCTTGTCAGCCTATAATGACACCTTGGAAGTTTGCACTTCTTCACTCAGAATTTGGTTTTAAAGACCCCTCTCACAGAAATGTTTGCCCGAGAGTCGGTGAAGGTGGCTCCGTGCATAAAGGTGCTTGTTTACAAGCCTGGTGGACCCAGGTTCAGTCCTTAGCACTCACATGATTGGAAGGAGAGAAATGACTCGTGCAAGCTATCTTCTGACCATCGTAGTGTGCTGTGGTGCATGCATACATGGACATACATACATACAACACATGCACATTAAATAAAATAAATGCTTGCACAGACAGATGTAAATAGGTATATGTACTAGAATGTTGTACTAGAATATGAACTAGAATGTTCATTAAAATGGTTCAGAGGGGAAGAGAAAATGAAATAAGCATTAGAATGGGTAGACAAATGATATCCTCATTCTTTATAGTCACTAAATACTGAAAGCCATCTGTCTACCTGCACTGACAAGGAAAAAATCTCCATGTCTTTCCAAAAAAGTCACAGAGAAACTACGGGAGTAGTTCTGAGAATCCCCCAGTGAGGGGCTGGGGTGTGGCTCAGGGGAAGACCAGTTGCCTAGAATCCTAAATTGAGCTCAGAGTCGCTATGTAGCTTGGGATGGTCTTAAGCTTTCGACCCTCTTGCCTCTTGCTCACAAACGCCAGAATTACAAGCGTCTTGCACACATGCTCCTCTCCTTTTAGGATTTACTTTTAAGTATATGTTTTCATAAGGTCTGATTAGGGCTGTGCATCTGTGGATGGGGGTGTGCACTTGAATGCCGGAAGAGAAAATTCTATCCTCTGGATTTGGAGTTGCAGACAGTTGTGAGCTGAGAACTGAACTCAGGTTTTCTACAAAAGCTACAAGTATTCTTCCAGCTCTCTCTTTTTCTTAAAATTCATTTTGATTATTATTTTAAATTCTGTATGTGTGTGTGTGTGTCTGCCTGTGTGTCTGTGTGAGGTGTGTGCATATGAGTGCAGTGGCCTGTGGAGGCCAAAGGCTATGGCCCTCCTGGAGCTGGGATTCCATATGGCTGCGAGTTGACGTATGTGCTGGCCGTAGAACTCAAGATCTATTGCAAAAGCCGTTTGTGTTCTTACCACCGAGCCATCTCTCCAGCCGCTCCCTGCCCCCCAGCCCTTTTTAAAGTCATGCTAGAGATGAAAGTCAGGGTTTCATGCACCCTAAACTAACACTGTGATCCATGAGCCACATGGGTTACATGTGTATGTTTTCTCTAATCCCAACAGTCTCCGTGTGTGGGCTTTACTATAGGAAGGATTCACAGCCAGCCGCCGGCAGCAGAGTCCCGGCCTGCCCCAGCCTGTGCGCACACACCCACACAAGGCGCACCACACTCAGTGCTGCCGGAGGGCATGCATTCCAAGAAGCAAGTCACAGGAAGTAATGTCTCCTCATACCTAGCTTGCTAGGTGTGGGCTGTAAACATGTAAGCCTAGCTACTCTTTCGGATCCCAGACTTTTTCCTGTGCCTTTTTTATTTTTTGCAGATAGGTCTTTCTTATTATGGAGTCCAAGTTGCCTTTGAAATTGTGATCTTCCTGCCTCAGTCTTCTTAGTGCTGCTGGGTGCAGTTCCTTGGGGGTGCTGTGATGGAGCAAGCCGCCTGAGGGCTGAACTGGAAGGGGAGAAACAGTGAACTCATAGCCAGGGACATGGTGATCCATAGCAAAGCCCCAGCGACTCAAGGGGACAGAGGGATGGCAAGTTCAAAGCCAGCCTGGGCAGCGTAACCAGATCTGTCTCAAAAGCTAAGAGCACTGCCGTGATGGCTCAGTAGGTGAAGGCACTTGTCGCCAACCCTTAAGACTCGAGTTTGATGTCATAGACACACTTGGTGGAGGATAGAAGCGACCCCACTACCTTGCACACACATATTTATGTACAAATGTGAGGCAAATAAATAAATGGCAGAAAAGCTGGGGATTTAGCTCTGGGGCAGAGCACTTGCCTGGCAGCCCCCAGAGAGGGGCTGGGGACATGGCTCAGCTGTTCAGTGTCGGCCGCTTATGAAGCTCCAAGTTTTATCCCTAAAGAACAAAACAGAAACCTATCCACTCCTGGCTGGGCTCATGGCCAAACCTTTAACCAAGATTTGTTGCCTGTCCCATTGAAAATGGTATTGGAAATTTGAAGATTTCTGTTTAAGAATTGTTTTTCCCTTTTAGGTTGGGCCCATGCCTTGTGCTAGCCCAGTGATCTATTTATGTTTTCTTTATTATTTTTATTTCATGAGTGTATTTCGCCCTCATGAAATTATTTATTTATTTCATGAGTGTATGTCTGTGTACCACATGCATACAGTGCCCTAGGATACCAGAAGAGGATGTCAGATCCCCTGGAATTGAAGTTACAGATGGTTGTGAGCCACTGTATGGGGGCTGGCGTTTAAACGCAGCTCCTCTGGAAGAGCAATAGTACTTTCAGCTGCTGAGCCATCTCTCCTGCCTCCCAGCCCCACCCCTCACCTCCTTCCCTTTATTTTTATTTCAGGACAGGGACTCACTAAGTTACCTATGTTTTTTACCCTATTTTTGTATTATTATTATTATTATTATTATTATTATTATTATTGGTTTTCGAGACAGGGTTTCTCTGTATAGTTCTGGCTGTCCTGGAACTCACTCAATAGAGCAGGTTGGCTTCAAACTCATAGAGATCTGCCTGCTTCTGCCTCCCAAGTGCTGGGAGTAAAGGTGTGTGCCACCACTACCCAGTAGCTTATTTTATTTGTTTAAGACAGGGTTTCTCTGCTCTACAGAGTGAGTTCCAGGACAGCCAGGACTAAAATAGAGGAACCCTGTGTCAAGAAACAAACAAACAACAACACAAAAAAAAGAATAGGTTCTCATGTAGCTCCAGTTGGCCTAGAAGTATGTGCCTGAGGCTGACCTTGAACTCCTGACCCTCCTGCCTCCACATTCTGAGTGCTGGGATGGCAGATACACACAGTCACACCTGGGTTTTGCTGTGTGGGGATGGGGCGTAGGGACTCATGCATCCTCCATTACACATTGAGTTTGAGGTCTTGCTTGGCAACATGGCACTGTCTCAAAGAAAGAAGAGATAGGGCTGGGCATAGTGGTTCATTCAATCATAGCACACTCCCCAAGGAGAGGCAGGTGGAGCTCCGAGTTTGAGCATAGCCTGCTCCACAGAGCCAGTACTGGATGATCAGGCCTACAAAGTGAGACCCTGTTCTCAAACAAACAAACAAACAAACACCCAGAAACATGGGGAGGGACTCAATATGCTTCATATTTTGGTAATTAATAGCAGCCGGGGACAGGAGAATCAATTTTTGTTCTCTTTTTTATTTATTTTGGGGTGTGTGTGTGTGCAGATACTCCAGGAAGCCAGGAAAGGCCTCAGATCTCCTAATGCTGGAGTTACAGGCACCATTGGGACTGAACTCTGTCCTCTGGAAGAGAAGCAAACACCCTTAATGACTGAGCCAATCTCTCCAGCTCAGAGTCAGCTTCTTCCTGTGCATGGCCTCTGTTAGGCTGCCCATGCTCTAGTGGATGCACCATACCCAGGCACGTGTGGGACCACTAACTGAACTCAGTGAGGTATCAGAGAGCAAAAGGGTATGAAGAGGGGAGTGGGGCCTGAGGGACTCAGGGAAAGATGGTGCGTGGGTGGGTATGACCAAGGAACACTGAATACATGTATGATACTGACAAAGCTTAAGATGCTCCAAGGCGGAGGTTTGAAACCTTCCACATGCTGTGACCCTTTAATACAGTTCCTCATGCTGTGGTGACCTCCAGCCATAAAATTATTTTGTTGCTACTTCAAAACAGTAATTTTGCTACTGTTATGAATTGTAATGTAAATATCTGATATGCAGGATATCTGCTATGTGAAAAAAGAAAAAAACAAAACCAAAAACGCTATGGCACATGTTTTTAACTGCAGTTCTGAAGAGGCAAAGACAGGCTAGATGGCCCAGCAGCCTTCCCTACTTGGTGAGTTCTAGGCCAGTGATATTTAAAAAAAAAAAAAAAAAATCAGGGGCTGGAGAGAAGTTTAAGCAGTTAGGAGCATTTGCTGCGTTTGCAGAGGACCCAGGATCCATCAGCACCCACAAGGAGGCTCACGGCCACCCTTAACTCTTGTTCCAGAGGAACTGGCTCTCCTGGCTTCCCCAGGCACGGGGCATGCATGTGGTGTACATACATACATGCAGGCAAAGGACTCAGACCCATAAAATAAAATAAAATTTCAATGCCTTATAGATGCCCCCCAGAGAGGGTTTCTCTGTGTAGCCCTGGCTGTCCTGGAACTCTGGCCTCAAACTCAGAGATCCACCTGCCACTACCAGCTATATAGCTGGGTCTTATGGAGGCATTCTCTTTCTCTGTCTCTATTTATTTTTAATTTTATGGGCATTGGTGTTTTGCCTCTTTGAAAACCAAAACAATGATGGGGCTGAGCAGGAAAAGAGCTTGCCACTGGGAATGATGGCCTGAGTTCAATCCCCAAAACTCACACAAGGAAAGAGACAACTTACTCCTGCAAGTCGTTCTTCAACTTTCACACTCTTCTGTTAGTTCCTGTGTAACACACACGCACACACACATTCAAACAAATAAACCTTCGAAAACTTTTCTTAAAGATACATTGGTGGGCAGGGTGTTGCTGGTGTAGGATTTCAATCCCAGCACTCAGAAGGCAGAGGCAGGAGAATCTCTGTGAGTTCAAGGCCAGCCTCTTTTATAGAGTGAGTCCAGGACAGCCAGGGCTACACAAAGAGACCCTGTCTTTTTGTTTGTTTTGTTTGTTTGAGACAGAGTTTCTCTGTGTAGCCCTGGCTGTTCCAGACTCACTGGGATCACAGGTGTGTGCCACCACGCCCAGCGGAATCCCTGTCTTGAACCACCCTCCCTCTTCTGCAAAAGATACATTGGTGTGAGGAGTGCTAAGAATGTAGTTCAATGGGTAGAGTGTTTGCCTAAAGTACTTGGAGCTCACTCCCTGGTTTTCATGCCCAGCAGTGCATAAAACCCACCCACAGTATTCCATGCCTGTGGTCTCAATACTAGGGGAGAGGAGGACAGGAGGGTCAGGATTTTATGGTCATCCTCTGCTACAGAGTGATTTCAAAGCCTTTAGAACTACATGAGACCAGCCAGATGTGGTGGCCCTTTTGATCCCAGCACTCGGGGAGGGAAAGTCAGGTGGATCCCTGTGTGTTCCAGGCCAGCCTGGTCTACAGAGTGAGAAGAGGACAGCCAGGGCTTCATAGAGAAACCCTGTCTCGAAAAACAAACTAACAAACTAAACCTACATGACTCAAAATGAGATCCATCTTCAAAATGGAGGTGTCCCAAGACAGGTCTGACCATAACACTGCAGGGACTGGGGCAGAAGGACTGACACAAAGACCTTCTCAAAACCACAGCAAGGCCAAACAACAAACCCAAGGCAACAGAGGGATAAAGGGAACCATAGTGCCTGAAACGAGCTGGTGCTGAGCTACAGAGCAGTTGGCAGAGCCTAGCGCACACAACACCTTGGGTTCAGCCCTCGGCGCTGTATAAACTGGGCAAGGTTGGGGCTGGGTGTGATCTCAGGATTCAGGAGGGAACAGAGGGAGGATCCGAAGTTTCAAGCCATTCTAAGTTTATGGGGAATCAGGGGTCCAGCCTGGGCTATGTGAGACCCTGTCTGAAAACAGAATCAGCTTCCTGAGCAGTCTGGGCTTGGGACCTGCCCTTCCGGTTCCCTCCAGCTAGCATACAGTGGTGGGGGTGGGCCGTCTATGGCGGCCTGTACACCAAGAGGCTCAGACCAGGAACTTCCCTCTTTGCTCATTTCCCGTTTCTCACACAAAGCTCTCGAGGCAGAGTGACTCTGGGAGGACGTCCCTGTTGAGCAATTACTTTTTGGAAGCTAGTGCAGAAATCCCAAAGCCTCCTTGGGACCTGGTGAATGGTTGTGACAGGGGAACATCTCGGGAGGAGACCAAGGTGACTTGGAGATGGGTGAGACTCCTCTGCCTCCCAGGCCACCAGTTTCCTCAGGGTGCTCCCCCCCCCAAAAAAAAAAAGGCCAAGTTAACCCCGGAGAGGCACACCGAGTGACGCTAGCTGCAGGACATAGATCTGGGTCTAGCAATCTGGTGGGCATCACTTCCTGCCCCCAGAAAGAACCGGGGGACTCCGTGGCTGGAATTTCCACAGCTGCCATGGGGAACTGCAAGGATTCGGGATAAAGCCATCCCACCCGGTCCGGCTGTGAGGCAGCCACAAGCTGAGGCAGGGTGGTCAATGCCTGTGAGGCCAGCGCATGGGATGTGGCGGCAGGAGGATCAGGACTTCAGCCTCACCTTTGCCAGGACACTCTGGGCTACAGAAGACCTAGAAAAAGAAAAGAGAGAGAGAGAAAGAAAGAAGGCAAGGGGTCAGCATACGTGTTTGGAGGTAGAACTGCCTTGCCTAGATACCCCCCACTCCTCCTAGATACCCCCCGCCCCTCCACTGCCACCCCCATATTCTGCGCTCCTACAGCTAGGTACACGGGGGTGGGGGTGGGGGCTACTGAGGGTAGGAACAAGGCTGCTGTGAGAACCGTTATGAGAGTCTGGAGAGATGGCCTAGCAGCTAAGAGCACTAGCTGCTTTTCCTAGAGGACCCAGGTTCAATTCCCAGTACCCACATGGTAGTTAACAACTGTCTGTAACCTCAGTTCTCCAGGATCCGACACCCTCACACAGACACACGTGCACATGAAATATAAATAAATAAAATTGTTAAGAAAGAACCATTATGGGAATCCAAATCAGCTGGGAGAAGGGGAATGAAGGGTTACGAGGGCAGAATTCAAGAGAGGGCTAAAGAATATCTCACTTCAAGGACACTGGAATCCCACACCCGAGCTCCGAACACCCGTACATCAGCCCCAAGGTGGAGGTGGGCTTGTCCCCAAGTAAGCATTGCCCCAGGCATCGCAGCTTTGGACAGCCCCTGCTCAAATATCACCTCTTTCTCCAACGCCCATCTGCAAATATTTACATCCTGTTTATGCCACGGCCTCCCAGGGCCTCAATTTTCATGAATAAAATATGAGCTTGTAGGCCCAGCTTAGAAGTGAAGAAACCCAGGCCAGCCAGCTGGTAGGGACCGGAGTGGTGGTTTAGTATTATGGTTGCTGTCGTCTCCCGTGTGGGATTTCGAGGGGCTTTTCATCTGTGGTCAAGGAGACTAGAAGGCTGGAGATTTTTGTAGCACTTTCTGTATTTCTTAGCCATTTCCTGGAATTAGACCATCAAGCTTTGTTCACGGGTCTGTTACCAGAGGAAACACTTTTTGGAAACACTTTTTGTTTTCTTTTTCTTTGCTTAGTTTTTTTTTCTCCCTATTCCTTTAAAAGCATCTATTTTATTTATTTTTGTGTGTGTGTGTTTGTTGACAGAGTGTCATGTAGTCTAAGCTGGCCTGGAACGCAGATCTGAAAATGACTTTGAACTTCAGCGCCTCCTGCCTCCATCACTGTCGGTGATGATCACGGGTCCACACCACTGCTCCCAGCTCTGGGATGCCTGTGAGGAACCAGGGCTTCCTGCCTGGTAGACGAGCAATCTACCCAATGAACTCCAGTCACAGCCCTTGTTAAATTTTGTTTTGTTTTCTGAGACAGGGTTTCTCTGTGTAGCCCTGGCTGTCCTGGACTCACTCTGTAGACCAGGCTGGCCTGGAACTCAGAGATCCACCTGCCTCTGCCTCCCAAGGGCTGGGATTAAAGCTTTTTTTGTTTCTTGTATTCATTTATTTTGCGTGTGTGTTTTGCCTGCATGTCTGTCTAGGCACTGCATGCAGTGCCCCTGGAGGCCAGGAGAGGGCGTCAGATTCCCTGGAACTGGCATTACAGACAGTCGTGAACCACAGTGTGGGTGCTGGGAGCCAAACACGGGTCATCTGGAGGAGTAGCCACTGCTCCTAACTGCTGACTCACTTCTCCAGGCCCTTGTTTTTGTTTTTATTTTGCTTTGGTTTTCTTTTTGGTTTTTCAAGACAGGGTTTCTCTGTGTCGCTTTGGTTGTTTTTTGTTTTTGATACAGTTTCACTTCAGCCTCCTGAACTCACAGACACCCCACCCTCACCCCTGCCCCAAACCCTGGGACTAAAGGAGTGGACCTCTGGGGCTGGAGAGATGGCTCAGTGGTTAAGAGCACGGATTGCTCTTCCAGGGGACTTGGGTTCAATTCCTAGCATTTACATGACAGTTCACAACTGTCTGCATCTCCAAGAGCTGACACCCTCATGTAGGCTAAAAATAAAATAAATTGCCTGGCAGCCCTGGTTTATCTCAGAGGTAGGGTCTCAGCCTCGGTACTCAAGGGGAGGCCAGAGGACAACCTTTAGGAGTCAATTCTCTCTTTTCAGCTTGTGGGGTTCCAGGGCTAGAACTCAGGTGGTCAGGCTTGATGGTAGACTCTTACCCACTGAGCCACCTTATCACCCACTAGTACAACCTTTATTTTATTTATTTTTGAGACAGTCTTATCTGGTCCAGGATGACCTTGAACCTACTATGTAGCTGAGGATGACCTTGAACCTTCTGAACTTCCTGCCTGCATGTCTTAAATGCATAGCCCCTCCCCCCTTTTAATAGACAGGATCTCAATAAAGCTCAGGCTGACTTTGAACTCATGATTCTTCCGTTTCTGTCTGCTGAGTACTTGGATTATGTGTATGCTACCATGCCCTTCTTTAAAAAAAAAAAAAAAGACTTATTTGTGTGTGTGTGTGTGTGTGTGTGTGTGTATGTGTACATGTGTACCGTGTGAGTGCAGGTACTGAGGGCAGAAGAGGCGTAGGATTCCTTTGAGCTGGAATTACAGGAGGTTGCTGGCTGCCAGACTTGGTTGCTGGGAACCCAATTCAGGTCCTCTGCAAGAG
Source organism: Meriones unguiculatus (assembly GCF_030254825.1). Classification (NCBI taxonomy): domain Eukaryota; kingdom Metazoa; phylum Chordata; class Mammalia; order Rodentia; family Muridae; genus Meriones; species Meriones unguiculatus. The sequence continues at coordinate 77,696,734 of NC_083352.1, forward strand.
CAGCAAGGACTCTGAACTGCTGAGCCATCTTTCCAGCCCTGCTTTTAATTTTAATTTTAGTCCAAATAAAAAGTATTCCACATTGCCCTCATTTTTAAAGTGACCACACAGAGTTGGTAAGCTGGAACATTTGATGTTGTTTTATGGTGACTCATGCCTGTAATCCCAGCACTGGAGATGCTGAGGCGGGAGGACCACGTCCAGTTCCAGGCTAACCTGGATTACAGAGACAGTTGCAGGCCAGCCTTGGCTGCAAACTGTGACTTTGACTCAAACTGGAAAAAAAAATGTGGGTGGAAAACAAAACAGGAAGTTCCCATCTTTAAAAGGACCATCTGGGAATGTGCTAAAGTCAGGCCTGCTGTGGCAGTCTCCCCACTCTCTCTCCTCTCTCTGGTGTGGATCTGTTTCTGTCTTTCTCTCTCGTGTGTGTCTTTCTCTTGTGTGTGTATGTGTTTGTGTGTGTCTCCCTTATGTGTCTCTGTCTGCCTCTCTTTCATGTGTGTGTGCTGTCTCACCCTTTCTTATGTGTGTTTCTGTTTCTCTCTCTCTTGTGTGTGCATGTGTCTCTGTCTCTCTCTTGTGTGTGTGTGTGTGTGTGTGTGTGTGTGTGTGTGTGTTCTGGACTCAGGGAAGGAGAGAGGGACTAAGGACTGTTGGAAGCCCGGCTCTCGACCTGCCCTTCCTGTGGCATTCTGGGTGCTGGGAGCTACACTGGTGTTGTCTCGGGCGGGCAGTGGGGGGGGGGGGGGCTAGTCTAGTGGCCTGGGGGTCAGCGTGGAACCTGCCATGGAGGACTGAGTGGATAGAGGTGTCAGCACTTGGCGTGATGAATCAGTTGTGCTCCCGTAGAGAGTGCCTGAGCCTGCCTGGTTCCGGCTGTGTGGGCTCCTGGAATGCATGGACACTCCCAGGGAGCTCTGCCTAGCTGGAGCCTCACTTTCACCTCCCATCCAAATGCATCCCTGACAGTCCTGCCTTTGGGACAGCAATGCTCACTGCATCCTGGAGACCTCCCGTCATCTTCTCCTACAGGGACACCGTCTTGACTGCTAGTTTGATGAATTTAGAGTCACCTCAGGGAGAACTCTGGGCATTCTGTGAGGGGTCTCAGGATTAGTGAGGCCAGAAGTCACACTGAGGGTGAGCTGGGGTCCTGGGCTGAATGAAGAGGAGACAGTGACCCGTGCACCGTGCTCGTCTCTCTCTGCTTCCTGACTGTGGCTACCATGTGACCAACTGCCTCAGGCTCCTGCAGCTGGGACTTTCCCACCGTGAGGAGCTGTATCCCTCAAACTGTGAGCCAAGCTAAGCCCTTCACCCTTCACTTGTTTTTGTCTGGTATTTTAGCTAACACTTCCTCCTTTGGCCTTTGATGCTTTTAAGACCACAGGAAGTAGTACCAAACCTCATCTATCCTTTCTTTTAAAAAATGCACATATATAGGATAGTTTATAAATTAAACACTGTAGAGATTAACAGTGATTAACAATAAAATAGAAAGACTATGATCCCAAGGCAGCAGGTCTGATAACAAACACCCGCTGAAAGCTTAACGGAAGGGTAGCATACACCCTGTGGATATCTTACAGTCTGAGGCTCATGTCTCTCTCTGCCACAAATTAAAGAATAAAGAAAAAGCAAAGATTCAAAGGAAAGTGAAAATAAATTTTATTGGCAAGTGATGAACATTCTAGGAGTGAAAAGGGGGCCTAGAGCTTTACAGAGACCTGGGTGTTCCAGAGTCCAAGTACCCCCTCTCCATGGTCCCCTACCCCCTCTTTCCTCTTCAGTCTCAAGCTGTCTATGCTCTCTCTCTGGAACAGGGATTGGCTTCCTCACTTCAAATGCACCCATTTGTCTACTGATAGGGACTGTCCCACCCCAACTCTGCGCGCAAGTGCTATGGAAAAGCTGTAGAGCACTTTTAGGGCACGGGAATGCAAATAATTGGTGGGTTTGTCACCAATCAGGGTGTAGCCCTACCTTTCTCTTCCCTGAGGCCACTAAGTAGCAATCCGCTGGATAACTCAGCTACCAAATGGCCAACAACAGGGTCCTGTATTCAGTATGGACACCCTGCAGGCCAATCAATCCGCTAAGGCTATTAGTTAGTTAGACTTAACAGGAGGGTGGGGTACACCATGGATACACTCAACAAAGAGATGATTCACATCCCAGACAAAGACAGGCAGAGGGAGAGAGAGAGAGAGAGAAACTGAGAATATCGCAGGTCACTCAGGTTATCCTCACACTTTTTTACTTTTCCTGTCTCTGCCTACTAAATTCTGAGACGACATGCCTGTAATTTCCAGAAGTTTCCATTTCAGTACTTTGGGACTACAGTGGATGGCTGTAGGTAACTGAAACTTCAGCAGGTGGAACTCGGGTTGTAGGGCTGTGGAAGGGGTGGGGGTATGGGGAGCAGTGGGGGCAGGGCGGGGCCTTAATGCTGCTTACTAGGTTGTAAGTGTCCGAAAAGCTCTAGAGAAACAAAAGTTCTCTCACAGGGTGCAGTGGCACACACCTTTGACCCCAGCACTCAGGGAGGCAGAGGCAGACGGATTGCTGTGAGTTGGAGGCCAGCCTGGTCTATGAATTGAGTCCTGAACAGCCAAAGTTACACAGAGAAAGCCTGTCTCAGGAAAAAATAAAATAAAATAAGTTCTCTCACTTTAGTGCCCAGATTTCTGTATGGGGAGGTGCTGCCATGTCCCCATTTTGCAAGAAAAACTAAAGCATTCAGGTTGGAAGAGTTAAGGTTCAAGGTCACACAGACAGCAGTTGGGGCACATGTCCCTGAAGAGTTAACACACTTCCTGCATGAGGCTGAGGGGGCAGAGGCAAGGATGAGGATGGTTGGCATATAGGAGAGGAGTTTGGGGAGGACCACCAAGGGAGAGGCTTCCTGGGCAAACAGGATTCTCCTCCTCTTCCTCCTCCCTCTCCTCCTCCTCCTCCTTCCTCTTCTTTTTTCCAGTCCCTAGAGTCTCCTCCTGGGGCCTCAAGGCCAGCACGCTGGCAGTGCCCTCTGTACCCTGCCCCCACCCTCAGGCACACCAGCCTGTCCACTCTATCACAGCTAGAAGACAAACCAGAATTTGAACCCCTGTCCACCATGTCATTGGGAGGGGAGGAAGCCTTGGCTGTGCTGCAGTAACACAAGCTGTTTTTAGGAGGCATTGGCACTGCTGGTGCTGCTGGCCCCCAGGCCACTGGCAGGGTCCGGAGGGACAGCTTCACTCAGCCTACCAGGGCTGAGCCACCATCATACTGCGCTCGATCCATTCTCGTCTAGAAAGTCAATCTAAGAACAGCCTCCCTAGCCCCCACTCTTTTTTTTTTTTTGGTTTTGGTTTTGAGACAAGGTTGTTCTGGTACTCACTATGTTGACCAGGAAGACCTTGAACTCACAGAGATCTACCTGCATCTGCCTCCCAAGTTCTGAGATTAAGGGTGTGCACCATCACTGTTGGGCAAATAGCACCCTTTCTTTTCTTTTCTTTCTTTCTTTCTTTCTTTCTTTCTTTCTTTCTTTCTTTCTTTCTTTCTTTCCTTTCTCTCTCTCTCTCTCTCTTTCTTTCTTTTTCGAGACAGGGTTTCTCTGTGTAGCCTTGGCTGTCCTGGACTTTCTTTGTAGAGCAGGCTGGCCTCAGACTTAGAGAGATCTGCCTGCCTCCGCCTCCTGCGTTCGTGCGTGGATTAAGGGCGTTCACCACCATGTCAGGTTGTAGCACCCTTTTTTAGTAAAGTTTTCATTGCTGCAACAAAACACTGTGACCAAAAGCAAGTTGGAGAAGAAACGGTTCATTTGACTCACATTTCCATATTGCTGTTCATCATTGAAGAAAGCTGGGACATGAACAAACAGGGCAGGTACCTGAAGACAGGAGCTGATGCAGAGGCCATGGAGGGGTGCTGCTTCCTGGCTTGCTCCTCATGGCTTGCTCAGCCTGCTTTCTTAAAGAATCCAGGACCTCAATCTTCAAAAGACCAGCCAGCCAGCCAGCACACACTCATATCAGAGGCCAGATTAGGCTTCCTTACATTTCAAGACCATCAGCTAGGAGCTATTAGTTTTCTATTTCCTAAAAAAAGAACCTTGGATATAGGTGTCCCCAAGTTTTAGCCTATACCCAACATGCTGTCTTTTGTTTCCCCTCCCCCCAGGTACTAGGGGTTGAACCTAGAGCTTTGGACATGCTAGACAAGTGTCCTATCCCTGAGCCACACCCCCAGCCATTCTCACTGGGGGAATTCTAGGCAAGTGCTCTACCACTGAGCCACACCCCCATCCCCTCACTGGGGGATTCTAGGCAGGTGCTCTATCACTGAACCACACTCCAGCCCCTCACTGGGGGATTCTAGGCAGGTGTTCTACCACTGTGTCACACCCCCTATCCCCCCACTAGGAGGATTCTAGGCAAGTGCTTAGGTTGGAGTCACACCTCCAGTCCTTATTTATTGTTTATTTTGAGACAGAGTCTCAGTAAATTCCTCTGGGTGGTCTTGGACCACCTCTGCAGCCTAGACAGGCCTTTGCCTCCCAGATGCTATAGTTACAGGTCTCAGCCACCACACTCTTCTCGAAAACACCTGCTTTCCTATCATCTGTGCAATATGAAATCAGTTTTTTGTTTATTATTTAAAGCCAGTATGTCACCCTGGCATTCACACTTGTAATCCCAGCCACTGGTGAAGCTGAGGCTAGAGGTTTGCTGAGAGTTCAAAACTAGCCTGGACTACATGGCAAGACTGTCCAAACAAATGAACAAACACACACACAAACAAATGAATGGCTGGGCACAGGGCACATGCCTGTAATCCCAGCACCCAGCTGGTACAGGCAGGAGAATCAGGATTTCAAGGTCAGCCTTGTCTCCATAGAGAGTTCCAGGCCAGCCTGGGTTACATGAGACCCTGTCACAAAAACTTAACGATAAAATGAAATTAAGGGGCTGAAGTCACGGCTCGGTGACTAAGAGCACTTGCTCTTAGAGCTTGGTTCACGGCTCCCACATGAGCCTATTCACAACAGCCTCTAACCCAGGCTCGGGGGCCCCGGTACCTTCTTCTGAACTTCCAGGGCACACACACAAGTGGAATGTATTCAGACACATGCATGCACACAAATAAGTAATTAAAGGCTGCAGGAAGGGGTTTGCTGCTGGGATAACAGCAGCTTTTTGTATACTGTTCTGTAAAGGTCCCTGTACTCACAGATAAGCACTAGGGAAAGCAGGGGTGTTAAACATGAAGGGGTCTTCTCAACGGAGGAAATAAAATGCCTGCTTCCCACCCAGAAAGCTGGGAGCGGATATTGTTAATGACCTGGTGACCTTTTGCTCTCTGTAGAGCCAGACCTTCCCCAAATCCCAGCGTGATTACGTCAGCCTCTACCCACCAGACCTTCTAGTCTAGCTCTCCATTAACACACCCCATCCTTAGAGGGAGTGCCTGGTGTACTTTACAGCCTGCTCACCTCTGTTCCAGCTTGGTCAGAGACCACAGCTGCTCCTCGGCCTCCGTGAAACCCATCTCATGGTCACACGTAGTTTGGAAAAAGAGTTTCTGTATAGTCAAGCTAAGCTGGATGCAGCCCAACTAAGTCAAACTGACCTGAGTTTTCATTCTCACCTCTCCGTGGATCATTTCGCTGCCAGCCACGATCCCTGCAGGGACCCCGCCATGCTAGCGCATACACACACACACACACCCCACTGCTGACACACTGGCCTCATCTTCGGGCTGACGCACGGATAAGCGGTGAAGCTACATGGGTAGGCTCCAGCATAACAGACTACTGGTTCTCAGTTCCGTTCTGCCTCGGGCGCTATAGAGTTCCTTCTGAAATGCCACAGCAGTTGGACCAATCTGGCCCCCAGACACAGGAGCGTGGTGTCATATGAGGCTCGGTGGGATTGAGAGGGGAGGTGACCCAAAAAAGGTCAAACCAGACAGTGCAATGATTGTCCAAGAAGCCAAGGTGACCCGGAGCATCAGAATAATGTAGAGCCACGGCTCTCAACCTGTGGGTCACACCCCCTCTGGAGACTGCATATCAAATATTTACATTATGATTCATAACAGTAGCATAATTACAGTCATGAAGTGGCAACAAAAATAACTGCGTGGCTGGGGGTCAGCACAGATGAGGAACTGTGTTAAAGGGTCACAGTTAGGAAGGCTGTAGAACACGGGGCCCTTCAAGCAGGGCAGCCTCATCTTCATTGGACCAGCTGTGCTCTTGTGGGCACAAAGACACACAACTCAGTCCAAAGAGGCTATGAAATGGTTTCTTCTGATGCCAAGTATGAGTGACCATGGCCTGAGAACAGATTTAGGTTATTCAAAATTCTGTCTTCCATCAAGGCATCAATTTCGTTAAGTTTTTTTTATAGAAACAGAGCAAAGAAAGTCATAAACCAAAACACTTTTTTTATTAAAGATTTCTTTTTAATTTTATGTGTTTGGGTGTTTACCTGCATGCATGTATGTATGTGTGCCATGCCTGGTGCCCACAGACACCAGAAGAGGGCATCAGATCCCCCTGGGACTAGAGTTATAGGCAGTTGTGAGAACCATGTGGGTGCTGGGAACTGAATCTAGCTCCTTTGGAAGAGCAGTCAGTGCTCCTAAATGCATAGCCATCTCCCCAGCTCCAACACATTTTTCAACGATGTTGGTGGAAACACCAAGAGTGGCGGATTACAGAAAAGCCTGGAAACCTCTCCTATAGGCTTCAGATGCTATCTGAAGACACCCTTAGCTTTTGGGTTGAACAAGCTATTTCCCTGATAAGTTAATATATTTCAAAATGCCTCACCTGATAGTCACAAGGATGTTAGATCAGGTACAGATCAGGGAAAGGAATGGCTGAAAAAAATGAGGGGGGGGTGTAAAGATAGCCCAAGATAAATTTTAATTAGGCTCTGGCCTGCAACATTTCCACTCACCACAAACTTCAAAGTTCTAAACAGTTGATCAGCTTTGCAGAAGGTTCAGCATGAGGTTCGATTTCTTCTGGGAACTCTTGGTCACATCTGCAAGAGAGTCCATCACAATTGGTCCTGTTGATGCTTTACATCACCTTTTAAGAAGGAGGGAGAGGGGAGGACACTGGGCCTTCTCCTGAGATTCCAGCCATTCCTTCCACAGAACTATTCTCTAATTATGTTTAGCCTGGAGGTATTGTCTAAGGATGTGCTAGAGTATATAAACTGGGGAAAATGAACTGAAGATGCTCAGTCCACGTCACCATCCAGAAGCTATCATCCATGCTGCACAAAGCCTTTTCCAACAGGATCACCACACTCTGAAGGTAAGCCCAACAACTCCTTGCTTCCCCAAGGTCACTTTTGGTGGAATTATACTTTGGTTGGTGAATGGGATTTTTTTTTTTACTTTATTTTTTATTATTTTGTGTGTATGACTGTTTTGTGCATATGTACATTTGTGTACCAAATGCATGTATGAGGAGTGTGCTGGGACTTGAACCTGGGTCCCTTGTAAGAACAAGTTTTTGCTCTTAACCACTGAGCCACCTTTTCTGTCCTGTCATTTGGAATCTTATGAGGAGTGAGTAGATGTTGTTTATGTCTCCCTAGGAAAAGGATTCTTTTTTTTGTTGTGGTTGTTTTGTTTTATTTGAGACAGGGTTCCTCTGTGTAGCCGTGGATGTCCTTGACTTGCTTTGTAGACCAGGTTGGCCTTGAACCCACAGAGATCCACCTGCCTCTGCCTCCCAGAGTGCTGGGATTATGAGCGTGCGCGACCACCCAGTTTGGCAAGAAGTCTTGCAATGAAAATGGATCAGAGTCAGCAGGGCATGGTGACGCACACCTGTCATCCCAGCAATGGGGAGGCAGAGGCAGGCAGATCTCTGTGAGTTGGAGGCCAGCCTGGTCTATAAAGTGAGTCTAAGACAGCCAAGGCTACCCATAGAAACCCTGTCTCAAAAAAAAAAAAAAAAAAAAAGAAAAGAAAAGAAAAAAGAAAGAAAGAAAAAGAAATTGGACCATGGTTACCACTGTTAACCATGGCTATGCCATCTTGAAATTTTTCTCTGTTTTGGTGGCTTGATGGGAGATCCCCTAAAGCACAATAATCGGCTTGTTTCCCTAGATCCTCCTTGCACCCTGCAACTCCTGAGAATAACTGGTTATAAAAGATGTTTATGATCACCTCACGTCTGTCTTGTTTTTGAAACAGGGCCTCACTGTGTATCCTTGAAACTGGAGCTCATTAGATAGACCAAGATGGCCTGGTACTCACAGAGATCTACCTGCTTCTGGCCCTAAGAGTCCAGGTTAAAGGTGTGTGCCACCACGCCCAGCTGACACCTCTTTTACTTACTACTCTTTAATCACTCCTGGCATGGAAGCATTTGACCCCACCCCCATCCCTTCCTGGCACCCCAACTCCCTTAACTACCACCACTGTATAAGCAGGGAACACTCTGATTTTCCCTTCTGGAGACCTCTGTTGTAGAAGTTGCTCATTTCCTTGTCCTTGTCCTTCCTCCCTCTGACCTTTGGTGGCTCATCCAGGGAGCTGGGGTGAGGGCACCTGATACTGGACAGAAGCTTTAAAGATCAGAGACTGAGTCTCATGCCTCAAGAGCAGCCTGGCCCGTTCTTCAGCGGCTCCAGCTCTCTACATGGGGTGAAAAGCATCAGCTTATACTCAGCTCTTGTTGCTCAGGGCTTCTCTCTCCACCAGGTCTAATCCAGCTGAGCCTGGACTCAGGTTGGCAAGCTTGTGGGAGCTGGTTACTGCTGACTGGGACCAGGGGTCATTACCCCTCAGTGGACTCTAGTTAACCTGTGAATAGCTGGTAAGATGACATCATGTTTATTAGATAGAATAATATCTAATTAGATAACCATTATAATATACTATATCATTACTTAATACCAACATTAATATATAATTATAATATGATTATATTACATACAATACAATATATTATATATTTTATATAATATGTGTGCTGGTTATTCCATTTTGTGAGGCTTGGCTAGACCACAGCATGAATTCCCTTCCCCTCTTGAGGGAGAACATACCTTGGGATCTAAGCAGCCCAGACCATACTGCCCAGCGTGTTTGGCGTTCCTTTCTCCACTCCTTCCTGTCATCCCTGGTTGCCCAATCCCTCCTCGGGGAGGTGGAGTTCTAGACACGTCCTAGGCCTCCTCCATTATCATTCTTTCACAAAGGCCCCATGGGGCAGCCTCCTCCCTGCTACTTTGTCACCCAGGCCTGCCCCCTCCTGAAATATTCCGATTGCTGAGACCCCCCCCCAACTGACATATTGATGAAGGCACTTTAAGGCTATACCATTGTCACTGGTGACACCAAGAGACCCAGCCTCTCCCCTACACACATTGCCTCAAGGCAGGCAAAGCCCGTCTCTCTCACCAGGGCCCACAAAACCAAAAGTTGGTTTCTATAGTGACTCCAAATATGTACACCACATCCTCCATTCTCAAGCCTTCCATTGGCAAGAGAGGGGGCCCTCTCACTTCACAAGAAACCTATAATTAATTGCAAGTTAATCTGCAAACTCCAATTTGGACACCAGGTTGCCTCTGGCAGTGGTAGCTATCCACCAAAGCAGGCCAAGGCCACACCTCTGAGGCATGAGAGAAGCCGAAGGGGAAATGCTGCTGGCCTCTGTCTGAGCTCAGAAGCGCCTCCCTGACCTTAAGACTCCTAACCTCCCATTTGTGTTTCTGCTCTCACAGATCCAACCTCCGTAAGTATAACCGGCACCACCGGGGACTGCTTGGCCTCTCAGTCACTCCTGGATAAGCAACAGGCGAACTTGAGAATTCTGAGGACCACTTCTCTGCCTCCCACCGCTGTGGGGCACTCCCGGAGAGCCATGATTCGCCCTTGGGTTGTCTGTCTCCTCCTGTTCCCTTACTTCTGTGCCTGTTCAGACAGCTGGATGCCCCTCGTAAACCTCGCTCAACGCCTCCTCAAAGACACTAACTCTTCCTTCTCCTCCAACTGCTGGGTCTGCTTGTCCATCCAAACCCAGCGCTCTCTGGCTGTCCCAGCCCCACTAACGACCTGGGCAGACTCACCCATGAAGCTTCATATTATGTACTCTGCCCGGACCCTCCCTGGCCCTTATCCTATTGCTGATCTTGAGAGACGCCTCCAGAATTTCCAGCCATTAACTGCTCATTACTCTTTCACCAATCCTGACCGACGGGCTATTGCTCTTCTTCAACTCACAAACTTAATGGGCATACTTCCAATACTTTCCCGACTCACCTCTGTGAAATACACTAAGGAACCCTTCTATGAATCTGCCCAGCGCCCCATCTGGGGACCACTCTCTACCCAGACTGTCCTCACCTCCCAGGCCCCTCTCTGCATATCCCGCTTCTTCAAGAATTCAAACCACGCCACCTTCGTGGGCAATCTCTCTGCCTCTCTTTGCAACCACACCTTTCATCTCTCCCCCTCTGCCGACCACCAAACCATAGATCTGTCCACCAGCTACGCATTTGCCAAACTAATGACCATGCCAGGCTCTAAATGGAGAAATCCCTTACGTTTTTCAGGACCCCCTTCCCTGAACTCAGGAAAGCCTTACCATCCCTGCCCAGTAGCTGACATCCATTGTCACACCTACCCAACCACTCCCTGGAGATACTGTCCTTCCTTCTCGTCTAGCACCTGCTATAATCTGACCCTATTTGAACCAGGCAACGGAAGTCATCCCGTTATTATGTCCGTGGACACCACATACTTCAAGATTAAACTCCAAGGACACAAAGACCCCTACCCACTGTTTCAGTACCAGCCTCTCATGGGGGCAGCCCTCTCTGGACAATATTCAATCTGGGAGTATGAACCCACTGTCCAGGAGAACGGGGGTCTCACTCCAAATATCTTTTCACATCTTCTCTCCTTAACCTATTCCTTTTGCCTCAACTCCTCGGGTGTCTTCTTCCTCTGTGGAAGCTCCACATATATATGTCTCCCAGCCAACTGGTCGGGTGTCTGTACCCTTGTCTTCCAATACCCAGACATTGAACTTCTTCCCAGTAATCAAACTATAGCTGTCCCCCTTTTTGCTACAATTCCCTCCTCCATCTCTACTTCTCGCCAGAAGAGAGCCTCTCACCTCCTCCCTCTTCTTGTGGGCCTGGGCATCACGTCTGCGCTCGGGCTAAGCATCGCTGGTATCAGCACCTCAACCATCTATTTCCAACAGCTCTCGAAGGCTCTCTCGGACAGCCTCGACGAAATAGCCACCTCCATTATCACCCTCCAAGACCAAATAGACTCGCTGGCAGGGGTTGTCCTCCAGAACCGCAGAGCCCTGGACCTCATCACGGCAGAGAAAGGGGGAACCTGTCTCTTCCTCCAGGAAGAATGCTGCTTTTACATAAACCAGTCTGGAGTCGTCCGGGATGCAGCAAAGAAACTTCAAGAAAGAGCATCTGTGTTCCGCCCAAGCTCCAGTTCTTGGATCCAGTGGCTGGGGCTGGGACACTGGCTGCCTTCCTGGTTAACTTCCTTCCTGGGACCCATTTTCTTTATCCTCGTACTGCTCATGTTCGGGCCTTGTCTTCTTAATTGCCTGGCTCATTCTGTATCGAAGCGAATGGGTTCTTTCATTCGGAACACTACCAAAGGGCATGTGGACAAGATCATCCAGCTTCAGGATTCCCAGTACAAGAGACTTCCCCAAGAGCCCCCCGAGGGGGATGCCGTCTAGCAGGAAGGGGCTACAGGAACTACGGCTAACCCACCCCATCTCTATCTGCCAGCCTGCACAAATAAACTTCACCAGTGTCAGCCACGGCCATGCCAAGATGAAGAGCTTTTCTGTTTTGCTTAAATGGTGGCAGTTTTCCCCAAACAACAGTAATCATTGTAGGCTTGTTTTTATAGGTGCCTGGCACCTCCTGTCCCTCTGATAATAACTGGCCATTGGAGAGATTTATGACCACCTGACACTCCTCAGTCACAACTCATGACTCTGATCACTCCTACAACAGCAGCTTCTGTGTGTGCTCCCCCACCCCCAACTCCATCTCTACCCCTGGTCTGTAAGCCCACAGCAAGAACTCTCTGGCTTCCCCAATCTGGAGACCTTCCTTCTTGAGCTTTTTCTAGGATTAAAACTGTCTTGTTGTAGAGGATGCTCATCCTCTTCTTTGTCTTTCCTTCCTTGGACCTTTCAGCCACCAGCCCAGGGCTTTTGAACCAGAGGAGCTTGTCCGGGTGCTGGCTCCCCAGTTCCAGGAACAGGGGTCAGCCTTGACTCTATTTCCCTTCCTTCTGCTGCTGCCAGATGAACAAAACGAGAAAGCTAAATTAACTTAATTTACAAGGAACTCTATCATTCCAAAAGTGGGCTGTGGTCCTACTTCATGCCGAATGTCCTCTGTGTTAGGGAGAGAGTGTCCTCCATAGGCTCAGATGTTTGCATATTAAGTGCCCAGTTGGCAAAGCTGTTTGGGAGGTTGTATGGCCTTGTTGGAGGAGGCGTGTCCCTGTAGGCGAGCTTTGAGAATTTAAAGACACCTGTTGCTTTTGGTTTACGACCTCCACCATGTGCTTGTGGCTCAAGGTGTGAACCTTCGGCTCCTGCTTCGTCTACCGTTTGCTGAGTGCGTCCCTGCCAAGACAGACTCACCTCTCCAGAGTGAGTGGTTAAACAAACCCTCCTTCCATAAGCTGCCTTGGTCACGATGTTCTATCACAGCAATAGAAAAGTAACAGAGGGGGATGGCACGAGGGTTTTATCCAGCATGCTTTTTTTTTTTTTAATAATATAAAATGTAGTCATGGCTGGACTTAAAGTCACAGTGATGCTCCTGCCTCAGCTTCCTGAGTACTGGGACCACAGGAATGCATCGGCACACTCAGCGGTAACGTTTTTTGTTTGGTTTTGTTTTGTCAAAGTCACAAACTGTTGACATTCCATCTGTCTCTGCTGCTGTGTTTCTGGAGGAAATAGAAGGATCTTAATGGCGTGAATACCCAGAAGGATTCAACATGCTCAAAAGAGATGCCCCTTTACAGAGCTGGGGAAGTAGGTCCATGGCTAAGAGTGCTTGCTTCAGCCGGCCGTGGCGCATGCCTGGAATCCCAGCACTCAGAAAGGCATAGGCAGACGGATCTCTGCAGGTCAGAGGCCAGACTTGTCTACAAAGCAGGTCCAAGACAGCCAAGGCTACATAGAAAAACCCTGTCTCGAAAAAAAAAAAAAAAAAGAGTGCTTGCTTCTCTGCGTCGGCTTCCCAGCTCCCACAACTGCCTGTAACTTGGGCTCCAGGGTGTCCCGATCTCTTTTCTGACTCGGAGGAAACTGCACTCCGGTGCACGCACAATTACAATCTTTAAACAGATGTCCCCTTAGGCTTGATACCGTTCCTATGACTGAGCCGGAGGAAGAAGACAGCTTAGAGACCCTGTCCCGGAGCAAAGAACTCACAGAGAGCTTGGGTATGGACGCTGCGTGCCTGTCATTCCATCACTCAGGAGGCCCAGGCTGCAGGCTAGAGTTTGAGGTCAGCCTGGGCTACATAAATGAGGCCTTATCTCAGAAAGCTGAAATTATGCAGTTTTATTTACAGAGACGTCTCTCAGGAAATCCGGAAGGCTGCAAGAAAAAGCTCCCAGGACCTCAGAAGTCTAGGTCCGGTCAGCTGGGAGAAGAACGCTTCTCGTGAGATCAGCTTCCCTTCCTCTATCAGCTGTAGAGGCGTATCTACCAGAGGCGTAGATGCTAGGCTTCCTCCCGGCCAGGAAGAACCCCGGAACCAGCCAAGTCCACGTGTCTGGAAACAGCCTGGTGGTGGCCTGCTCAGCAGATGTCTCCATGGAGACGCCACGCCCACCCTGTGCGGAGGGCTCAGTTGTGAAGCCAGGCTACCTCAGATCCAATGGGCAGAGGATATCCTCTTCATCCCAAACAGCATCCCCACAGAGTTGTGCTCCGGCGAGGAGGAGCCGGAAGTGGGGGTTAGGGGAGAGTAGTAATGAAAGAGAAAACTCCCACGGGTCCTCTCCTTCCCAGAGCTCGCTATAGCTGGACCACATAGGGTTGATGTGTTATAGCCACAGTGTTTCCTGTCAGGGTTTTAAGTGGGGTTCAATGACATGCTTTTTCTCATGCCATTCCAAATTCCTTGGAAACAGCTTCTAATTTTGTATGTATATATGTATGTATGTATTTCCTTACAGGGTTTCACTATGTAGCTCCGGCTGTCCTAAAACTCACTATGTAGATCAGGCTGACCTTGAACTCTCAGAGATCCTCCTGCCTCAGCCTCCCAAGTGCTGAGATTAAAGTCCTGTGCCACTACACTCAGCTTGAAATAATAATTCAGAGACTGGAAAAACATTCCATTAAAGAACTGGAGGCCAGGGCTGGAGAGATGGCTCAGTGGTTAACAGCACTCGCTGCTCTTGCAGAATACAAAAAATGTGGTTCCCAGCATCCACATCAGGAGGATGGGTCCTTCGAATCACCTGTAACTCCAGCTCCAGAAGTCCGGAATTGAGAACTGCAAACCCTCCTTTGCCTTGGCAGGTGCCCTCACATGAGTGCACACACCAACACAGTAACAAATGCATAGATGTAACTAAAACAATGTCCAGTCATGCCAGACTTGATGGTGCATGCCTTCAACCCCAGCATTTGGGAGGCAGAGGCATCTAATGCTGCGAGTTCAAGGCCAGCCTGCTCCACGTAGTGGGTTCCAGGCCAGTCATAGCTACATAGTGAGACTCTATCTCAAAAAATTAAAATAAATGAGCAGGGCAGTGCTGGCGCACACCTTTAATCCCAGCGCTTGTGGCAGAGGCAGCCAGATCTCCAAGTTTGGGGCCAGCTTGGTCTACAGAGCGAGTTTTAAGACAGCCAGGGCTGCACAGAGAAATCCTGTTTTCAAACAAACAAACAAAAATCAAAACCTTCAGAAAGGGTCGGGGTGGGTGAGAAAGGGACACAGACGCTGTGCCAAGCTCTTGCTTAGTCAGCATGCCAGAAGTCCTGGATTCCATTCCTGTCTCCACATACACACAAAATATTAAAAATATGGGCTGGGACCAGACATGATGGCACGTGACTGGAATTCCAGCACTGGGAAGTTAGAGGCAAATGGATTTTGAGTACTAGATCAGTGTGGGCTACAGAGGGGATTCAGAGTCAGCCTGGGTAATTTAGCAAGCCTCCAGTAAAACCAGGGCGGTGGCTAAGATCTACAGCACCCGAGAGAAACCCTCCTGTAAGGGAATGAGCCTGCCAGTAACTTGGGCCAAAGGTGTGTCTCTCAAGTCAGTCACCCTTCAAGGCTCGGCCCAGGAGTGAGCAGGTGGGGCTCCAGAGCTGATTCCAATACCCTGAGGCAGGAGTTCAGCTCGAATGTTCATGCTGGGGGTCCGTGTAGGGATGTGTCAGGTCAGGGTTCCTTCTGTTTACGTGCTGAAGGGGTGCCCAGGCATCTCCCACAGGGACTTGAGACCTGAACAAAGCCCTGCCCCTTTCCTCCTCCAACTTGTTATGTGATCAAAGCTGGCTTTGAACTCATGATCTTTCTTCCCCCATCTCCTACTGGGATTATCGGCTTATGTCAACACATGTCTTATGCTGTGGTGGGCTCTTTGTGTAAACTGAACATTCTGCCAACTGAGTGGCACCCCCAGCTCCCATTTCCTTTAAATTTCTTTTTTTATTATTTTATTTTTATATGCTTAATTATTTGTATATGTGTAGACATGCACATGCGTGTGTAGATGTCCCCAAAGTAAAAAAGAGGATGTCAGATCCCCAGGAGCTGGAGTTATGGGCAGTTGTGAGCTACCCAGTGTGGGTGCTGGGGGAACTCAGGTCCTCTGCAAGGGCAGAGTACATGCCCTTATTTTTGAGACAGGGTCCCACTTAGTTGGCCTCAAGCTCCAGAGGGGCTGCCTGTTTCGGTCCCCAGTTTGCTGAGATTAAAGACATGCACCACCACACCTAGCTAAAATGTATGCTGGAGCCATCTCTCCAGCCCTCACCCTTTCTTCCTAAGACACAGACTGAGGAGTTTACAGAGAACTGTGTTTGAAGCTCGGACTTTAACCATTTTATCTGTGGTATCAGTTTTCTTTCTTTTTGAGATAGATCTCACTATGTAGCCTTGGATGGCCTAGAACCCTCTGTGTAGACCAGGCTGCCTTTAAACTAATACAGATGTGTTCGTCTTGTGTCTCAAGTGCTGGGATTAAAGGCAGGTGTTACCATGCCTAATTTTCCTGTGGGTGGAGATGAAGGGCCTCATTAATGCTAAGCAAATACTCTACCACTGAGCCACATCTCCAGCCCCTCACTGGGTTATTATAGGCAGGTGCTCTACCCAAGAGGTGGATTCTTTCCACTCCGCCATGATTTAGGTCCTATTTCAACACTGAAGCTGTCCATCTAGCTACACAGAACTTACTCGTTCCTAACCCCGCCCCCCACCGCGTGTACCCTCCAGTCCTGAGGGGTTGGCCTCTTCCTTTCACACGGGCTCTCTTGGCTGCAGCTCTCCTCAGGGCTGCCCTAGTGCTGGCATCATTGCACGACGACTCTTGTTCTGTTGAGCAAAACTTGGAACATCCTGTCTCCTTTAAAGATGGGGAAACGGGGGTCAAGAGTTTAATATGCTGAGATCTTAAGTTTTTTGTTTTGAGACAGGGTCTCGATATGAGGCTCAGCTTGTCCTCCTGATGAGGTGGTACCGGATCGCCTTCAGGTGGCACACCCCAAGTTCTCTCTTCAATTGCACTATCTCCTTCCTCCCCTCTTTCAGCACAGTTCCTAAGTCAACTCTTCCGTGAAGCCTTCCAGACGCCAGCCCCACCCCTCGCATTCCCAAGCTTCTCTGTCTCCTAATATGGAACATTCAAATGAGCAATGCACAGTTGAAACAGAAACTGGAACACACAGATGTGCCTAGTGCTGGAACGCGTGTGGGTGCAATCTATTTCCAAGGTCCCAGTCAGCTGTAAGTGGTCCGGTTAGGGGAGACGAGGGTCTAAAGTCTTCTTCGCCCGCCCGCTCCCCCGTTTCTGCGCGTCACCATTGCTAGAGAACCGTGAGACCATGATTGCGGGCACCGCCCCCAATTCCCCCTCCCTTCCCCTCTACGTCCCCTCCCCCGTCGTCCTCGCTCTGGGCCCCGCCTTCCTGCGTCCGCCGCTGCGCCGGCCCCTTTTGTTCGCTCTCCGGCCGCTGAGCTCTCCTGGCGCTCGGCTTCTCTCGGCTGGGCTCGGCTCGCCTTGGCAGGACTCCACCGGGCTCGGCTCGGCTCCTCTCGCCTCCTCCCCATTCAGCTCGGCTCTTCCCGGCTCGGCTCCGCTCGGCTCTGCTCGGCTCGGCTCCGCCTCGGGGCGCGCAGGCAGCGGCTGGGCTTACTGGATCGGCCCCTCCCTCTGTCTCCTTCTGGCCGTAGATCGTGTGTAGGGGCCCGGAGTCGGAGAGCGGAGAGCCGGTGAGGATAGCGGCGTGCGGGGACGGGCGCAGCATCTTCGTTCCCGGGACGCGCAGACCTAGAGGAGGCGAAGGGGTGTCGGGTCCTGGTAGCTGCTGGAGCTCCAAGGTAGGCGCAGCTCTGGGGACGCGCGCGAGCGATGGGGGCGCGCGGGCAACAAAGGACGCAGAGTCGCGGGGGGCGGCGGCACCCTGCCCTGGAAAGAAAAGGGGGGTGCTATCACCCAGGCATTGTCGCTGCGTGGATAGGGACAGCAGGCAGGGTCGCCGCCGCTGGTGGGCGTGGGCGCGGTGAACCCCAACTTCCTCAACCCGGAGGGCGCGCTTCTGTGGTTGGGGGCGCCTCTAGATGCATGTCCAGATGGTGCGCACATCCAGACTGGGGTTCGGGCGTGTTTGTCAGGGTCCTTTTTCCAAGAGCGGATCAAGGCAGCTGGATGAGCCCTTGGGGGAGGCTCTCAGGCTCGGGGGGATGGGGGTCACAGCCTGGTGGGCGCGGCCATCAGCCCTCATCTCCAGACCTGGCATCTGGGATGAGACACTGAGCCCCCCCGCCCCTCGCTCCGTCACCTGGGGTCGCCTGGTTGATGCCCTTAGCAGAACTTAATTGCAGAGCCTGACTGGGAAGAGGAGGCTAGGGTAAAGGGAGGCCCAGGAACCGTGGCTTTCCGTAGGGGTGCCCCCCCAAGCTGGCGCTGGTGGCTGGTGAGGCAGCAGATTTTTTTCCCTCCCCCCAGGGAGGGGCAGTGGCGACGCAGGATGCAGGGCTGAGCCTCCAGGGCCAGCCCGCGTGGACTCTTCAGGCGGGGCCTGTGTGTTTGTCCCGGGCTCACTGGGCTTTGCCACGCGTGCCTCCTCTCCAGCCTGGCCCAAGCCTGGAAAGGTCGTTGCAGAGGGACACCTTAGGGATAGAGAAGTCAGAACCCAGGGATGTATGTACCCAGCCTTTGAGATGACGTTCCTGTCTTCTAGGCTACGAGTGGACCGGGGGTGGGGTGGGGGCTAGGGGTTGTAGAGCTAGGCAGAGAATTGGCCTTGATCTTGAAGGGTGCCTAGACAGAGGACGATGGCTGTCGGGCTGTCCCAGGGCTGTGCTCTGGGGAGGAGGTAGAGCTCACCACGTGGGCTACCTTACCTCTGCTGTGAGGCTTCCTCCCCGTTAGTTGTAAATGTAAACAATGAGTCCTTCATTCATAAGGCGGCTCTCACCTGGATTGGCACCACAAGGCGCTGGCAGGTACACAGAACCGGAGCCGCTTTGCACGGCCCAGGGCAGCCCAGGTCAACGCCCGGCCTGTGGAGAAGCTAGGAGCATCAGCTGAACGGTGGGGCAGACCCTACAGGGGGTGGTTGAGCCCAGTGCCCTGCCCAAAGGTACTTTGTGCATAAGCGATGGTTCCCACAAGAGCTTCCAGACGGGAGGCATTCTGGCTTAGATGGGCAGAGAAAGATTTAGGTTACTGGGCCATGAAGTTCAAGGTAGAGCCTTGTTTGCCTGCATACAGTAGGTGCCCACTTAGCCCGGGATGCATGGGTTTCAGCAGTGGCAAACAAGGGGAGTATGTTGCAGTGGAGGCTTGAGGGTTAGAGCTAGAGGAGCCCCTACAGCAAGAAAACTTTGGAAGAACAGCTCGTATACACACGCATCTAACCCAGGCACTCAGGCGGGAATTGCCTGCTGAAGAGCCCCAAATTCCCAGCCAGAAGATATATCCTGTGGGTGGGTCAGATGGTTGAGAGTTCAGATGTGGGATTTTGACATGGTGGGTGGGTTCAAATCCTTGCTTAGCTGCAGGGCTTTTGACAAGATCGTTTATCTCTCCGTCTCCATTTTCCCATCAGCAAAATGGGGGAACTTAGGACATGTGCCTTTTAGGGCTTTTGACAGAATCATGTACCCTAAGGACAGAGTTTTTGTGATTTTACCTATTTGTATATTTGGTGGCATGGGATATTGGTGGCATGCCTTCTCTGGCTGAGCTGTTGTTCCCCTCTCCTCTTATTGGGGGATTCTAAGCAAGTATTTTTAAATAGTGAGGCATGCTTCTCAGCCCCTTACTGGGGGATTCTATGCGGGTACTCTACCCTAAGCCATGCCCCTGGGGCATTCTAGACAAGAGCTCTATCACTGAGCTACATTCTCAGTTGAAGAGTTTTTTATTTTTTGCTGCAGGAAGTGGCCCTCAGCCTGGGGCAGAAGGACACTTATTCCCTGCTCTGGCTGCGGTCTCTCCACCTTCATACAGCGTAGCCTCTTAGCCCCGCCCCAGGGCCTGCTTTTTTTCTTTTCTTTTTCTTTTTTCTCTCTTCATCCTTCTTCCTGCTTTCCTTCATTGATGGCAAAGTCATTATCCTCTTATCCCTGAGTCTCCACCTGGAAGACAGGCTCAGCCATCATGGTTTCCAGCCTCTCTGCACAGCTGCTCTGTTCACCCTACCTGCTCTCTTGCTCTCTGCCGCTTTGAATTTGTGTCTTTATACAGGCTTTTAGAAACACATATTAAGTGCTTACTCTAGGCCAGGAATGTTTGGTTCTGTCCCCTGTCCCTCCCCCCCCCCTTTTTTTGTGACAGGGTTTCTCAGTTTCTTGTATAGTCTTGGTTGTCCTGGATTCACTTTGTAGACCAAGCTGACCTTGAACTCACAGAGATCCACCTGCCCCTGCCTCCTGAAGTGCTGGGATCACAGGTGTGCGCTACCATGCCCAGCGCCTCCTACCACCTTTGGAGACAGGGTTTCACTGTGTAGCCTAGTGTGGCCTTGAACTCACAGATATCTGCCTGCCTCTGCTTGCTGAGTGCTGTGACCAAAGGTGTGTGCCACCATGCACAGTGGTCCTGCCCGTTGTAAATCCATCCATTCATTTGTTGGTTTTGCATTATTTTTTTTAGATTTATTATTGTCTTTATGTGTACCTGTGGGACAGCATGCTATGTGTGTGTGGGTATAGCATGGAGGCCATGAGAAGATCTGGGGTTCCCCCGGAGTTGGAGTTACAGGCTTGTTTTGAGCTGCCTGATATGGGTGCCGGGAATGAACCTGGTCCTTCGGAAGCTAAGCAAGAACACCTGGCCGCTAAGCCGGCTCTCCAGCTCCTGCTTTGCTCATTAGAGACAGAGCCTCTATCCCAGGCTTGCCTTAGACTTACACAGCCCCGGCCTTCAACTTCTGCTCAGAAGCCTGCATTTCCCAACAGCTGGGGTGACAGGCGTGCACCCCCACTCCAGGTGTATATGGTATTGGGGATAGACTTGGGGTTTATCCATGTCAGGCCCACAATCGGCTCAGGCTGGCTCAGAGTCATGCTGTAGCCCAGGTTGGCCTTCCTGCCTCCGTGTCTGGAGTTCTGAGGTGACAAGTATGCGCCGTTGTGTGCTTTGTCTGTGCATTGGTTAAGCACTTGCTGTGTGCTGAAGGGGTAAACCATCTTTTGCAAAGTCAAAAGATGGTTTTGACCCTGCTCCCACGTCTGTTTCTCTAAAGCGTAATTACGACTATGCTCTCTGCTGACACCTCGGTGCAAAGTCTGAACGCTGTCTGGCTTTTGGAGCCCACACAATTGCCTGGGCCGTGCCTTCCATGGGGCCAGCTCCTCTACACCTCTCCCTTCCCCTCCTTCCCCTCCCTCCCCGTCTGTATGTGCCTCTACCAAGGTCACCCCACTTCTCTTTGCAGGAGTAAGTAGTAGGCCTGTTTTGCTGAACCCAGCTATCACAGAAGGGACACGGCATTGGAAGAGCGCCCCCCCCATGCCCTGTTGGGTGTTTTTTTGTTGTTTTGAGACAGGCTCTCATGTAGCACAGGCCGGCCTCCAAATTGCTGCACACTGGGGGCTAGCCTGTGGGGGGGGGGCATTGCGGTGGACAGTCACATGTAGAGGCTAGAGGTAGCTCTGTCTTCCTCAGTCACTGTCCATTTTATGTTTCAGTTTTTTTGTGTTCCGTGCGGTGTGGATGGATGTGTGCGCGCTTGAGGGGACAGCTTGCTGGGGATCAAGTTTCTCTTTCTGCCGTGTGCATTCCAGGGCTTACAGTCAGCCTGTCAGACTTGGTGGCAAGCCCCTTACCCACCGAGCCGTCTGGCCGGCCCTTCCCCTTAGTTTTTGAGATGGGCTCTCTTACTTACCCTGTATCTCACTGACTCAATGAGGCTGGTTAACTATCAAGTTCCAAGGACCCTCCTGTCTCTATCTCTTTAGAGCAGCAGGTACAGTTACACCGTGCTCTTTGACACGGGTTCTGGGGATCTGAACTCGGGCCCTCCTGTTTATTTGGCAAGCGATTTCCTGAGGGAAGCATCTCCACAGCCCCACTGTGCCTGGTCTCCTTTGAGAAAGTTTTACCTGGGAATCAGAGCCGCATTGATTTAAACAAGGGGAGACTTCAATCACATGTCTTTATTTTCTTAAATATATTCATGGTGTGTGTGCGTGTCTGTGTGTGTATGTTTGTGCACACTCCCGTGGCTGTGGTGTACTGTGGATACTGTGGCCCAACTTTTGGGAGTTGTTTGTCTTCCTACTATGTGGGTACTGGGACTGAACAGAGTTGATTTTACTTGGTGGCCAATGCTTTTCCCTTGGAACCATCTTACAGTCTTGCTGGCCCTGAAAGGAAGTTTCAGAGTGGGAGAAGTAAGACTTAATCGCTGAGGAACTGTAGGGCCCTGGGCCACCTGGATCCGGAAGCTCCTCCTGTTTCTCTCTGGACGTTGGTTTCATTTTCTGTACCTTAGTCTTGCCTCTGTCCTGTCTCTCCTTGACTCCTTTTGTGACTGTCACAAATGCTGATTTCAGCTCCTGTTTATAGGCCCCTCCTGGTGGTAACTTCTTTAGTTCTGGGTTGCCAGAGAGACCAAATGAGGGGTCTACCCCCATCTGCTTAGTTGCTGGTAGGCTGGGGCTTGGAACAGCTGCTTTAATCTGTCACTCAAGTGTTTGGTACGTGAAGTTGTGTGTGTATAGAACTGGGGCATGGCTGTGTGTAGGAGCTGGTGGTCTGATGGCAGAGGCAGGGTGGTGGACACTAGATACTGCGTGGTGCTTTAGTCCTCAGCTCTGCGGCTTAGGAGAAATTAAAGGTGTGACTTTCTGCGTAAATTCTCTCAGCCCTGCGCAGGCTGAGGAGAGACTCTTCTCCTAAGATCTGGGTGGGGGGAGGTGTCTAGTTTCAGCACCGTGTGTTTTCTGAGGCCCCAGAGCCTCCCTCCCTTGATCCCACCTGCCTGGTCTTCACAGTGAAATGTGAACTTTAAGTGACGCCTTCAGAAGGGTTGAGAAAGGTTAATGAACCGCTGTCTTCTGAGCAGGAGGCAGAAGAGGCCTGGAGGAATCATTAACCAGACATAAATACAGGGCTCTGTGTGATCGCTCCTGGCTTGCCCTGGCCTCCTCCCTAAAGTCTTGGAGTTAGGCAGATGCTCTGTCTCTGGCCCACACTTCTTGCCCAGCACTAGAGGATTCTTGGTAAGTGCCTACCACTGTCCTATGCCCCCAGCCTCTCTCTGGGGGATTTTAGGTAGGTGAAACACACCTCCAGCCCAGGTGAGAAGCGTGTAAAATTTTGTCTTTTATCTTATGTATGTGGATGTTTTGCCTGCATGCACATCTGTGTACTAGATTTGTGGAGCACCCTTGGAGGCCAGGAGAGGCTGTCAGATTCCCTGAAAGTGGAGTTTAACAGTTGAGTGCCGCCGTGTGGGTGCTGAGAATTGAGCTGCTCTCCTGGAAGAGCAGCTAGTGCTCTTAACCATTGAGCCATCTCTCCAGCCCCACCTTTTCTAAAACAAGGTCTCCCTTCACCCAGGCCAGTCTCAACCTCTCCATGTAGTGGAAGGATGTCCTTGAACTCTTGATCCCCCTACCAGTTGCAGGCATTCCCCTATAAGCCGGGCTGAGCCTATGTGGTCCTGGGATGGAACCCAGGGCTTTGTGTTGGTTAAGCAAGGACTCTGCCAGCTGAGCCCTATCCCACCCTTCAGGGCTCTTCAATGGAGCCATTAAACTTGACGTTTCAAGCAGCTTGCCTGGAGCTGTCCTAGGTCCTGAGACACAAGGCAGTGAAGAAGATTTGCAAAAACTCGGCCCCGCCCCACTGCTCTCCATAAGAAGTGGGAGAGGGCATTCTGGGCAGTGGGTACCACTTTGCAGAAAACCTGGGCATGAGTAAGATGCTACATATGTATGGTGGCTGCCTGGCACGCAGCCTCCATTGGTAGCAATGGTGAGGCTGGCGTGTCGGGAGCAACAGTGGATAGTACTGATTTGGATGTCCTGCTGGAGGCCACCGAGCTCCTTGCAGTCATTGCATTGTGTCTCTCCTCCATTCTTTTCTCCCCACCCTCTTAGCATCACTGGGCTTTAGTGTCAGATGTGCGGGTGGTACCCTTGACCTGCTCTGCTGGCACGTTCTTCTTTCTCCTGGCTGCCCCTTCTCAGTTCTCCCTGCCTGCCCTCCCTTTGCATGGCCAAGGTCTCTCATGCTATTCCAGGGCCAGACCCCAGCACCACTTGTCTCTTCCTTCCTGTTCTTTGCCTGCTCAGGACGTTGCCAGAACGGGAGAGGTTCTGGGATGCTGACACAAAGGCAAGCAAGTTACAGTAGAAGGTACTCAGTCTTTGCAGGACCATCATGCCACACTCTGACCCTGCCTGCTTTATCCTGCCCTCAGGGCGAGTCAGAGCCTTGGGAGAAACATATTACACAGATCCACAGGGCAGCGGTCACTTGTTCAGAGCTGGGTGGCCCGATGGTACCAAAGTATCCAAACCCAGAACCTGGGGAATTACCTGTGATTCAGTCATCTAGTTCTTAAAGTTAGATATATATATATAAGCATATATTTTAGGAAGAGTAGTGGTGTGTGTGTGTGTGTGGATGTGTGAGTGTGTGTGCCATAGGTATCTCCTTCAATCTCTCGCCACTTCTTTTGTTTTTAATATTCTATCATTTATTGGGGCTAAGTGTTGGATCACTGGTTAGAGGACGTGAAGCTCCTGCTGAGAGGACCCAAGTTTGGTTCCCAGCACCAACACGGTGGTCCACAACCATCTATTCAGTTCCAGACTCATGGGACCTCTGTGGGCACCAGACATGCATGCATGCAGTGCACACACATACATACAGGTAAAACTTTCACGTGAAGTAAAATGAATAAGTATAATACTTTTTTATAAATTATTGTTATTTTGTTTCTTTTCTTTTTTCCACAGAGTCTGACTATGTAGCCTGAGTTGGCCTGGAATTTTCTATCTCTCTCTCTCTCTTTAGAACAGTACATGCTTCCCCCTTCCCCCGTGTACATTACTGTTTTTGCCTGCATGTGTGTTGGTGTGAGGGTGTCAGATCCCTGGAACTGGAGTTACAGACAACTGTGAGCCTCCATGTAGGTGCTGGGAATTGAACCTGGATCTTCTGGAAGAACAGCCAGTGCTCTTAACTGCTGAGGCATCTCTCCAGCCCCTGGGGAGTTTGCCTTTGTGTGTTGGTACTCTTGGAGGCCAAAAGACCATCAGCTCTTGTAAAACTGGAGTTATAGGTTATTGTGTGGTGTCAAGTGTGGGTTCAGCAAGTGTTTTTGTTGTAGAGAGCGTTTCTGTGTAACCCTCTCTGTCTAGAACTTGCTCTGTAGACCAGGCTGCCCTCGAACTCATAGTGATCCACCTGCCTCTGCCTCCCAAGTGCTGGATTAAAGGCGTGCGCCACTACCACCTTGGTCCAGTTCCACTTTAACAGTTAAAAGCACCCCCCAAAAAAGCACCCCAAAATTATTGTTACTATGTGTGTGTGTGTGTGTGATCATGCATGGTGTGTGTATGTGTGTGGTGTGCACACGTGTATGTGCTACATGTGTGCGCTCTTGATTGTGTGCCAGGTTTACACAGCCAGTGACTTTACCCTCTGAACCATCTCACTGGTATGTTCCTTACATTCCCGCACTGGAGAGCTGAGGCAGGAGAGAATCCACCGTTCAAAGCCAAGCTGAGCTACCTAGTCGGATCCTGTTTCCAAAAAAAGGAAAGAGAGAAAGGAAAAGAAAAAGAAAGAAAGAAAAAGTTAACTTTTCACTGACCTGTAACGTCATGTACAAAAGCCTACATGGTGCCTCATGCCTGTGATCCCAGCGCTCAGGAGGTGGAGGCAGGAGGATCAGGAGTTCAAGCAGAGTGAGTCTGAAGCCAGCCTGGGCTGCATGAGGCACCCTCAAAAGAACAAAGCTGGGCCAGATGCCTTTTCTCCCAGGAGCGGGGAAGCAGAAGCAGGCAGACTTGGGAGTTCCAGGTCAGCCAGGGCTACATAAAGAGACCCTGTCTCACAGAACAAAAACCAACCAAAGTAAGCTACAGAGTGGGCAGTTGGGGCCGTTTGCAGTGGGTCTGTCTTCCCTGCATGGCCCCATGACCAGCTTGGTCTTCCCAGCTCCATCCACTCTCCACCCTGAAGTCTCCATAGTGCCTGGCTGCTGCCCCAGCTCTGCTAGGAGGCTCTCTCCTCACACTGCTCTCTGCTGCTGTCCCTCACCACATGGTGGTCGGTCTTCTCGGCAATCAAGGGGCCCAAGATGTCAACCATGGCCGATTCCCATTCTTTTCACATCTCTGCCACGGTCCTGGCAGTCGTTGCCACAGCTGTGCTCACAGGCCTGGCTGCTCCTAGCATCCTGCTGCCCCATGAGCCTGGCGACCAGGGGAGGAGGAGGGTGAGGACAGGGATCCAGGCACATGGACTCCCTCTTTCTGCTTCTCCCAGGCCTGAGGCGCAGCTGGCTTGAAGTTTGGGTCTTGCCTGGAAGTTGGCAAGACTCACGGGGAGGGGCCGTCCTTGCTCTTGCCCTTGGCTTGTCTTCAGCTGGGAGGTCGTGGACTCAGGTGACCTGTCGGTGACCCATTGCGAGCTGTCCGTGTTCCCTGAGCCCTCAGCCAAATGTAGTCAGTGTGGTGTCCGCACTCTCAGCACTGGGAGAAAGAGGCAGGAGGACCGGCAGCTTGAGAACAGCTGGCTTATTCACTCGAATATGGAGCAAAAGGGGTCTCAAGCTGGCTCAGCGGGGATAGGGGCTTGGCCAAGCCCAAGAACTTGAGTTCAATTCCTGGAGCCTTGCTGTGGAAGGAGAGAAGTGGCACCCCTCCCCCAGCTGTCACCCTCCACACATGGGACATGCATTCACCCCCTACCCCCAATGTTTTTAAAATGAAAGAGAAGAGGCCGGACATGGCTGGCCTTATTAGCAGTTAGTACCCTTATTGAGGGACTATCTCCTGCCACGCAGCGAATGAGCCAGGGCCAGGGGCATGGCTGGAATTCCGGACCAGGGTGCCCACATCCTGGTGCCCTACTCCCTGTCCCAGGACTGTACTACCTCGTATGAGTTGGGCTTTTCATTGCTCCACTTGGCACTGGTTCCCTCTCTAGGGCACCACCATTCACTGGGTCAGCATCCTGCGCCCTGCCCCCCGCCCCCCCTCCCAGCTATGGCCGGGTCACCCCCGGGCGGCTGAAATGGAAACCCCGCACCAAGAGCTCCGGTTTCTTTCCAGTAAATGGCAGTTGAGGGCAGCACACAGGGGCCTGCTGAGCTCCGCCGAGTTCCGAGACAATGCTTGTGGGCACAGAGCCGCTGGGGAGTTGTGACACAGGCCTTCTGAGCTCTGCCAAGTGTCTGGGATAGCCCTGGTGTGACACCTTCATGACTCAGGCACCCGTGCTCCCCACCGCCCCCAAGGTGGTGTCAGCCTCCATGTGTAGACCCCAGTTCTCTTTTCTCTTCACCTTCCTTCCTCTCTTTTTCCTAGACAGGGTTTCTCTGTATATTAAACCCTGACTGTCCGGGTACTTGCTTTGCAGACCAGGCTGGCCTCGAACTCACAGCCATCAGCCTACCTCTGACTTCCCAAGTGCAGGATTATAGGCATGGGCCACCGTGCCTGGCTGGTTTATTGTTTCTTTTATTTTAATTTCATTACATCTTAGTGCATGTATGTGTCAGTTCTGCCCTTCTACCCTCTGGGCCCTTGGGGTGCCACTGTGTGTACCTGCAGGCCACCTGGCCCCCCTGAACTCAAGTGCTTTCCTCCGCTGCCTCTTTGGTGCTGGAGCCTGTGTGTGTTGAGCATGCCTGCTACCTGTGTCCCACGGGTGGTAACTCAGGACTGTCAGCTGGCTTCATGTTCTGAGGCCTTTTGGACTGAGGCAGTGTTTGGGCCTCAGGCTGCATAGGGTCTCACTTCATGGCCTCCACTGTCAGCTGCACTGTGCCCAGAGGCCAGTGTATCACCCTGTCACAGCTTTCCAAGATCTCCCCCCTCTCCCAACCAGTTCTCTGTCCCAGAGCCCAGCTGAGTCACTGAAGGCCAGCTCAGCCCTTCGCCTCCTCCCGTCTTCCTGCTACCGGTCTCCCCTCCCCCTCCCCCTTCCGGCTCCCTCCAGTCCCCTGGCTGGGGTAGCTGGGACTGGCTGAATTCCTGGCTTGGTTCCTTTCTGCCTGGTCCATGCTTTCCTTTGTTAGCTGAAGTAAGCAGGCTCTGTCTTCCCCGAGGTCAGGGTCTTGGAAATGTTGTTTTAGGGCGGGACCACTGGACTGGGAGGTAGGGAAAGGCTTAGAGCCTTAGGGCCTTAAGGCTGCTTCAAGCATGGTCACTCTACTGCGACTTTGATGGGATCTATGAAATTTATTTTATTTTTCTGCTTCCTGGCTATAAATACGTGCTCTTTCTGTAAAAGTGTATTACAGTTTATTTGTGGGGGGGGGGACGTGTGTGTGCTGCATGCCTGTATGGAGGGCTATTTGCAGGGGTTGGTCCATGTGGAGCCTGGGGATTGAACTCATGTCCTCAGGCTTGGCAGTAAGCAGCTTTAGCCCTTCGAACCATCTCACCAGCCTTCTGTCCTTAACTTTTCTTCTCTCCTTTCCCTCCCTCTCTTCTCTCTCCTTCCTTCCTTCTCCTTCCCTCGTGGGTGGGTGTGTTCATGTGTATGTGTGTAGTTCCCCAATGCACAAGTATGCACCTGTGTGTGGAGGTCAGGGGTCAACTCTGGATGTTGTTCCTCTGATGCTGTCCGTCTGTCTTGTTTCCTTTTTGAGACAGGGTTTTTCACTGCCCTGAGAGTCACCAAGTAGGCTAAGGTGGCTGGCCAGGGAACTGCAGGGAATCCACCTGTCTCTGCCTTCCTAGCAGTGGATTAAATCCATGTATCACTGTTTTAGTCACTATTTTATTGCTGTGAAGAGACACCATGACCAGGACAATGCTTATAAAAGAAAACATTTGACTGAGGGCCTGGCTTACACTTTCAGAGGTTTGATTCATCATCATCGTGGCTGCAGGCAGGCAAGGTGCTGGCAAAGTAGCTGAGAGTTCTACACCCTGATCCACAAACAGAGAGAGACAGGGCCTGGTATTGGCTTTTGAAACCTCAAAGCCTACCCACCACCACCAATCCCCACTTCCCCCATGACACACTTTCTCTAACAAGGCCACACCCCCAATCCTTCTAATCCTTCTCAAATAGTGAGAAGTCGCTTCTGTGACTAAGCATTTAAATATATGAGCCTATGGGGGCATCCTTACTCAGATACCCATGATCACCATGCCTGACTTTTTACCACAGTTCTGAGGTTTGACCTCATGCTTGTATGGCAAGCACTGTCCCAACTGAGCCATGTCTCCAGCCCTCTTTGCTTTTGCTAACACGGGCTATCATCGTGTAACGGAGGCTGGCCTAAAGCCCCATCTCCGTGTCTCAGACTCCTTAGTGCTGTGATGACAGGTGTGGCCCGTCACGCTCAGCTGTTGGTGAACTTTTCTCAGCTGCAGCTGTTGCACTTGTAAGATGCCTGCTGCTTCTGCAGGGGCCTTGGGAATCTCCAGGCCACATCTGTGCAAGGTGGGGCCGGCACACGGCAGGCTCGGTACTATGCACCGGAGGTACAGCATGGTGCACAGATTCCTCACAGCACACAGTAGGTTTCTTGGGATCTTCAAGAATGGTAGGTGAGCCGGGCAGCACTCAAGGGAGGGAGAGGCAGGTGGATCTCTGTGAGTTTGAGGCCGGCCTGGTCCACAATTCAAGTCCAGGACACTCAAGACTACACAGAGAAAACCCCCTTGTCTCGAAAAACCAAAATTAAAACCACAACAAACCCAAACACACACACACAAAGAGAAAACAGTGGTAAGTGTTAGGGTGTTTGCGGTGATTGGAGGACCGAGGAATGCCACAGTCACACCATGCAACAGACCCCACCTGAGAGGTGTATTAGGTGGGGTACACTGACGCTGCCTCTCTCTGAGTGAGGACAGAGGAGGAAGAAAGGGGCCGTGGAGGCACATGGCTTTATGTGGCACAGGGGCCACCTTTGGCGGCTGGTGATGACCTGGCTGCTGACACTGAGTTACAGAAGGGGGTCTGGGGGGTTCACCTGGTTCTAGGACATGTGTGGTCCTTGGTTGACTAACATGGAAACTGAGGCAGCCTTCTCCTCTCTGCATGGCTGTGACCTCACATGGGGTTTCCAGTCATGGGAGCTGATTCAAACACTCTTGACAGGTGGGTTCTCAGGCAGGAGAGACTGAGGCCTGATTTGAGGCTTGCCCAAGGCTCTCAGGAGATGGAGTGCAGACTGAGAAGCACAGCAGACTCTCCTAGGTTCACCATAGATTTCCAGGGCCAGTGGTCCCAAAAGGTTACCTGGGAAAATGGTGCTTGCTGGGTCAAGCATTCTCTGGCAAAATTTCAAGTAGCTCATTCTGATGATGTAGACCAATGATCTTAGGGTTTGAGGCAGGAGGATGATAAGCTCAAGGACAGCCTGAGCAACTCAGACTCTAACTCAAATAAAAAGTGAAAAGAGGATGGGGAGGGTTGTGGTGGAGCTCAGCAGTGAAACCAAAGAACCAAACCAGTGGGCCGAAGAAGCCAGTGGGAGTAATGGCTGGAAGAGCCCTGCTGTGCTGTGGCCTGCTTTACCAGCAAGCTGTCCCCTGTGTCCATGGGATGGCTCCTGCAGCTTTTAGCAGCCACGCCCATCACCTCCAAAGCGAAGATCAGATCTCTGTCTGTAAATGGCCAAGTGTAGTGCAGCTTGGTGTGCACACTGATAAACAACACTCAGGAGGCTGGGGAAGGACTAGAAGAGCCAGCCTAGGGTATCCAGGGAGACTGTGTGTCAGAGAAACCACATCAAGCCGGGCAGTGGTGGCCCACCCCTGTAATCCCAGCACTCGGGAGGCAGAGGCAGGTGAATCTCTGAGTTCAAGTCCAGCCTGGTCTGCGGAGTGAGTTCCAGGACAACCAGGGCTACACAGAGAAACCCTGTCTTGAAAAACCAAAACCAAAAACTAAAACAAACAAAAAAAACCACCCAAAAAACAGACTTACCCGTACAAGAACAGACAGCCCTGAGTCCCATCCCTAGTCCTAAGTAAATCAGGTGTGGCTTACATCTGTCACCCTCCCAGGATATGGAGGCAGGAGTCCAGTATCCTTCTCTACTGTGTACTGAGTTTGAGGCCAGCCTGAGCTACGTGATAGCCTGCCTTAGACAAAACAGAAAAGAAATACCAATGTCCTCTGCTGGGCCTCTGTTGGTTTCAGGACCACTGGGACCAGCCAAGGTCCCACATCCCAACAAGAACATGATGACGCCATCTCTCTTGTGTTCTGTCCTCAGGTGACCAAGGATGGCAGAGAGGATGTGACTGTCACCCACCTTTGTCCGCCCTCCTCGTGGCACCACCATGCAAAAGCCCAGTGGTCTGAAGCCCCCTGGCCGAGGGGGGAAGCACTCCAGTCCGGTCGGCAGGCCGTCCATTGGGTCCGCCTCATCATCTGTGGTAGCATCAGCCAGTGGCTCCAAGGAAGGTACGTGAGGCCGAGTGTGGGAAGGCTTCTGCAGCATGGGAACTTGGGGGGGATGGGAGCAAACACATCCCACTCAAATAGAATACCAGCAACAGACCAAAATAAGGATTCCTGAGTCTAGCATGATGAGCCAGTGACTTTATTGGGGTTACTTACAGGAGGGTGGATAACCCAGAGGTAGGCGTATCACTTACAGGGTTCAGAAACTCGCTGTGCAGCCCAGGCTGGCCTCAGACATTCCGGGATTCTGAATTGCCTCTTGGGCGCTAAGGGCACCCATGTGCACCATCAGTTAACAGAATCACAGTAATGCCCACAGGCGTGCCCAGAGGCTCGTCTCCCAGAAGATTCTAGAGTCTGTCAAATTGTAACACTGACCAGCATAGAGAGTACACAAGAATTAGGAATAGTTTGGTTAGTTTTCGAGACTAGGTCTCAGTCTTATAGCTTAGGCTGGCCTCGAACTCATGTTCTTCAGGCCTCACCCTTCAGTGCTGGGATTATAGGCGAGCGCCACCCCCAGCTGGAGAGTCACCTTTCTGTAGTCTTTGCTGTGGAAATCTTGTTTCTTCCGTTTGCTCTGTTGGTGACCCAGTCTCCACGCAGCCCCTGCTTAGGTTAAGCTCCACCAAGCATGCAGGACTCCGCTCCTCTCGTTGGCTTGTCCCAGAGTTTTGGAAACACCAGCTAGAGATTAGCTTGCGCAAGCTGGGTTGGGGTCGGGGGATAGGAGTCGCAGAAAGTGTGAGCCAGCGGAGGTAAAAGGCTGAGGAGGCTGCAGTGTGAGGGAACTGGAAGGTGGAGCTATTCCCAGCAGCTATTCCCAGCAGGCTTTGCTGGTCCAGTTTCCTCTCTCAGAAGGCAGATCCCTTCACACTCACAGGAGTCATTCCAGAGGAAGCCAGGGAGAGGTGGGGAGGGGGAGGGGGAGAGGGAAGGGAAGGAGGAGGGGGAGAGGGAGAGGGAAACTAATGGAAGTGATCTTGCAGAGGGTAGGCATGTGATACAAAAGCCCTAGGGGCAGGACTTTATTTGGTTTGTGCAGAAACACTTCCACCTCACAGCTAGGGAGATGGCTTGGTTGGTAAAGTGATTTACCATGCGAGCTTGAGGGCATAAATTTGGGTCCCCAGAACCTAGGCAAAACCCAGGGTGCGGCAGAGTAACAATTGGAGGCCTGGTGCTTGCAGGCCGGCCAGCCCAGCTGAACTGGCCAGTTCCAGGTCCAGACACACAGAGACCCTGTCTCACAGAGCGAGGTGGAAAGTAGGAAGACAGTCGATGTGGTGGTTAGTTGTAATTATCACCTTGATACGGGCTAGAACTACACGGTAAGAGTCTCATGGGGGATTGTCTGTGCTGGGTTAGCCTGTGAACTTGTCTGTTTGGAATATCTTGGTTGTTGATCACCTGGGAAGACCCAGTCTGGAAGTGGGCATCACTTGTCTCTGGTCTGGGGTCTGAACTGTTGAGCAAGGAAAGGCAGCTGACCACGAGCATGTGCGCAGTCGTGCATTCGTTTCTTTCCACTCTTGCCTCTGCATGTCAAGTGACCAGCTGTTTCAGCTCCTGCTTTATGGACTGTGACCTGGAGCCGTGAGCTAAAATAAGCACTTCCTCCCTTAGCTGCTGTTTGTCAGCGTGTTTTATCACAGAAATAGACGACCTCCGGCCTCCTCTGCGCGCATGCACATATGTACATGCGCATACAGCATGTATGTGCACCCAGAGACATCTGTGTAGAAAGGAGTGGGAGCTGCCACTGGGGAGGTATCAGAGGGAGGGGCAAAGGGCAGGAATTCAGGTGTCTTTCCAGCACAGGTGTGGGCTGTGGCCTAGGGACCCCACATATAAAGCCTCCACTGTGAGCACGGACTGTGGGGCTGAGGGAAGGGCCAGGCCAGAGAGGAAATGAGCAATCGTCCAGGCGAAGTGTGCATGCTCAGCGCCTGTCATGGGGAGGCCACAGGGCCGTTGTCCTGAGTCAGTCCTCCAGGGTCATCTCCTGGGAGGAGCTTGAGGGTGCTGAGTAACAGAGGGTTGAAAAACTGCATTGTTAGGCTGGTGAGGTCAGCCCCTGGACCCACATGGTTCAAAGAGAGAAATGACTCCTGCAGGTTGTCTTCCAAGAACTATGGCACTTAGGGTCGCCTACCCTAATCCCCTAGGCATGCACACAACCAGCATCAAATTCATGTCTGCATACACACGCGCACGCCTGCACGCACACGGTGACAGAGATGGAATCTCGGGAGCTGGAGAGACGCTCGGTGGCTGAGAGCACTTCCTGCTGCTCTTGCAGAAGATCCAGGCTCAGCTCCCAGCACTGAGGGGGTGGCTCAGAACCACGTGTGACTCCAGTCGCAGAGGATCTGATGCCCTGTTCTGGCCCGATCCTGCGCATGCATGGTGTACACGTAAGCAATAAAACACCCAAACGCGTAAGCTAGAAATGAAGAAGTATTTAAAAAGGAATTCTGAGTACACGGCTTAACTGCTGGCTCCTGTGGGCTGAGCTCACCCCAGCAGGGTGACTCGCAGAACCCGGTGTCTGGGGAAGTGCACCAGCCAGCCTGGCCCGGGGCCAGGATGTGACCTTCAGGGAGAAAGGCCCATTGTCTCTTCTGGGTTCTTTCTTCCTTGGACCTCCTTGTCAAGGGAGGCCCCAACTTCTTTTTTTCCAAGTCTCTGGGATTTAGTCCAGGACTTTACGCATGCTGGGCTGGTGCTCTACCACTGAGGCACACTGCAGCCCCTCACAGGGTGGAGGGATCCTAGGCAGGGGCTCTACCACACCCTGAATCTCTCCCTGGGGGACTCCAGGCAGAGGCTCTACCCTGCTCTGGGTGCCAATGTCAAGAGCCTTGGGAATAAGGTTGGGTAGATGTCCTAGGGAAAACAGGTGCCATTCCTGATGGCCCTTCAGGTTCCCTCCCCGCTTTGGGATTGACCACCTCCTCTCTAAAG